>NC_143018.1:116154931-116466114 GCF_055824585.1 Amblyomma mixtum
CCCCAACATATCGTTCACTCACGCGTACTCCCACACCTCAATTAACTTCCTAGATGTCGATATTTCGGTAACGGAAGGCTCACTTAACACCAGCGTATATAGAAAACCGACGGACCGTCAACAATACTTACACTTTCAAAGTTGTCATCCTCGCCACTCCAAAACAAGTATCCCATACTCTCAGGCACACCGATTTAAAAGAATCTGTTCACAAGATGAAGACTTCGAGAGAAATTCCAATCGCATGCGAGAAGTCCTCACCAAGCAAAGATATCCCCCCGCCATTGTCGACGATGCAATTGAAAGGGCATCTAAACTCAACCGAGATGAAATACTAGATGGACGTCGACGCAGCGAAGAAACAGATCACCGGGCAAACTTGGTACTCACCTACACAGGTAATCCCCCCAACGTAAACAAAATCCTTAAAAAACATTTCAACATTCTCGAACAAAGCGAGCGCCTCGCAAAAATTTTCACTACTCCCCCTCACGTTGTCTACAGACGACCGAAAAACATTCAAAACATTCTCGTACACTCAAAAACACATAATCACCTTGGGTTCGGTTGCCGACCCTGCGCCAAAAGTAGATGCCACGTCTGCAAACATATGCAAACAACCAGCTGTGCGATAAGCACAGCCTCAGGCTTTAAATGAAAAATCAATGGCGACTTTAATTGTGACTCCTCCAACGTTATCTACCTCCTAGAATGTGGTGTGTGCAGTATGCAGTACATTGGGCAGACGGTTAACCCTCTACGATTTCGCTTTAATAACCACCGCGCTCATGCCCTATCTCTATCTAACCTCCCCTTGTCAAAACACATTAATGACAAAAAACACCAATTTGAAGCACTTAAATTAACAGTCTTACAGGGTGGGTTCAACAACACCCGGGAACGGGAGCAACGCAAGTCGTACTTTATTTATAAGTTTGGAACAATTGCCCAAGGCATTAATGAGAACCTGGGCGCTTTGTCTTCAATACGCCCCCTCAAATCCAGTACTGACCTTGGAGTGCCGGCCTGACAGGCCTCGCAAGCTTTCTCCCATACGCTTACACCGATGGCCTCATCGCCCACAGCGTTCTTACCTTCCCCCGTTCGACCATCTTGACGAGAGCGGCGCCGTCAAAGAACCTAAGCACCCCCGCCATTCATAGCGGCCCCACGCGACGATTCTTCCCCAAAGTCGCCTCCGTTTCCGGCCTTTTATTTTACTTTTTTTTGTTGCCTTTGTGGGTGTGTGCAGGCACACTCCACGTGTGTCTCGTTAAATTTCACTCTGCCCACCTTGACTCATCCTGCCAAAGAAGTTGCACATGGCGGAAGTCTTTCTTCCCCCCCCCCCCCGCCCTTTTGCTCCATTGTATCTTGTTTAATCGTTTAAGTGGACAACATTTGAGTGCATCTCAAATCTATGCTGTGCGTCCGCCACTGTTTGTCTATATACATTTTGCTAGCTGTCCGCTGTGTTAGGACTCAGTTCTCTGTCCATATTCCCCTCCCGCTCTTCTTTCTTTTTTTCCCCTTTTTTTCTTTTTTCTTTTCTCCCCGCGACCGCATACGTGGGTGGCGGGCGACGACATTTACCCTCCCCACTCCCTGTACCGTTTGTGTATTTTTTGTTAATTTTTTCTTTTTTTCTCTTCCCTGAGCCGTTATTCCTTCTGCAGCGTCGGCTTGTTTTGGCTCAGGTGTCGAACACCTGTACAGATGAAGACCCTTTAAGAAGAGAAGCTAGAACCATGTAACTTCAGTCTTGAAAAAGGACAGGCTCTGTCCGAAACGTCGACTCCCAATAAACGAAGCGTTTCTCAAATTTCGCATCTTATTTTAAACTAGCAACCAAGTACGTTTACCATATATATATATATATATATATATATATATATATATATATATATATATATATATATATATATATATATATATATATATATATATAAGAAGTTGGGGAAGTCACATTGAAAAACTTAACAGATTTATTCAACGTTTCGACCAGGGACTGGTCTTTTTCAAGAATGATCATACAGTGCATGGAAGGGTCTTCTTATAGCAGTGAACATGGCACACACAGGGCTTGAAAAAGAAAAATGGGAAGAATCAAAGGGGAAAGAGGAACACAGCCAAGATACGAAACCCAAACACTAAGATGCGCCAGCAAAGGCGCCGCGTGAAAGAGGTGAAAGAATGAAGTGGGCCCGGGTGGGCACGCGACTAGTTGGAAAAAAAAAAAAGGCGGGGGGGGGGTGGTTAACAAAAGAAGGGACTTAAGTGCCTGCCAATTGTGTGCGTAAGTATCGCCTCTAGCCGCCTCTGTGTGGCCCCTCGCGACTCCAGAAGAAAACACGAGAACACACAGGTTGCGGCTGATGTAAGTGTCTCCACACGGTGGCACGCGGACCCCAAGACCAGATGAGTTTGCATATGAAGACCATATGGAAAGCTGCTTCTTTACAGGAGTAGAAAAAAGAATAAATAAAGACAAAAAATGGCACTGCGATGGCCGAAGGAAGCGAAACCCCATGAGGGTCGCTCATGAGAACCACATGGAAAGGCTCCTTCTTTACAGGAGTAAAAAAAAAGTATAAATAAAGACAGAAAATGACACTGCGATGGCCGAAGGGAACAAAAATACACACACGCACAGGTGATAAGAATACACAGAATACACACAAGATTGTGTCACTTTTGTAGCATTTTTTAGCTGAGGATATGTGGGGAAATGCGTAAAAGCCCACAAATTAAGATAAAGACAGCCCCTGAGTGTTAGAAAGTGTACCAAAAAGGCAAATTTCATTACAGGGAACACCGCTTAAAAATAACAAAACAACAATATTAGAATAAATACAAATGGCACGCGAGATAATACAGGCGCCCAAAATAATACAGTTCAAGAGTGTGAAAGTATGTCCTAACAAACAAAGTTTACCCAAACGCCGTGATCAGCAACAACAAAACGATAATAATGCGATGAATACATATAAGAGACGAGCGTCACATAATTCGTGCTTAACCACGACACAAAATAATGTCACTACCTCGACTAGAAATGAAAGTATTAAATACAGAACAAATCGTTATGCAACTGTCATCAAAGTAGATTTAAGAAACATTATTTTCGATGCAAAACAGTTCACAAGGAAAAGAAAAACAACCAAACAAAACATTGCCGAAAGATTTAGCCAGAAAGGCAGGAGAGTTTGCCAGAGCTTTCATTAATTCCAGCAGACAAGGTGTTAAATTTAAATATTAGATATGATTCATAGGCTTCCCTGTCGTAATGTGTCTGGAAGCCAGATTGGAGTATGGTGGCATTGAAATTTCCAAATGAATGGCCTTTTGTAGTTACGCGTCTTGAAAGAGGCAGATCTGGCAGTGATTTTATATGTGCTTTGTGGTTATTTATTCTCAGTCGGAAAGGAGTTTCAGTTTGCCCAATATACTGAGCACGGCACACACCGCACTCGAGGAGATAGACTACGTTGCTGGTGTCACAGTTGAAATCTCCTCGAATTTTGAATGACAAAGACGACGCTGTGCGTCGAGCTTCTGTGACCTTATTCATCATTGGACAAATTCATCATTGGATGAACCGCGCTGTAAACTTTGTCCAATGATGAATAAGGTCACAGAAGCTCGCAGCACAGCGTCGTCTTTCTCATTCAAAATTCGAGGAGATTTCAACTGTGACACCAGCAACGTAGTCTATCTCCTCGAGTGCGGTGTGTGCCGTGCTCAGTATATTGGGCAAACTGAAACTCCTTTCCGACTGAGAATAAATAACCACAGAGCACATATAAGATCACTGCCAGATCAGCCTCTTTCAAGAAACGTAATGACAAAAGGCCATTCATTTGGAAAGTTCAAGGCCACCATACTCCAATCTGGCTTCCAGACACATTACGACAGGGAAGCCTGTGAATCATATCTAATATTTAAATTTAACACCTTGTCTGCTGGAATTAATGAAAGCTCTGGCAAACTCTCCTGCCTTACTGGCTAAATCTTTCGGCAATGTTTTGTTTGGTTGTTTTTCTTTTCCTTGTGAACTGTTTTGCATCGAAAATAATGTTTCTTAAATCTACTTTGATGACAGTTGCATAACGATTTGTTCTGTATTTAATACTTTCATTTCTAGTCGAGGTAGTGACATTATTTTGTGTCGTGGTTAAGCACGAATTATGTGACGCTCGTCTCTTATGTGTATTCATCGCATTATTATCGTTTTGTTGTTGCTGATCACGGCGTTTGGGTAAACTTTGTTTGTTAGGACATACTTTCACACTCTTGAACTGTATTATTTTGGGCGCCTGTATTATCTCGCGTGCCATTTGTATTTATTCTAATATTGTTGTTTTGTTATTTTTAAGCGGTGTTCCCTGTAATGAAATTTGCCTTTTTGGTACACTTTCTAACACTCAGGGGCTGTCTTTATCTTAATTTGTGGGCTTTTACGCATTTCCCCACATATCCTCAGCTAAAAAATGCTTACAAAAGTGACACAATCTTGTGTGTATTCTGTGTATTCTTATCACCTGTGCGTGTGTGTATTTTTGTTCCCTTCGGCCATCGCAGTGTCATTTTCTGTCTTTATTTATACTTTTTTTTCCACTCCTGTAAAGAAGGAGCCTTTCCATGTGGTTCTCATGTGCGACCCTCATGGGGTTTCGCTTCCTTCGGCATCGCAGTGCCATTTTTTGTCTTTATTTATTCTTTTTTCTACTCCTGTAAAGAAGCAGCTTTCCATATGGTCTTCATATGCAAACTCATCTGCTCTTGGGGTCCGCGCGCCACCGTGTGGAGACACTTACATCAGCCGCAACCTGTGTGTCCTCGTGTTTTCTTCTGGAGTCGCGCGGGGCCACACAGAGGCTGCTAGAGGCGATACTTACGCACGCAATTGGCAGGCACTTAAGTCCCTTCTTTTGTTAACCACCCCCACGCCTTTTTTTTTCCAACTAGTCGCGTGCCCACCCGGGCCCACTTCATTCTTTCACCTCTTTCACGCGGCGCCTTTGCTGGCGCATCTTCGTGTTTGGGTTTCGTATCTTGGCTGTGTTCCTCTTTCCCCTTTGATTTTTCCCATTTTTCTTTTTCAAGCCCTGTTTGCGCCATGTTCACTGCTATAAGAAGACCCTTCCATGCACTGTATGATCATTCTTGAAAAAGACCAGTCCCTGGTCGAAACGTTGCATAAATCTGTTAAGTTTTTCAATGTGACTTCCCCAACTTCTTATATTTTTAATCAGTTGCCTTGAAGATTTTGTTATCCCTTATATACATATATATATATATATATATATATATATATATATATATATATATATATATATATATATAAATAATTGATACATGCATTCGAAGAGACAGAAGTAGTGCATGCACGGGAAGAGGAAGAAGTTAGTTGGCTCTCGCTCGCGCGCTTGGCCACTGAGGGACCGCCGCAGTTTTGTCGTCTCAGCTCCGGTGTTCTTTTTCGCGTTGCACGCTACGGTTTGGTGGAGCAGTGCTGGGTACGCTTCCCGACCTGCGCACTCTGCACAGCGTCACTACGGACCTCACACCGGTTCACCAGCAACCCAGCCGCCGTCTCCGCGGACAGTCGCCTGAATTTGGGCCCCTTCCCCCGCCAACAAGGACGACGCAGCCTCGATCGCCGAGTCCAACTGACATGGCTGCTGACACCAGGACCCCGCCGCCGACCCAGCCTCTACCGTCGATTCCAATTGCCATGGCCGCTGACACCAGGCCCCTGGCGCCGATCCTTTGCCACCCACCGCGAACACCGCCATCTTTTCACGCTGACGTGTTCGAAGACGCTGAGTACTGGCTGGAGACTTTCGAGCGGGTCGCACGCTACAACGGCTGGTGCGACAAGCGCAAGCTCAATAACGTCTACCTTGCCCTTGAAGAGTCTGCTCGGATATGGTTTGAAAACCACGAGGCTACCCTTCCCACCTGGGAGACGTTCTGCCGGAGTCTCCTGGCTACGTTCCCCAACGATGACCGCCGGGAGAAAGCTGAAGCTGCGCTGCACTCCCGAAATCAGCGCACGAACGAAAGCGTGCGCATGTACACCGAAGACATGACCCGTCTTTTCAAGCGCGCCGACCGCAACATGACAGAGGAGAAGAAGCTGCGTCATCTCATGCATGGGGTTAAGCAAGGAGATGTTTGAGGGCCTCGTGCGCAGCCCACCCCGCACGGTGGCGGAATTTCTAACCGAGGCGACCACGATGGAGACGACGTTGCAACAACGGGCCCACCAGTACAACCGGGACATCAACTGCATGGTGCCCGAAGGCTTTTCGTCGTGTCTCGGCGGCACTGCAGACACCTTGCGCGAACTAATTCGCTCAGTTGTCCGGGAGGAACTTCAACGGATCCATCTGCCCCAGGTTGCACCTGTGCCGCTGGCAGCGCTGTCCGAAGTTGTCAGGGACGAGGTGCGACGAGCTGCGCAGGCACCTCCTGTCCCCGAAGCGCCGTCCCGGTTCGATGACCTAACCACATACGCATCTGTTGTACGTCGCACGACAGGCTACGGTCCCATTACCCCAACGCCTGGCGTGAGCAACATCGGCACATGTCACGCAAGCGTGCCTAGCTACGGTGTGACCCCGTCGACCCCCGTGAGTAACATCGCCACGTATTCTGCAACCGCATCTGCTACAGCTGGGCCACGCCCGCGCAAGTCGAATTTGGGGCGTACACCGGGCCGCAGGCCTCTCTGCTACCACTGTGGGGAGCCTGGTAAGCTCTACCGCGCCTGTCCGCACCGTCAAGTGGGCCTTCGCGGTTTCCATCCCGACGCACCCTGCCCTCAGAACGGCGAACGACCGCATGAGATTGCGCAGCATCTCTGAGCACACCAGAACCCTGCCTATACTCTGGAAGGCGCGAGACCCGTTCCCCATCGCCTCTCCGTTATCGCTCTTCCAGCCCTGGCCGCCAGAGTAGCTCTGCTGGCCGTCGCTCGCCGAGTCCGCGTCGGGAAAACTAACACCAGCGACCTCTGGAGGCAAGGCCGCTGACGTCGGGACGTGTCAAGATCCTCCATCGCGGAACCCTCGAGCCGACGATACCCGGACAGAGAGAGGCAGCGACAGTATTAGATACGCTGCATCCGATTTGCGTGTGACAATTGATGGCACTGACATTACCGCGCTGCTCGATAGCGGTGCTGATTACTCTGTTATGAGCCGTGCCTTCGCTGGAGAACTTAAGAAGGTTATGACACCGTGGACGGGGACCCCCATTCGCACCGCTGGTGGCCACCTAATTTCCCCTGTGGGCAAGTGCACGGCAAGAGTTAGGATTAGTGGTTTTACGTACGTTGGTGAATTTGTCGTACTCCCCGAGTGTTCCAGAGACTTGATTCTGGGGATCGACTTCCTGGAGTTGAACGGCGCTGTGATTGACTTTCAGGAGGCACATGTCACGTTCTCGACCAAACAGGCCGTGGCGCGCTTTGACTCCCGCGATCCCTGCAGCAACGCTCTGCGCATTGTCGAGAACGACGTTACGGTGCCGCCGTGGTGCAGAGTTCTGGTGCTCGTGCGGAACGACCTCTTTCACGACTACGAGGGCCTAGCGGACAGCCATAGTCCGCTGCTGCTTAAGCGGGGACTTGCCGTTGCAAGAAGTCTCGTCCAACTACGTGACGGCCGCACCCACGTCCTCCTGACTAACTTTGCCAACGAATATCAGCACCTGGCCAAAGGCATGGCTATTGACTTTCTCCACGACGTTGCTGAGGTTCCAAGTTTGTGCACCGCGGGAGGACCCACTCCGAAGCATGCTGGCCCACATCACGTTCTTCACTCAGTCAGAATAAATCCTGCCCTGCCGTCGGTTCAGAGGGATCTTTTGACGGCCCTCTTGGCAGACTTCGCGGACTGTTTCGCTACGTGCACGAAGGTCGGCCGAACTCCACTCGCCAAGCATCGTATCATCACTGATGAGACAACGCGACCCGTCTGCCAGCGCCCATATCGTGTTTCCCCGGTGGAGAGAGAAGCCATTCAGAATCAGGTTGTTGAGATGCTCGCAGGCGATGTCATTCAGCCGTCCACCAGTCCGTAGGCATCGCCTGTGGTTCTTGTCAAAAAAAAAGGACAATACTCTGCGTTTCTGCGTGGACTACAGGAAACTTAACAACGTGACCCAAAAGGACGTTTACCCGCTCCCCAGGATAGATGACGCGCTCGACCGATTGCGGAACGCCAGATACTTCTCCTCATTGGATCTTAAAAGCGGGTACTGGCAAATCGAAGTGGACGAGAGAGACCGGGAGAAGACGGCTTTCGTGACGCCTGTAAAGTGCTCCCATTTGGTCTGTATTCAGCAGCGGCCACGTTCCAACGCATGATGGACACTGTTCTCTCCGGCTTGAAATGGCAGTCCTACGATGTCGTTATATTTCCGACCACCTTTGACCAACACTTGGAGCGGTTGCGCATTGGGCTACAAGCGCTCAAATCCGCACAACTCACCATCAAAGCCGAGAAATGCCATTTTGGCTTTGAGGAACTTCGCTTTCTTGGTCACGTTGTCAGCGCACAAGGTGTTCGCCCGGACCCTGACAAGACCGCTGCCGTCTCAGTTTTTCCACGCCCAACTGACAAGAAGGCCGTTCGCCGGTTTTTAGGCCTGTGCTCCTATTATAGGCGCTTTATTCAAGATTTCTCGAAAATCGCGGAACCGCTGAACGCACTGACCCGTGACGACGCGCCCTTACTGTGGGGGACCGACGAAGAGGCTGCATTTACCGAGCTTCGCAGCCGTCTGCAAAACACTCCGATACTCGGCCATTTCGACGAGCATGCTGCCACGGACATCCACACTGACGCCAGCAATGTTGGCCTTGGTGCAGTACTGATCCAGTGGCAAGACGGTGCACAACGGGCCATCAGTTAGGAACACTTACGTGCTCCGAGACCAATTATTCTACGAAGGAGAAAGAATGTCTTGCACTGATATGGGCCATCTGCAAGTTCCGACCGTACCTCTACGGACGACCCTTCCGTGTGGTAAGCGAACACCACTCCTTATGCTGGCTGGCGAGCCTCAAAGACCCCTCAGGAGGCTTGGCTAGATGGAGCTTACGCTTGCAAGAACACGACTTAACAGTAGCTTACAAGTCTGGCCGTAAGCATCAGGATGCGGATTGTCTGTCGCGCGCGCCTATCCCAATCAATACCAAAGAAACCACCGATGATTTTCCTTTCCTGGGCTCTGTTAGTACCACCCAAATGGCGCAGCTCCAGAGGGCGGACACGGAGTTGGCGCCGCTCATCGATTACCTCGAAGGCAGTGAAGCTCCCATTCGGCGTGTTTTTCTTCAAGGGCTTCACACCTTCACTTTACGGTCTGGTGTTCTCTACAAGCGCAACTTTGCCAACAGCGGGAAGTGTTCCTACTTGTCGTACCATCACAGCTGCGGTCTGAGATCTTGAGTGCCTGTCATGATGCACCATCCGCAGGCCACCTTGGAGTCAGCCGTACACTCACGCGGATTAGACAAAAGTATTATTGGCCCAGGTTACTCCCATCGGTGCGGGCCTACGTCAAAACATGCCGTGAATGCCAACGTCGGAAGACTCCTCCATTGAAACCGGCCGGATTTCTTCACCGCGTCGATCCACCGAAGACCCCTTTCCATCAAGTGGGCATGGACCTCCTTTGCCCATTTCCGAAGTCTTCGTCTGGAAAGCGTTGGATAGTTGTTGCGACTGACTACCTCACACGGTACGCTGAGACCACGTCTCTTGCCAAAGGCACTGCTGCTGAAGTGGCGAAGTTCTTCGTCCACAACATTGTCTTGCGTCATAGAGCACCCGCCGTTGTTGTTACTGACCAGGGACCTGCTTTCACGGCCCGCTTAACCCAGTCCGTGATGGGTCTGACGCACACAAGCCACCGACGTGCTACGGCGTATCACCCGCAGACAAACGGGTTGGTAGAGCGACTCAACTGCACACTAGCCGACATGCTATCAATGTACGTTGGCGTCGAGCATCGAACTTGGGACGCCATTCAGCCGTACGTAACGCTTGCGTACAACACCGCCCTGCAGGAAACAACCCGACTGACTACCTTTCAGCTTGTCTTCGGTCGCCAGGTGACCACTCCGTTGGATGCTATGTTGCCCGTCTACCCTTAATGCGACTGTGACGCTGACATCGACGTAGATACCTTCGTTCAGCGTGCTGAGGAAGCGCGTCAACTGGCCCGCCTGCGCATCCACCCTCCGCAGGAGACTGACGCCGCTAGGTACAACTGTGGACGCTGTTTCGTCAGTTATGCTCCCGGCGATCTTGTGTGGATTTGGATACCTGTTCGTCGCCGCGGGCTCTCTGAAAAGCTGCTGCGCCGATACTTCGGCCCTTACGAAGTAGTGCGCCGCATCAGTGATGTGACTTATGCAGTTGCTCCCGCCCCGACAGCTTGTTCATCGCGCCGGTCGCACCGTACTGAAGTCGTAAACGTTATTCGCATGAAGCCTTACCACGACCGGCTACCTGACTGCACTGCGGTTCACTGCAGCTGTGTTTTCCCCTTTCGGTGACTTTTCTCTCCTAGCCGCATCGTGTCGATGCTGCAGAAGAGGGGGGCAGTGATACATGCATTCGAAGAGACAAGTAGTGCATGCACGAGAAGAGGAAGAAGTTAGTTGGCTCTCGCTCGCGCGCTTGGCCACTGAGGGACCGCCGCAGTTTTGTCGTCTCAGCTCCGGTGTTCTTTTTCGCGTTGCACGCTACAATATATAGACAAGGTTTGCCCTCATGGCACTAGACTGCGCGATGTGCCCACTAGCTGGGCTTAAGCCTGGCGCGTGGATATTAGTGAGAAGTGCCGACGAGCTGGGAGATACATGCTTCCCGTATCCTTACAAGTCATCGCGTGACCTATCACGGCGCGCTATTTAGCGGCGGTAGTCAGTGTTATGCTTCTGCCAACGCTAGCGTCCTCGTTTCTTTCAAAGCCTACTTCACCCTTTGTCCTACGGCACCTTTTCACGGCCGGAACCCCTCCCGCTTGTGCGCCTTTCATGACACACTCGGCACTGGCTCTGCCCTGGTGGAGCTGTTTGCCCGCACCAGACACAGTCTTTGCGAACATAAGCTTGTTGCCTACACTTCCGCTCGCCATACATAAGCGCCCCATATTTTATCTGGCGCTAGAGATGCGGGGGTCCTTTTGACACGCCTCTTCAAATTCACGCGAGAACTTTATTGCTTATACCTAAGAACATGTTGCAGGCGGAATGCACTCCTGCAGTGGGGAACTAGGCGTAGAGCTGTTAACAGTAACTACTTTTTTTACTTTGACGAGCGTATGTTTTCTGGCCTCGCAATGCTCCCCGTCGCAAGACAAAATTCTGTGGAACCCTCGCCTTCTTTTCCTCCCAATTCTATTCATGCTATTCAAGAGGGGTAGGGATGGCGTAGGGGTAGAGCATCCCCCTCGCGTGCGAGAGGTGCGGGGTTTGAATCCCGGTGCCACGCAATTCTCCATCGGGTTAAAGAAAAAAAATCAAAGAGCACTTTGGCTCTCTAATGTGCTGCAAGGCGAACGCGTTTCCTGGCGCACTCTTTATTTTTTTTATTTTTCATATTTTATTATTTGTTATTATATTTTGTTTTTTTTTTAAGTTCCTTCCTTTTATTCTTCTTATTTTTCTTATTTCCTTTACTTTATTTCAGAAACCGATGCACCCACTAGATGCGCCTTCTTGCCCAAATCCTGAGCATTCATGGCGGAGTGGTAGCGTCTCCACTTCAGATGCCAAAGGCCCTGGTTGGATTCCCAGCCTTGACGAAGTTTCTTTTTAAGTAGTGACGCCGAAACGCGGACACATTTGCTAACATTCCTTGGTAATGACAGTAGGAGGCATTAAGGACCTGCGCCTTAAAATTCCGCGTGCTGATGGAATTGCAAACCAGGCCTAGGGTTTACATGGGCCTCAAGTCTTTCGCATCCATCGAAATGCGGTTACTTGGTCGCATAGCGGCAAATATATCAAGAGAAAAATAAAGTTAAATATTTGAAGTCTGAGAAGTCTGACAAAAGGAAAAAAAACGGCGTTGTATAGATATATGGTGGATAAGGATCACACGCTTCCAGGTGAGGTTCTCCTGGGATATCAACAACGTGGGATAGAAATTAGCTGGTGAGGAATAAATGGCGGGCAACTGCCAGTGGCTCTGTAATTTAAATTTCCAGGTTACTTACAGTATTAACTTCATACCAGGTCTAGTTCGTAGTGCTCAGCTGTGAGATCGAGACTGGGAGTAAAAGGAAGGCTAGAAATGAGGCTGACAGCGGTGTGGGTGCTTTAGAAATGAAGCTGAAAACGTGCCATTCGGTGACAATGAACGAAACATGGATTGTTGAGAAAGCTTGTATTCAAGAATTTCTAGCTACAAGGACAAAAGGAAACCAGCTAATAAATCAGCAGGAAGCTTTCGTTTACGGCAGGAAATACTGGGACGACGACTACCTATATATCGAATAAACACCGCCATATAGTGATTGCTGTAACAATGGTTCAACGAACCGGTTCTTGAAACTGACTTGTATGTCGCCGAATACTCGAAACAGGCATTCTTGGGGGGTAAAAAAGTGAAAGTTGGCCTGAAAAGGGCATCTCCCAATTGCGGCTCTTGCATGCTTCAACGACAGCTCGGCACGCACCCGCATCTAAGTCCACTTTAGCGCATTTTTTTGCAAGGAGGGTTAGACTTACGGGAGTAATTGCTCATTGCAGTCCGTACAACCGTGCTACCATCTGCAGGCCGCTCTGACTATTTTATTTGGTCGAGCACTGCCCGAATAGGCGTTTGTTCAGAGTTCGATCGTCGGACGAGGATGAATTCTTCTACGATGTTCCATAACACCTTTATCCCTTGAGCCGAATGGCCGCGCTTGGGTCGATGCTAATGAGTGCTTATATATTATTAATGCTTCCACATTACGCGCACCTTTCACCACGCAGGCCACCGCGGTCGACGCTATCAAGGAGCTAAAAGGTGATCACCTGGCCACAATCATGTGGGCCGTATCGGTGGCCATGTACGGACGTTGGTACAAACCCCGCTACCCTGACCTCGTAGCTCATTCGGTGCCGGGCAACTACGGCATCTACAACCAGTGCCAGGACGTGCCGGAGAACCAGATCGCCAGCTTCACGGAGGTTCGTCACGAAATCTGCCGGTGGCAATGGCTGCAACGGATGCCATTGCAGCAATGGTACCCAAACACTAGGCTCCAAGCAGGAGGAGGCACCTAAAGGACAGGGCTTTCTTGCTGTTCATGTCTCTCATAATCAACCAATACTTTTCATTGAAATCATTTCCTTTGAGCTCTAGAAAACGATCTCGGATTCTACGATCGCTAAGATTGGATTCTAAGGCGGAGCGCTAATAACTAGTGGTGATCAAGCTGACTTTTGGTGTTTTAATAGTAAAATTGCTCTAAAATTATACTAGTTTTCTATCGTTCTCAACAAAGAAGTAGCAAGATTCCAGGTTACTCCTCGTTAGTTTGCATTGCCAGAGAAGAATAGTTCATTTCAGCGTTTTTGCCTGTGCTGCCATTGTATTTCAGCCGTTTCCGAGCGGGTTGCAAACTTCATGTCACGAATCATTTTAAATCAAGATTGAATGCGTCTGGCGTGCCGTAAGCTTGTAGTTAGCATGACTCATAGATAGGAAGTTAGAAGCCATATAAACAGATGTGATCGGCTGCCTCCGACAGGATCTACCATGGCACCAGTTGGTAACCTGCTTTGGGGTTTTACCGATGTTTTGATTTCGCAACGAAAGGGTGCGATCGCAAACCAACCCCGCCGCCGCGGTGGCTCAGCGGTAATGGTGCTCGGCTGCTGACCCGAAAGACGCGTGTTCGATCCCAGCCGCGGCGGCTGGAATTTCTTTGGAGGAGAAATTCTAGAGGCCCGTGTACTGTGCGCTGTCAGTGCACGTTAAAGAACCCCAGGTGGTCGAAATTTCCGGAGCCCTTCACTACGGCGTCTCTTATAGCCTCAGTCGCTTTGGGACGTTAAACGCCATAAACCAAACCAAACTAAACCAACCCAAAACGCCGGGTCTGTGTTAAGCAGCATATCCTGTGGATAAATGGTGATTTTTAGATGAACGATAACATCAATCACCGTTATTCTGGGCCGCCAGGGCGCATAAAAGACGGTTGTGTGAAGAAATAGACAAAATCATAGCCAGCACCTATTTGTCCATCGACATCGACATTGCTCTGTAGTAAAGTGTGCGAAGAATAATTGCGAAACCTTTTACTCGCTGATTCGCATGTAAAGGGAACCTAGAAATGGAGCGCGATGCACAGGCAGTATGAAAGAACGTGTCGTCGCAAAAGAAAATATGACATATCCTGTTCTTCGTCAATATTAGATAGACCTTTATGAAACACCAACTTTAAGTTATGGACGTTGCTGTAGCAATTTCATAGCTGTAGGCTTGTGGAAATATTACGCAACATAGAATCGCTGCTTACTGACGGAGTACTTGGTTTCGACCCAATAAAAATGATGTGCAAAACTGCAGAAATAAAAAAAAACATTTGGTCTGGCTTGTAAGAGGGACCTAGATATAAAAAAAGGGCTGAAAGTGTGACATGAATATTTCTCACTACGTATCCTGGGCACTCGTGCTCCGCAAAGGAATCGAGTTCCGGTATTTCACTCCATGAAAGCAATTTCCCAAGTATAGAATTAATTTCCATGTTCGAAATATTTCCCCTTTTATAACACTAATATGTGTTAATACATAGAGAGCGCTCAATCTTTTCGCTATTAACCACTCTCAAACCTGATCAAGTAAAGTTTCGCTGAATCTATTTTACCTGCTTCTTTATTTTTCGTATATAATGATGGCAGTGGCTTGAGTTTAGTCACTTTGAAGCGAACAGCCCAGCCTGTGACTCAAACATAAGCAAAGAATGATGCGAGCAGAACGCTATCTACGAAAGCTTCTTTCCATGACACCACGTGTGTGTACACAGATGGCGCCGATGGGATTCAAGACGTATGCTTTAGATTTTTGGTCCCGGAGCATATGTTTGGGATGTTTGTGGCGTCATGTT
The DNA here is from genome assembly GCF_055824585.1 of Amblyomma mixtum. NCBI lineage: Eukaryota > Metazoa > Arthropoda > Arachnida > Ixodida > Ixodidae > Amblyomma > Amblyomma mixtum. The sequence goes on from NC_143018.1 coordinate 116,170,058, forward strand.
TGTAGTTATGCATGATGTCGCGGAAATAAACCTTCAGCTAAGCAGCGCTGCGTTCGTCTCGTGTTCGTCGTGCTGTGTGTGCCTCATGGTGGTACGAGCCGGGCAATTTTCTTTGCACTTTCTAACTGCCCTTTCGTCTCGTCTTGTGCGCCTCATGTGGGCTGTGCGATATTATTTATATTCGTTTCTTGAGTTCCAACTCTAATTTCTTGCGTGTATCGGGCTTCATGATGCTTCCCAGCCAACTATACCGCCAAAATGTATAAACGCATTTGATTTTATTTTTTCGAAATTTGCTTGACAACACTATCTTGACTACGTTTTCCGGAATAGTTGCGATGTGAGAAAAGAAAAGACGTGAGTGAACAGTTGCGCACATCAATCAAAACGCTTACCTGTTTCGAAAGAACGAGGATCAAACTTCGGCTCTGAGCAGGCGTCAAGCCTCTTCTTTCAGGGCAGGCTGGATGGATATATGATAACAGACATTGGTCTGGAGGGGAAAAGCTGTTGTGTCTGTTGACATTTCCAACGCTTTTTGTGTGCTTAATGTGTGCGCCTTGCGGCCGCGTGATGACGTCATCCTCTCTGTCATGCAATCGCTGCGTGTTTCTTTACCATCTGCGAGTACACACACTGACACGCGCCGCCGGCTTTTCTAGTAATCGGATTAATAAGGCTCTCAGCATATTAAAGTCGGCGGAGACAATTAATTAAGGGAAATAAATAGCGCACAAGAGAATACGGGACAAGCGAGGAGACACACACAAGCGCTAACTTTCAACAGACGGTTTATTGCAAAATCGGGAGCATATATACACATGTCCAGAAAGGCAACAAAGAACAGGATCGAAGATAACACACACCCCCTCGACAGCCATCTCCTTATCGTGCCAGATATGCAAGCTCTTTTTTCGACAAATTAACGGAAGGTTCACTGACACAATCCGGTCCAAAACGCAGGATGTTCGACGCTTCAACAATCTCCCTTGTAAGTCGGTCGCGGTGATGGTACAAGATTACAGTATCTTCAAAAATTGGACGGCAAGGAGGGTCACAGTCACATGTCTTACAATGCAAAGCCAGATGCCCGTCGACACGACCTCTGACTTTCTTCGCATGCTCTTTTAGGCGAACGTTGAGGCATCTGCCCGTTTGCCCGATGTAGAATCTACCGCAGGACAAGGGGATCTTGTAGACTACCCCCAGCCGACAATGGACGTAGGTCTGCCTATGTCTGATAGTACAGTCGGATGTACGCATTTTGACCGGGCAACTCATTCTGCAAAATCTCCCCAGCCTCTCAGGGGCCGTGAACACGACCTTAACATGAGACCGCTGACCCACCTTCTTGAGGTTGTGTGATACCTTACGCATGTAAGGTATCACCGCCAACTTTTCTTTGTCTCCTCTATCCTTTTTATTTTTCCTGACCTCTGCTCTTTGTTCATGACTCAGGCGAGAAGCTTCCTTCCTTTTGCGATGCAAGCATTCAGCAACCGAAGCTATCACGTGGGTCGGATAGCCCGCGCCCTGCAAACGTGCAACTTGCATGTTTAAACCCTCCTCGAACGTATGTCGGCATGACTTGTCAAGAGCATTGGCCAGGAACGAAAGAACGATATTTCTTTTGACAAGTTTAGAATGCGCTGAACGGTATTGCAAAGGTCTCGTATATTCAACAGGCATGGTCCTTTCGAAACCGCAGCCGCAGGTCTAAGAACCTAATGCTGTCACGCTCAGGCATTTCAGACGTGAATGTCAACGGGTAAAAACAATCAACAAAAGAATTTAAAATGCGCGTGACAATAGGGTGACTACTAACGAGAAGATTAGATCGTCTGACAAGAGGGTCAGTAAAAACAGGCAGGTCAAAAAGAATTAAAAAGTCATCCACATAACGAAAGATCTTTAAAATCTTTAGATCAGTTAGTCGCTAGATTAAAGATTTTAAAGATTTTTTGTTATGTGGTTGACTTTTTATTTCTTTTTGACCTGCCTGTTTTTACTGACCCTCTTGTCAGACGATCTAATCTTCTCGTTAGTAGTCACCCTATTGTCACGCGCATTTTAAATTCTTTTGTTGATTGTTTTTACCCGTTGACATTCATGTCTGAAATGCCTGAGCGTGACAGCATTAGGTTCTTAGACCTGCGGCTGCGGTTTCGAAAGGACCATGCCTGTTGGATATACGAGCCCAGAGCTAACAAGCCCATTTTGCCATACAGTTCAGCGCATTCTAAACTTGTTAAAAGAAATATCGTTCTTTCGTTCCTGGCCAATGCTCTTGACAAGTCATGCCGGCATACGTTCGAGGAGGGTTTAAACATGCAAGTTGCACGTTTGCAGGGCGCGGGCTATCCGACCCACGTGATAGCTTCGGTTGCTGAATGCTTGCATCGCAAAAGGAAGGAAGCTTCTCGCCTGAGTCATGAACAAAGAACAGAGGACAGGAAAAAGAAAAAGGATAGAGGAGACAAAGAAAAGTTGGCGGTGATACCTTACATGCATAAGGTATCACACAACCTCAAGAAGGTGGGTCAGCGGTCTCATGTTAAGGTCGTGTTCACGGCCCCTGAGAGGCTGGGGAGATTGTGCAGAATGAGTTGCCCGGTCAAAATGCGTACATCCGACTGTACTATCAGACATAGGCAGACCTACGTCCATTGTCGGCTGGGGGTAGTCTACAAGATCCCCTTGTCCTGCGGTAGATTCTACATCGGGCAAACGGGCAGATGCCTCAACGTTCGCCTAAAAGAGCATGCGAAGAAAGTCAGAGGTGGTGTCGACGGGCATCTGGCTTTGCATTGTAAGACATGTGACTGTGACCCTCCTTGCCGTCCAATTTTTGATGACACTGTAATCTTGTACCATCACCGCGACCAACTTACCAGGGAGATTGTTGAAGCGTCGAACATCGTGCGTTTTGGACCGGATTGTGTCAGTGAACCTTCCGTTAATTTGTCGAAAAAAGAGCTTGCATATCTGGCACGATAAACAGATGGCTGTCGAGGGGGTGTGTGTTTTCTTCGATCCTGTTCTTTGTTGCCTTTCTGGACATGTGTGTATATGCTCCCGATTTTGCAATAAACCGTCTGTTGAAAGTTAGCGCTTGTCTGTGTCTCCTCGCTTGTCCCGTCTTCTCTTGTGCGCTATTTATTTCCCTTAAGTATGTCATACCAACATGCCCAAGCCTCATCTCTTCTGGAGACAAGCCTGCTCATGTGTGAGATCCGTATCATGATAGGGAAATATCTAGAAGAATAAGAATGGGGTGCAGCGCATATGGCAGGTTCTCTCAGATCATGAATGGCAGTTTACCAATATCTCCTAAGAGAAAGTACACAACAGCTGTATCTTACCGGTACTCACCTATGCCGCAGAAACGTGGAAGCTAACAAAAAGGGCTCCGCTTCAGTTTAGGACAACAAGCGAGCTATGGAAAGAAAAATGATGGGTGTAACGTTATGAGATTGGAAGTGGGCGGAATGGGTCAGGGAACATGCGCGGGTTAATGACATTTTAGTCGAAATCAAGAGGATGAAATGGGTTTTCGCAGGGAACGTAATGCGAAGGCTAGATAACCGCCGGTCCTTAAGGGTAACGGAGCGCGATCCAAGAGAAGGCAAATGTAGCAGGGTACGGCAGAAAGTTAGGTGAGCGGATGAAGTTAGCGGATGAGTTTGCGGGGATAGGGTAGCAGCAACTGGCAAAGGATAGGGCTAATTGGAGAGACATGGGAGAAGTATTTGCCCTGCAGTTGGCGTAGTCAGGCTGATGATGATTATGATGTTTGTGAGCAGGCTTAAACTCGATTGCTCAGTTTCTGAATGCAATCGCCGCGCACTGCGGCGTGATATAACCTGATGCCATGCATCTCGCGATTCTACGTCTGCATGGGTCTGCGTTTCAGGCGCCCCAACGCCGCCACACCACTTCTGATCTGCGCGCATACCTAATGAAGGCAGTCGCTGCTCTACAGCGACGCGCGCTCCGCCTTAAGAGTATGGCGCCAAATCTGACCGGTTAATGCCCATACATGCAGAACTCGTCTTTCTCTATTTAACATTGATAGATCCCCGGGAGTCTTCATAACACTGCTGCCACTATGATTCAGCGGTTACGCGGCGCACCGCTGTCGTGAGATGTCAAGTAGTGCCACCGGTAGAATTTGTGGGATACATGTTGCTTTTCGCGAGCGGCCTTGCGCGACCAATTTTCAGTTTTACTGCCACCGGCCAGGTTGCATGTAGATGCCCTCTTCTGTGCGTGACATCGAGTGTGACCGCACACAGACCCACGAGCACACACTTACATTCGGATTTTCGCTTAATGCGTAAGGCTTATGCCTTCAAAAAATGGTGGGGTTTTAATGAGATTGCTCCGAGGAGACCTGCGAACGCATGCGTGCAGCCTGGTTGGTCAATGGTTTTGCTTTTATGGGACGTCGGCACGTCTGGCTGCGGTATTAGACTCAGGTTAGGCTCTGATCGAGGTTAAGCTGATCTCATCAGTTTGTACCTCAGATGGAAGACGAGAATGCGCAATGAACAGCGCGAGCGGGCGTGACCACGAGGCGTTTAACATGAGGCGTGACCGGCGGCGGGGATAGCCTACTGCTCCCCCGCAGCGGTCTGCGAAGCTTGCCTGTTCAAACCGCTGCGGGTTCGACTCACAGACAGGAATATTTAATTGATTTATTACCTACGTAGTGAGTAGGATAGTGTTATGTGAAAATAGTGGAAGATATTTATAGCGATTGCACAGCTACCGTAGTTCTCCATAAAGTCAGCAATAAAATTCCAATAACGAACGGTGCCAGGCAGAGAGACACGATCTCGCCAATGCTATTCACTGCCTGTTTACAGGAGGTATTCCAGGGCCTGAAATGGGTACAGATGGGGATAAGAGTTAATGGAGAATACCTAAGTAATCTACCCTAAGTAAGCAGGGGGCGGAAGAAAGTTAGGTGAGCGGTTGAGATTAAAAAATTGCGGGAATGCGGTGGCCGAAACTGTCAAAGGGCAGGGTTAATTGGAGAGAGGTGGGAGAGGCCTTCGTCCTGCAGTGGGCGTAGTGGCTGATGATGACGTAGGTACGTACTCTTACGTAGGGGATAAGATTCTTGGTCGGTGTTTGCGAGCATGAGTGCCTTCACTCAAAAAACCTACGAACGCAATAACCAGGAGCACAGCGACCGTTGCTATCGAGGTTTTATTCCACGAACGTCCCAATTCGATTGGATTGGAGCAAACTTTATTTGTGCCTGCAATTGGGCGCTCACGCGCCCCGACGAGGGCCTACGTCGTCTACGAGGCTGCCGTTACTCGGCGCGGGTCTCCGCTCGCCGTTGCCGGCTCGCTGGGTCCCTGCCTTTCGAGCGCCCCGAGGACCTGCTGGACGGCCCATAGCTGTTAGTCATGGTCGTTGCTCTTCGCGGCTGCCTCCAGCCGCGGCAGGATTGTTCCTGATCTTGCTTCCTTTGGATTTCTGATGCAGTCCCACAAGATGTGCGTGTGATCTCCCGGCTACCTCCGGCAGACTCTACACGTATCGGTCGGGTTGGTCTCGAGGTACATGCGATGCATCAGTCCGGGCTCGGGATCGATCCGGTCTGGAGCTGCCTCAGTAGTACCGCCTCCGCTCGACTCAGCCTCGGGTGCGGGGGTTGGAGAGTCCTGCGAGCCAGGCGGTAGGCCTTCGGGATTTCGCTGTAGTCGGTCATGCGGTCCTTGGTTCCGAACCACGTCGGACGGTGTGTTGCCGGTGCGCGGTCGGTTAGCGATACCGCCGCTGCGTGTGCCGTCTCATTGTGGTTCGCACTGCGTTCCGACGCGTCGCCCGCGTGCGCCGGAAACCACTTGATTCTTACTCTTCTGTCTTGTAGTTTAGTCGCTCGTAGTACGCGCTCGGCCTCACTGCAGACTTGGCCTTTGGCGAAGTTTCGCACCGCCTGTCTCGAGTCACTCAGCACCGTGTAGCAGTCTGTATCGGCGATGGCCAGGGCGATGGCCACCTCCTCCGCTTGTTCCGCTCCGGCGCCTCTCACGCTCGCTGCCTTCCTCGTGGCGCCAGTCGACGCCTCTATGACGGCAGCTGCGAAGGCGTTCCGTTGGTATTCGGCCGCGTCCATGTACCGCGCGTGCTCGTCGTTGGCGTGCAGGACGATGAGAGCCTTGGCCCTCGCCGCTCTTCTTCCCTTGTTATACTCGGGGTTCATGTTCTTGGGTATGGGGTCGATTCTGGTCTGGCGTCGGACCTCTTCGGGGACGGGGAGCTTCGTCTCCGCCTAGTTCGAGTGTGCTATTCCCGGGTCGTCCAGTATCTTCCTCTCGGCTTTGGTTGTGGACAGCCGCTCCAGTGGAGAGGATCGTTGCGCTTCGGCTATTTCTTCGAGCGTGTTGTGCATCCCGAGTTGTAAGAGGCGGGTCGTGCTCGTGGACTTGAACTGGACCCGCGCCGCCTTGTACGCTCTCCTGATGATTACATTAATTTTGTTGCGTTCGTGTCGCAGCCATCTGTGGTAGGCTGCAACGTACGCGACGTGGCTGATGATGAAGGATTGGTCGAGCCTGATTATGCTCTCCTCTCTCATGCCAGCCTTCCGGGAAGTAACTCGTATGAGGAGTCGCATAGCGTTGGCCGCTTCTGCCGTGAGACGGGCGATGGTTTCGCCGTTTCTTCCATGCTTTTCGATGACCATGCCTAGGATCCTGATTTTGCTGACCTCGGGGATCACGTTGCCGGATTTGGTTACGATTCTGATTTTTTCGCATTGGCGTTGTCTGGTCTTGCATCTGCCATTGTTGGTAGGTGGGAGTATGAGGAGCTCTGATTTGCTCGGCGAACATCTCAAGCCGGTGCCTTCCAGGTGGTCTTCTATCACGTCGACGGCGGCTTGCATAGCGCCCTCGATGTGGGCATCGCTGCTGCCGGTCACCCACAGTGTGATATCGTCCGCGTAGATGGTGTGCCTGACGTCTTCGATGTCCGCGAGCTTCTCGGCCACTCCGATCATTACCAGGTTGAACAACATCGGCGAAATAACCGACCCTGCGGTGTGCCGGTGCTCCCGAGCTTCTCTTGCGTTTGTAGGTCACCTGCTCGTAGCTCGGCGGTCCTGTCCGTGAGGAAGTCCTTGATGGAGTTGTAGGATCTTTCGCCCATGTTGAGCTTAGAGACTTGGGACAGATTCGCCGAGTGTTTCACATTATCAAAGGCGCTCTTTAGGTCGAGACCCAGGATTGCCTTGTTGTCGCGGGCGCTGCCGCCATTGTCTATGATTTGGTATTTGAGCTGCAGCATCGCGTCCTGCGTGCGGAGGTGCTGTCTGAAGCCGATCACCGTGGCCGGATACAGCCCTTCTCGTTCCAGGTAGTCTTGCCACCTGTTGAGCAGGACGTGCTCCAGCACCTTGCCCACGCAGGACGTGAGCGAGATGGGCCGAAGGTTGTCCGTGTCCGGGGGCTCCCCCGGCTTGGGTATCAGGATAGTCTTGGCTCTCTTCCACTGCTTTTGTAGCGCGGCCGCTCTCCAGCACTTGTTGAAGTATTTTGCGAGATTCTCAATCGAGCCGTCGTCGAGGTTCTTGAGCGCCTTGTTCGTCCCGAGGTCCGGGCCAGCTGCCGACCGGCTGTTGAGGGCGTGCAGGGCCGCGCGGACCTCCTCGACGTCGATGTCACGATCGAGTTTCGCGTTGGGTGGGCCGCCGTACGGCGCGTGTTGTTGAGTGGGTGTAGTGGGCAGGTATTTGTCATTGATGCGCCTGGTGACTTCATCGGCGCCGTGTACCGAGACCGCCCGATGTATCACCTTGGCCATTCTGTCCCTTTATTGCGACTTGGTCTTGGTTTCGTCGAGCAGGTGCCGCAGCAGGTTCCACGTCTTCCCGCTATGCATCTGCCCGTCTGCCGCGTTGCAGATTTCGATCCACTGTTGCGTGCATAGAGCGCGGCAGTGCTCCTCGATCGCTCGGTTGACCTCCGCCACCTTCTTTCTGAGTCCGCGGTTGAGCCGTTGGTTCTACCAGCGACTGAGTATTGACTGCTTGGCTTCGATGAGATGCGCTAGCCGGCTGTCTACTTTATCAATCGCAGCGTCCGTTTCAATTTCTTTGGTCGCGTCGCGTACGCTCTTGGTGATTTCGGCCGTCCACGTCTCTGTCTTCGATCTCGCCGTCAGCGTCTGTCTTCTGGCTTCTGGCGTCTCGGAAGGCATCCCAGTCTACCCATCTGTGTGTTTTGATGGTGGTGTCGTTGTGTTCCGGTATGCTGATTTCCACGATGGTGTGGTCGCTGCCGAGGTCACTTCCCGTGTTTCGCCAGGTGATCGCGCCCCCGACGTCGTTCTTGACGAGCGTGAGGTCCGGAGTGGTGTCCCGGGACACAGAGTTACCGATTCTCGTCGGATGCGGCGTGTCCGTGATGAGGATGAAGTCGAGTTCCATGGCGTCTTGGTACAGGTCGCGGCCCTTTGCTGTGTACTTGTTGTAGCCCCAGGCTGGGTTCATCGCGTTGAAGTCGCCGCAGACGATTAGCGTGTTGCGGCCTGCCGCGGTGCTGGCTCTTTGTAGTATTGTTTTGAATCTCTGTTTTCTCTGCGATGGGTTGCTGTATATGTTGAGCAAAAAAATGCTTCCTTTTCTCTTCTTTCCCGGGATGATTTCGGTGAGTGTGTGCTCGATCTTGATATTGCTTTGCAGCTCGTGCTCAACGAACGTGAGTCCCTTCCTGACCAGGGTGCACAGGCCTCTCCCGTCGGGCTGGCCCTTGTGCACTCTGTAGCCGGGCAGGGACGGTGCGTCGGTGAGTGTTTCTTGTAATAGGATCACGTCTGGTCTGCGCGCTGCATGTGCGATGTGCTGTTGGATGACTGCCTTCTTCCTTCCGAGGCCGCGGCAGTTCCACTGACACGCTGTTACGGCTGCTGCTGTTGTTGCATTGGCAGCCATGGTTGTGTTGGTGTGTACGCGGTTCCCTGGTTGGGTGGATGTTGCGCGCCAAGAAGGGCGCAAACGTCGGGTGGCTCACTATCGGCTGTAGGGTCCTTTCGATGTAGACGAATCTGTTCGTGTTCTCGGCTTGGTAGGTCTCCATTGTTTGTTTCATTGCTGTCACGGCTGCGATTTTCGCCGTGTTTAATTGTTCGAGTTTGATGAACCTCGCTTCGAATTTGGCCTCGGGGTTATCGATTCGATTGTTCTCTGTTTGCTTGCGCGTGGCCTCCACGGCTCGCTTCTTAGTTGCCGGTTTCTCTACGGCTGTCTCCTGGGTGTTCATGGTTGTTTCGTCGGTCGTGCTTGTGTTTGGCGCGAGTCTCTGTGGAGGCTCGTTGTTGCATAGCAGCAACTTGCGGATCTCGGCGATCTCTCTCGTGAGGCTGTTGATGGTCGTGCGCAGCGCCGCGCTCTCTTTTCTTAATGTCTCGTTGGCTTCTGGCATCTTGTTTATATCGTCTTTCTTCGTGGCTTCGGTGATTTTTTGCGCGTTTCTTATATTGTTCCCTTTAGCTGCGTCAGCCCAGCTGACTCGCTCACGTGATGGTGACCTTTTCCTACTAAGGCTTCTCTTGCAGCTGCTGTCTCTGGAATTTGGCGCGCGGTTCTCTGATGGAGTCCTTGACTTTCCCGCAGCTGGCGGCTTGTCGAGTGGCGGGAAATCGCTGTCCGACAGCAGCTGGCGTTCGGCCTGTCGGCGCTCCCATTGTCGCTTGCGCACTACGTAGGGGATCTTGTATTTCGCCTTTCACGTTCGGTCTCCGGTCGGGTGTTTGTCCCCGCACAGCTTACATTTAGGGGTACAGCGATGATCTTCTTTGGGGTTGGCGAGTCCGCAGGCCAGGCACGTCTGGATTTTGGGGGTCGGGCACACGTCCTCTCGGTGTCCCACTCGGCCGCACTGCTTGCAAACGTCGATCTGTTTCCTGTAGAGGCGGCACGGTATCAGGGTGACTCCGTATCGGACGAAGTTCGGTACCTTGGCTCCCTGGAACACCACGATCGCGGTGGTCGTGCTGCCGATCCTCTTTGCGCTAGCGGGTTTCTCTCGTTGACGATGTTCCTATCTATCTCGTCGGTGCTCGCGTCGATGGGGATGCCTCTGATGACGCCCTTTACGGTGTCGTGATGAGCCGTGCGATATGCGCTGACTTCGTAGGAGGTGTCTTGAATATAGATTTCCTGGATTTTAGCGTACCTAGCCGCGTTGCCTTCGTTCGGTGTACAGACGACCATGATGTTCTGTTGCGTGTTGGGGCAGATGGTGTCCGCGGCGCTTTCCTTGCTCGTGATCTTGGCCGCGGCGAGTATGGCCGCAGCGACGGTGGTGGTGCCGCTCTTGACGATGTCCAGTCCCCCTCTGGGTCTGTCGACTATCTTGCTCTCTTCCAGTGGCATGGCTGGCATGCGTGCTGCCTTGATGGCCGAAGCTCTGACGTTCTTGTGGAATTTCGATTTCGGGCTTGTTTGACTCCCGCTGCGTCCGTCAGGCTTGCTGCCGTCGGGGGTCCGCTGGCGCAGCCTCCACATACGTTCCCCGGCGAGCGTCCATCCGGCGTCGTTGTGGTATTCCTCTGGTGATATCTCGTTTCCTTGAACATGAACGCACATTTGGTTGTCGACGATCATTGTAGACGTAGCGGACGCCTCAGTCGTCGTAACGGACGCCTCCATCTCGGCCGCCGCCGAGGAGTACGGCAGGCGGCGACCGGTGCGACGGTGCTGGGCCTAGCGTCCGCGGGACAAGCTTAGGCCTAGCACTCCTTCACACGGCGGCGGTAGAAAAAGTCACAAAATTTGTCAAAGAAAAACGCACCTCTAGGGTCAGCTGGTATCGGTCGATGCCGCTCGCCTTCACGGACACATTGGTGCAAGGAAAACGTTGTTTCGACGTAATTAGCACTGCTTAATTGGTTAGCAGTGACAGAGCCGATGTGAACACGTCTGCTCCGGCGGCATGGAGCCAGCGTCTCTCACGAACGTCCCAAAGAAGCTCAGGCTATGAAAGACGCCCTTCACTACGGCGGCTTTCATAGCCTGAGCTGCTTTGGGACGTTAAACCCCAATGAACCAAACTAAATCAAAAGAATTAAAGAATACGATAGAGCCAGCCGTATATGTACATTTATATAGCACTGTATTTAGTTTTCCACGTGAGCTGTTTTTTTTTCTACTCGCGCACCTCTAGTTCGCCATACCTGACACTCAGAGCTACTGCTGCTGAACCTCTCTCCCTCCGTTTTCTCCTTCAGGATTCACTACTGTTCGGATGGTTCTAGCTGCAGTCACCCTCAGGCACTGCATCTGTCGCTCTTGCTACACTCTCTTACTTCCGCAGTTACCAGCTGGGTGTCCGACCGGAACCGGAACCGAACTCGTATGGTTGCCCAAAACCGGAACCGAACTGAACGCATATTTTTTCGCCATTTTCGAACAGAATCCGAACCAGAAGGATCCAAAGGAACCATTACCGGTTTGGGACACGGTTGCGCCCCACGTTTTTCGCTATCCAGCATACTTTTCCGTATTTTTTTTTTCAGACATAATGAGAGGTGCTAGCGCCTAGATCTATCCATCGAAAGCTCTCTGCGAGGTAGTGCGGAAAGATGCATTTGCATGAGCAGGTGCGTGAAGATGCATTTCTACCAGTGGGTGCCTGGATGTGTACCCACCGGAGTGTGCATCAAGGGTCGAGGCTGCACACTCACAAGCACGCTCATGCACTCTCGGGGACAGAAGTCTCCAGGATGCGTCATCGGGAATCGAAGCAGATAGCTCCGTGATTAGCCGCGGGCTTGAGACCAAACCTGTCAAGGTGAAAGTCGGACTCGCGTGCTGCAATCTGTGCTAGTGACTGCAGGTGATCGCTAACAAACATGGCTCTCTTATCCCGCGTCCTGGAGAATATAGTTCCCTATAGTACATGCCCATGCACATGCGCACGCACGCACTCACACGTACACGCCATGGTATTTTTTGAGAAAGGGGGCCATACTGCTAACGCGGTAAGAAAACAACTACCAGACTGTAACCCCTAAGTGGGATTCGAACCAGTGGCGGTGTGACAGAAAAAGCTCCGTTTACCGATGACTCAGGCGACACTGCCATCTCTGAAGCTCTTTTTTATTGTCGTGCGCAATATCAGGAACTTTCCTGCCTCCCCTCGAGCCTTACTTGATTGGGTTGAATTCAGCGACCTCGGCATATGGCCTCACGCCACCATCACTCCCTTATTCCGACCGCACACCAACATTCCTGAAGTCGCACAGGTCAAGAAAGGGCAACCAGTGCAGACGTCGAACATGCACAGAATGTATACATTTTTTGGTAAAATGACCTCGTTGAGCGCGGTGGCTGTGCGTGTTGATCAATCATGGCGTGTTTCGACACGTTAAAGTCTGTTAACATGATAAGTGCACCCAAACTTTTAGGCTATTTTATCGACGGAAGAAATCTTATAGTGCAAGGCGTGATCGCAATGTGATTTCTTAGAGACTGCTGAAGTGCGTACAAGACAAAAATGGCATCACAGCACAACACAGATGATTTCATTTGTCAATACTTGCTCGTTGCTGCACAGGTAGCGATATTCAGTGACCACGGCACAAACATCCTCTTGACGCTAAGAGACGTCCTAGCGCGCAAGGTCCATGTCAAGATTCCGTATGCCAGAAAGACGGGAGATTCGCGTGACGGGGTCACCGAAAATGCTGAAGCAGAAGGAATTTGTAGGTGACAAATACACCATCTTTCCTCCTTATCTACCACATCATATATACTCTAGCCTTTATCAAGCCGATTAAAACTAATCTTGAGTGCATTTGACGTCGCGGCTTTTGCCGTAAGTTCCTGTTTTTTCCCCGATAGGGATTAAAGTACTTAAAGTGAAGACATTTGGCATTGACAATATCTTGCATTGTTTATTTTATGTGTGGATGTCACACGCCAAAGGAAACAGCATAATAAGGTTGATTACATGCATTGTCGTTTAGTTTTTTTTTGTTCTGAACCGATTTGGACCTTTTTCAACCAGTTCGAACCGGAACGAAATGTTGCTCCGGAGCGAAACCCAGAACTGAACCCGAACGGCGTGAACCCGAACCCAAACCGAACCCGAAAAAATTGCGATTCGTCACCCTGGTTACCAATCTCTGGTTGCTCGTTTTTGTGCTTTCGGCAGACACAACTGGCACGGTAACCACCCTTCGAATGTTTGCAGTGGTAACCACCCTCTAGTTATGCATTCTTGCGCATTCCTCATACCTCTCCTTTCGAAGCAGCCCTTCCACTCCCCCGTAATCTCTCTTTTTCGTGCATTAGCACTAAACCCCCATCCGCCGATTTAACCGATTTTCGTCCGGTCCCTATATGCTGGTGGGCCACCTATGCCACATGGGGACGTAAAATTTGAGGAAATTTTTAATGCTTTGAAAAAGACGTTTTTTCGTGGTTTTTTCATTAAAAAATTGAAATTTTGGAAAACACTGAAACCAGGTTTATATGCAGTAGCACAACGATTAATAATAATGCTCCGAAGTTCAGCCGAATATGCAGATATAAGCCTCGCATTTATGAAACGAAGTTATGCCTCACCGCGGTGGCTCAGTGGCTACGGCACTCGGCTGCTGACCCGGAAGATGTGGGTTCGATCCTGGCCGCAGTGGCGGAATTTCTATGGAGGCGAAATTCTAGTAGTCCTTGTACTATGCGATGTCAGTGCACCTTAAAGAACCCCCGGTGGTCGAAATTTCCAGAGCCCTTCACTACGGTGTCCCTCATAGCCTGTGTCGCTTTGAGACGTTAAAGCTTCTTGCTCTATTGGATCGAGAAAGAGAAGATAAAAACTCACCAATAAGTCTCTCCATATCGCACTCGGAGTCACTGTTGCCGGCTGCGGTACTACGGGCAGCAGCATGGATTAAAGCTGTGTCCAGAACTATGTTCGACTTCACATACACAAGCTTTTGAACGAGTTCTCCTGAAAGTCTGTTGCGAAACCCTCTATGGACGTTTCCGAAGCATAACCAGTTTTGTTCGCAGCCGCGGGATGATGTGGTACCTGCAGCAGTCGGCAAGCAAGAGCAGCTAGCCGCTGGTTGGCGCAAAGTCTCGCCACCAGGTGGATGATGCCACGTTCTTCGCGGAGCCCTAGAGCTCTGTCCTTGACCAAATTCCTGCAGACGTCCGGTGCTCTGCTACGCTGGAGAGCAGTTTATCGATTAGCAGCCAAAGGCGCCACGCTTGCAGAGATATCCACCGAAAGCTTCCCGCAATCTCCGCGTCGTCCAGATGCTCTCCTCTGTATCTTGCATCCAGCAAATTAGCAGCAATGCGAACTGGTCGCAAGCGAAGGTTTTCTGCTGACGATTTATTTAGTTCGAATCTGTTCCTGGCTTCCGAGAGCGCAGGTCGCCAGGTTTGCTGCTAGTTCGTTTCTAATGGAATGGAAGGCTTCTGGAACATCGGACTGAAAGCACTGTCCGACTGCAGTGAGGTTATGGCTGAGTCAAGTTCCGTGATGGGGCGCAGGCAGCTTTACACGGGCTTTCAGAAACCATGTCCGTCGAAAACAGCTTCTTGCACTAACTTATTTATTTTGAGGTCATTTAACATCATGGTCTGCTGAACGGCTTCTTTATTTCTCATAAGGCTTTAAGTGTAACAGTCATGATTCCCCGTTTTGTTTTGCTCGGAAGTTTTAGATTTTCCGATCATCCTTTCCCGTCTTTTGCTTCTTGTTTCTCGTGCAACGTCTCAGCAACTGTATGGGTGTGCTTCATGTAATTTATAGTTTGCCTTGTATTACGATTTACATCCTCCAATGTATTTAGTTTCATAAAATCGCTCAAGGCAAGTTTAGGCCTTGAGCCACACATACAGTTCATGTGGTATGCTCAAATTTGCTTGTAATAATACCGCAGGCTGAATAATATTGCATGTAATAATAATATTGCGGGTAATAATATTGCATGTTGCTAGCATTGTCTGTGACTAGCGCCACTAATTTATCGCTTCCCAACGATACAATCACTTTGCAGATCTCGGCGGCAACATGCATCGCAGTGTGACAATTTTGGCCGTTTTCAACACATGAATATAAAATTGGTTTTGGCGTAGCCAGGACGAAATACATTACTGCCTCGCCGTGAATCTTCGTCCATCCATGTGCCAAAAGTGTCTGACATGAAGCCTTTGTCAAAGTTTGCTCAACGTGTCGCTTTACTCGCGTGTTCACCCGGTACAGCAGAGGTCCACTCAGAAGGTGTTGAGAAGGCAGACAATGAGCTGGGCGAAGCATCCTAAAAGTTGCTCTCCAATATTCATTCTCCGTCACAGAAAGTCACATTGGCTGAGTAGATCGCTCGAGCCAAAGTAGTGTCTTAGGCTTTGCTGATCTTGAGTCAGGCGGTCTACAAAAGACTCAACACTCATTTTTTTTTGGAAATGGCTGCTCTTCGTCGCGTCTGCAGAGTTCTGCTCACTTGTTTCAATTGATGACTGAGCTGACACACAATAGGGATGCCTGGCGTTTGTTTCCTTGCTCTAAATTGCCATGGCGTCCAGCGGGCACTTCTTACGCTCCAACAGATGCCTCGTTAAACCTGTGAATGTGGGAAATCCATGGTGAACACTGCAGTACTTGCGCAATGCTCGTCTTTTTCCGCCAGTGCGCGTTACGCACACACACCAGTGCTCCGAAACGCTCCACCTTGGGCGAAACATTGTGACGAGCACAGCCCTCTACCACGCTAACGAAGTGCCATGCGCTCCGAGTAGTCGTTCTTGCGTTTCTTTTGTCAGCGGACAGACGATAGCACTGCGCAGCCCTGCCACTTCAGACGTAATAGGTCGTAGTAGCTAGTTTCGCTTGGTTTCGCTACAGTTCATTGGATGGCTACGCGAGTCCATCTCGCTCAGAGTTACTGTACAGCTTTCCTACGCATTATCTGTCGCCAACAAGATATGCTTGTATTTCGCTGAAGCCACGAATGTCTGCAGCAGCCTATGTTGCTTTGTGCCGCACCAAAATATTTAGATATTTTGTTCTACTTAGTCCGAGCTGATGTATTAAATATAGTATCTTGTTATGGTCAGCCCGGAGCATCTATGTGACCCGGCCTTCAGCACGCGTACTCGCCGCACGAACGCTTGAAAAGCACTACCTGGCACCGTCGATTACGATTACTCCAAGCGTTCAACGATGCACGCTGTAGTTGTTTTGAAAGGAAGAGAAATAAACCCAAACCTTGACTAAAATGAAGCTTCCCCAAAGGGAAAAAAATTCAAATGAGCATGTCGCTTGGCTGGTTGGTTTTTGATGATCTGAGAAAGTTAACGCAAATCCTGGACGAGCGAGAGAAGAAAGGAGTACGCAGAAGGCGTTCACCTGTGTTAACACCAAGGGGTCATTCAAAAAGTAATAGAGAGGGTATATAAGGGGAAAGGTGGGCACTCACTACAAGAGGCAGTTGTGACACGGTTATCGCGCAAACGTGTTTTTTTTAGCAAAATGAATGAAAAAAAACTGGACGGGACACCCAAGCTCTGCCTTGAGGGTATGACGCGATAGCGTAATGTGTTAAATCCAATTCCGGAGGCCCTATTTCGATTCCCTGCATAGACCAACTTGCTAGTCTTTTTTATTAGCCCTTCCTAGATATTTCGCTCACGGCCCACGCCTTCGACGCCGCATGAACCTGATGCTGCTGATGCTACGGACGGTGAAAAGGGCGCGCGAAACGCAAACAAGGGAGAAACGCTACCAGGCTCCTTGCCGAAACGCGTGGGACTGAAGTTGCAGTAGTAGTTCGTCGGCACATTTTTCTCGACAAACCCGATGCCACGAACGCCAGCATAGCTTCCGCGCCGAGCGAACGGGCAACAAGCCACAAGATCCGTGGTGAACGTGCCTTGGATGTGTGCTGCGTTGTTCGCCGCTCACCGCGTGATTCCTGCGTCCCCGCACGGCCACACTGCGCCTCAAAGAGCGGGAGTCGCGGCCATCGCGCGCTATCTGTTAGGGCAGTGGCGTACATTGCGAGGAGGAGGGAGTGGCTTCAGTGGGCGCCGTCTGATGCGGCTGCGTGCGCGCCAAGCGAAGAGGAAGAGTAGCGGAAACGCACTTTGCTACTCGCTTAACTGCGAATTCTGTAATTTCCATGCTCATAATTGTTAATATACACCACAGAACATGTTTCTTTTAAGACACACTTCTAAGACAACGTTGTATTCACTAGACGCGCCTTTGTTCATTCCAAACCATCGAGCTGGTGTGGCGGAGTGGTTAGCGTGCTCGTCTCGCACTCCGGAGGGCCTGGTTTGATACTCTAACTCGTAAAATTTCCTACTTAGTTTTATTTATTAGTGCTTCGGGGATTTTTCGCCCATGGCCAATGCCACCAACGCCGACACCGGCTTTTCTGCGACAAGGGGCCCTTAACTCCATCTCGTTAAAAGTAACGCTCTAATCCGTAATACGCCTACACTTCTCCACTTTAGAAATGCATGCACTCAGCCTTGTGTTTCTGCGTCTGAAGGCATTCTTCCTCTCGCTTCACTCCTATGGTCAAATATCTCGCCTGACGCTTCCTTAGGCGATCGAGAGGTCGGTCCTCTTCTCTCGTAAAGGTTTCGCCGGTAGATTCTAGATTCCGAAGGCAGCAGTACCTGTGGTAAGTTCTGCCAATATCGACGCAATTCAATAGGTACATCCTCTGCCAAAGGTAATCCGGCACAGGTAGTTCGTTTCCTTGCCGTATAGTGAAGTACTCATGGCAGCCCTTAAGCTCTCATTCTGTGTAAAGAAAGGTGAGACCTTGTCCTTACATTATGGCACCGTTCGGTCTTTAGGGCTGCTGTAAATTCTCCGTTATACGTTTGAGAAGCAAAAACCTGTTGCTCGGTTACTTTTGGTAAAGGGGGTACGTAATAGGAAGACAGCATGTGAAGTTTCTGATGCAGATAAGCTGATCGTTCCATCTCGAGTGCCGGTTAATAGAGACTTTCGCGCCGCCATTGTGCACCCGCTGATTCGTCTCTACGCTTGAGGAATGCGCCAACAAACCGACACGGGGCGTTGTCTTGCCCCCTTAGGCGGCTCTTGTAGAGAAGGCCGCGTACAGTCCCCTGCCTGTGCAGACGCGCTGGAAACTGCCCCTTTCTGCCGTTGCCTAGTAGTACTTTTTCATTCGGGATATCGTTTCTGTTTGCCTTCGCAAAGTCCTTACTGAAAGGCATTGTTTGTAATTCTGCGCTGTTTGACTAGCTTAAATCGACGATATAATGAATTAACACGGATTGTCACATGCTCCTCATTCGTGTTTATTTGTTATACGTATCTTCTAATGTATAATCTCGTGTCATATTTTTTATGTACTTCGATTAATAAACATTCCTATTTTTGTGCCTCTGTACTTTTGAATGCCCTCCCCGTTACAATAACTGATGGGATTTACAGTATCGAATAAATAAATAAATGAAAATAAAAAAGAGGAAACATGAATTTTTAAGCCTTGTTTAGGTAGCACTTTCTGCAGTTTTGCAGGTCCTATAAGTGCGCCTTTGGACCACCGGGAACCAGACGCTCATCTGTTCTTTCAATCTTTTATCGCATATCTTTCAACTCCCCTCTGTTTGCACGTGGCAGCAATTCAGGCCCATCTCGACCAAGTGGACAGGCCCGTTAACTTTCCTTTTCATGCTTCCTTCAGTCGGTCGCAACAACAACCGGACGGACAACACATTCAAACAAAGAACTGTGAAAGTGTAAACATAAACTTCACTCCTGCGTTTAGAGCGCATTCAGCAGAGTGCAGATGTAAAGATGTGTCAATCACGCAGCGGTCAGGAAACTTTCCTTGTATCTTGCATGAAGCAGAAAGCCAACGTTTTCATGCACAATCCTGCCAATATTCATGGTGTTCTAACATCTTGCTTAACACTTCTCGACACAATAAGATTGATGGAGTGCATAATTTGTGCCTTTTTTCCAAATTTTTGACGTGCACCTGTAGCCGGTCAATATTAGAACGGTCACATTCGCCTACATAGAGTCCTTCACATGAAAGGAGCGTACAGTACACCATTCCCATATTTATCTTTCATAATGGTTAAGCTTCCATAAAAATGTGAGGCTTCTGCGGGAAGTTTATGGCATAAAAAAAGTCGATCGCTGCCTGAGTGACGCTCGAGCAAAGGTGAAATTTCAGCGAGTTGGTACGCATCCATTGTAGGGGAACTGCGAAGCAGCGGCGTGACATCGGGTTTCTGCTGAATGTGCAGTTTCGTAATCTTTTTGTTAAACATCGCGGTTGCGTGTTATGCCTGCGTCAACATCCCCATGCTCACTTTTTAGAGCGAAAGCTCTGATAGGTTTTGACAAGCCAGTTCATAGAAACAATTTATGTGGTACAAGGGCAGTCATGTAAAATATTTTTTTTTTATGAAATGCAGTGGCGCAGTAACTGGCTCACTGCTCAGTGGGCATCTTTACCGCACCGCATGGGAAGGGAAGAATGTGGGAGCAGCGGCGGAAAGGGAGAAATAGGTGCCGTAGTGGAGGGCTCCTAAATAATTTCCTACCGCCTGGGGATCTTTAACATGCGCTCACATCGCATTGCACACAGGTGCCTTTTGTGTTTCACCTCCATCGAAATCTGTAGGTGGATACTGTCACTACCTCAAAGCGCCATTGCGGCATCCACTGACACAGTTAGCTAATTATGCGCCCTTCCTTTTTGAAACGAACTGAAGGTTGAGACTGTGAATAAGGCTACACTGGGAAATACTCCGTGCAAGCGGGCACTTAAGTCCGTGAAGTGTGCCGGTAAAGCCATCAATCCAAAGGCCGCAAGCGGAACGAGCTCGTGTATGTACGTGGGCGTATAGACGCCCAAATAGGCCTCTGAGACGTTCGACCCAACAATCACAAGTGACACTTCAGAATGGGCGGGCCATTCCAGTCCTCTCGACCGCTAACGCTAATCAGCATTCGGTGCTAATCGGGGAAGCTTAGAACTAATAACTTCTACAGCGAAAGCTTTAAGCCACTGAGGGGGAACATCGGCAGGTATAACGTGAAATGCGTTTCGAGTAACGCGTAACGATTTCACAATCACCCGTCGAGGGTAGAGAGTGAAACCCAATATATCTCGTTCCACTTCCCCGCGCCGCCAGGCTTTGATGACGCATGATCGCCGTGGCCCGAAGATGGCAACAAAGCACACACCATCATTTGCAGATACTTTAATGGCATGTGGTTTGGGTTATTCCGACTGAAGGAAGAATGTAAAGTGCTGAGATCTGTCCACTGGCTCGAGCTGAGCGACAGTCGCTGCCGCCCGCAGGGAAGGTAAAGTTAGAAGAGATGGGCTAGGAACTATTGAAAGGAAAAACGGGCGTCGTAAATACCGCGTTCACAATAATGACCACGTCAGATTTAGTAGCACATACCCCAGTTTCAACGTACCCCTATATCCAAGCTCCGCAGGGCCAGGCCGATCAAGATAGCGTGTTGGGTGTTGGAAGCCTCTGGGTTTTTCTCATGGGTCCGCATACATGTCCGCGACGTTGTTTCAAAAAGTTAAAAAGTTATTGTTGCCCGCTTGTCCTTAGTCCCCCCCCCCCTTTTATCTCCGAAGTTAGCCGTGTCATCTATGCAGAAGTTCATTAGTTATAGCGACGTTGCGAAGGCGGATAGAAAACCTCGTATGCGATTTCAGTGCAATCCGCTGCGAATCTGCTGGCGAAGAGAAGAGTATAGTGCTACTCTTCGCCCAGGAACGAGCGCCACCGGTTGCTATGGCACCGGCCGAGCGCATGGCGCCTCCGAGGAGGAAAGCAGTGGCCAGTTTAGTCCCATCTGCGTAGCGAGCAGGACAGGGTGGAAAGGAAAGACGGATAGTCGCGCCGGAGGGTAGGAAGTATTGATGCAAAAATATCAGATAAATGAATACCGATAGTATCGATAGCTTTTTGAAGCTATCGATGGTGTAAAAAAACTATCGATAGTGCTACTATCTGTATACTATCAATAGTATTATCGTTAGTGTTGCTATCGATAGTATTACTAGTGATAGTACCGTCATTGATAACAAGACTATCGATAGTGAAACTGTCTATGGTAAGACTATTGGTACCAATAATATTGATATTATGCGTTTGTTGCCCAGTGATATAACCAAAACATTTGCGATACCTGATTGGCTTTACGGTCTCATGCGGCTTAACGTTCCAAAGAGAGAAGCTATGAGGTAAGCCGTAGTGGAGGCCTCCGGGTAAATTTCGACCAGCTGTGGTTTTTTAACGTGCACTGGTGACCGTTTGGAAAAATACCTGGAACTGCATCCGATGAAAGAACAAACAGCACAAGTTGTGCTGGCTTACACGGCACTATCGTGCAGTGCAGACGTCTTCTTCCTGAAGTAACGGCTGCAGAAATGCTTTTCGCACAGATGCTTCGCAACTAAGACATTCGCACGCTAACATTTTATCCAGCAACTTTACGTGCAGAACGCTGCAGAGCTCGGCGACGCGCAGGCCGCGAAAACGGGCGAGTCCTGTTAGTTACTCATACCATCAACTCCATACCACACACTCGAGAAACCAAGTTTAGGATGCAGTGGGTACGCATTTTTGATTTTATAGAATCGATACTACTATACGTAACAATTAGCATCGATACGACTATCGATAGTACTATCAATATAAGTGTCGAAAGCGTTTTCGATAGTACTATCGATACTACTATCGAAAGTACTGTCCATAGTACAATCGATAGCCTTTTTTACCATCGTTGGTTCAATAGTGACTGAACTATCGATATTATCCATAGTACCATCGATTGTTTTGCATCACTAGTATGCAGGAAGATTGGAGTGGAAGATGAGAGAGAAAGCGGTGCCGCGTTCATTGTCTGGTGTCACGTCTTGCCGAGGCTCCGGCGGCTAGCTCGACGCGGGGGCAGGGGAGAGGAAGGGGCTAGGGGGGTGGTTGAACGAGCTGTAGCAGAGATCACTGGACAAGGCCGTTACGCGTTTCATGTAACAGCAGTCGCATGAGATTTTATAATGTCGCAGAGTCGGCTGGGGAGTTCAATGCCGCGTTAACGAGATGCGAAGAGAAGACCACGACGAATGCTCGCGAAACGTGTTCACCGTGGACCGAAGCCAAGTAACAATTTGTGCTCAAAAAGAGAGGCGAAGCCTAGGGCGCGCGAAACAGAAACGCAAAGCCAAGTAGGTAGTCTGCCGCGTTGTCTCATTACGTGCATGTGCCAGATGGAGCTTTCCTTCCGGAAACGCCGTTAATTCCAACCAGCTGATCCTGAAGATTGCGCTAAGCCGGTATGCTTTATTTTACTATTTTTGAAGCGAGAGCTTCACTCTGCTAGGTAGAGCCGGGTATCGATCGCCGTGTGTGCAACGTGATTGGTTTGGTTTGGTTTGGTTTATTCGGTTTTAACGTCCCAAAGCGACTAAGGCTATGAGAGACGCCGTAGTGGAGGGCTCCGGAAATTTCGACCACCTGGGATTCCTTAACGTGCACTGACATCGCACAGCACACGGGCCTCTAGAATTTCTCCTCCAAAGAAATTTGACCGCCGCGGCCGGGATCGAACCCGCGTCTTTCGGGTTTGTGCAACATGAGTGCGGCAGGTGGTGCCAAAGACCAACCTAGGATTCAGGCGGGACACTTAGGTCCCCTGACCTTGAAGCGTCATCGAAACCTGCCCACCGAATAGTTAGGAAACGGCCCGCCATGGAAGGCGGCAGTTAATGATTGGTCGCTCGTGAAGATCAACTAGGGGCGCACAAGACCCACCGTTGGGAGCATCTTTGTTCGCAGGGCAGTGGCGCATCGCTTAACCGCTGCACCACTGCGACAGGAGTGGTATGAAGACGCCGAGGGATATGTGAACGTAAAGTGTACAATGGCATTCTGCATATATGGCAAATAACCCACTATGCTATCGCGTTATTCTTGAGGAGGAGCTTAAGTGTCCCCTCCTTTTTTTCCGTATATATCCTCTGCAAGGCAATCATGATAAGCAGTTGGTTGCAGAGCTAATGACATCTTTCATGCTTATCTTTATTTTGTCCTTCGTCCAGTGCTGACGCTCACTTCCTCATAATATAGAACAGAGATTAATGCGGGATCTCCTTTGTGCATCACAATATCTTAGGATAGTCTTTTTTTATGTGATGACGTTATGGATGACAGATGGACATCTGTGAGGAGTCTTTGGCGTCCAGCTAACCTTTCAAACAGGCAGAAGAGATGGTCTAGCCATTCCGTGTCCTGATCGCGGTTTCTGTGTGGTTCATCTTAAGTTGCCGAAAACATTGCTTTTGCCTTGTTTAACCTTTTTGCAAAGTCAGGGGAGGAAGAGTGAAAAGACAGACAAACACGAAAAGCTGATACAAAATTTAGCTCTTAAATTTTTGGTCACGGCTGTCGTATACGGCTGTCGTATACAGAGTGCTCTTTGCTCTCAATAAATTGGAGGCAGTCCTGTCTCCTGTTTTGCGTTTGTCCTAGTCTTTCGTGCTGCCTGCCCTAATTTTATGTGATTTGAGTCATCATCATATACCGAGGAGGGCGGGAAGAGGGGGGGGGGGGGGGGCTTTCGCTTAGTCACAGGCAGTTATAATAAGTGAATATAACTAAAGTCAGTGATTCTCAATGCAGTCGTTCTCATCCTCTTTCAATCCAGGTTTGCAAGCAGTCAATATGCGGCGACGGCGGACACGAAGCATTCAACTCTAGATTTTGCTACGACAAGTATATCGAGCGAACGTTCACCTATGACACTGCGAAGACGCTGCGCGCAAAGGTTGGAACGTTGCGCTTGGTACCTTTGTGATGCCGGATGTGGATTGTTTTGCCAAGTAACCAGCGCATCTGGGGCTCCGCATTGTGAAAGAGGATACCAGCGAAATCTATTTTGATAAGCGTTGAGATAAAATTGGCCATATAGAGGTTCTCTTTAACCATGCATGACTTAAATTTCTCATTTTTTCCGCACGTTGCATGAAGGGTGTGCAGGATTAAACACAGCGAAGTAGGGCGATTTGAGTTTCGACATTCGTCAATCGTCATCTTAAAGACAAATAGATGAATTTTGCGTGGATATAAATATACAACTGCAGGAGCTACCGAAATTTTAATGTGCCCCAGGAAAAAAAATATATAACCACGCGCTTTGGGATTGCGCTATTTTACAAAAAATATATTGCTGCGATCTCTTCTTACACATAATTTCCAAGCAACTTCTTTTTGTCAACGGCGCCGCACGACTTTATTCCTGTCGATCTTACGAAGAGACACGAACAGGAGCATTGAGCTCTGGAAGGGTCGGAATTGTGCCGAAGCGCCTCTAAAATTTTCTAGCCTCCAGTCCATCTGTTTGAACGCTCTGTTAAATATTTACCGTCATGTTAATCATGAGCACGGCCTAAATCCATGGACATTGTCCACCACTGTCAGCAAACGTTCGGACGCGGGCTACTTGCTCACGCATAGCGAATAAAGCAGCGCCAACATAAAAAAAACAACGCACCAATGAGGCTGCACAAGCCCTCATTTCCGTTCAATTTTTTATCAGAAATACACTTATACGACCTAAACCAGTCCCTCCACCTGTTGTGAACAGAAACAATAGAGGAGCTAGGAAACCCTGAAATGAAAAAAATATCGTTGATATGTGAAACGGAAGCTTGCATATGCGTGTTTAGATCTGCAACTGCCGCACTCACATTTGCGACTCTGAAAAGGCAAACTACAGCTGCCTGCTTTATTTGCAGAGTGTACATCATGATCAGTATATCATGGCTTCTAGCAATTGTTTTGCCCTTTATCGCAGACGCCCTTTATGGCGTCCCCATTCTGCTTGTGCAATTGCCGGGAAAGCTCATGAGCGTGGAGCGCTGCCAGAAAAACACCCTTCGACTTTGCCGTAACATCACGACTGGTCTTAATGAAGATAATTAGTCGTTTCTTATTTTTACATCGTACAGCGTCGATTGCCCGGAAGCGCAATTGGCCTACGAAGGTCTGTCAAACTGGGAGACATTTCATAACAACATAGTTTGGCTAGTTTCTCATGTGGGGTCATTTCAACCGGCTTTAGCACAAAGGGAGATGCGGTCCAAAGAAACATCAAGACAAGACCAGCGTTGTTTAAGAACTGACGATTTTGTTATCACAGCGGATATATTACAGGTACACAAAACACGTTATCAGTACAAAGATGAAACCATCCAGAAAAGCCAAGGATAAAAAAAGAAGCAGGCCTAAACCTAAGGTTGACTGATAGCTTGCTGACGCAAGTTTTGCACGTTTTCATGGAAGAGACAAGGAAACAAATGATTGGTTTGGTTTATTGGGGTTTAACGTCCCAAAGCTACTCAGGCTATGAGGGACTCCGGAAAACTCGACCACCTGGGGTTCTTTAATGTGGTGTGATATCGCACAGTACACGGGCCTCTAGAATTTCGCCTCCATCGAAATTCAGCCGCCGCGGCCAGGATCGAACCCGCGTCTTTTGCGCCAGCAGCATAGCGCCGTAACCACTTAGCCACCGCGGCGGGTCTGTGCTGGATGTAGCGGTCTTTTTAGAACCTTGTCTTCCCTACGACGTCACGGGATTTCATGATTTCCACCTTGTTTACATTTTTCCTTGTTTTTCTATTGCAGTCATCACATGTTCCTTTTATGTCTATAATTTGTTGCTCTGATAATAATACTTCGTCTCCAAACAGCGTTGGACTGGTAATGATTCTTTGTCTGGTTTGTTCTGCTTGCGTGCGTTAATCACTGAAAATAAAACAGCGTTAAAACTTTTTGAAGTTTCTGTTATTACGGAGTACATTTGCCGTAATTCGGGTGCGTCTTCTTTCGGTTGTCTCGTAGTGTTCCCAGTCCAGCATGTTCGGCAGTACTCACTGCTGCGTGTTTGTTCAAAGCAAGAACAGCAGCCTGGCCTAGAATGGAGACTTTCTGCCCTCCAGAGGTATAGACAGTGGTTACATCTCTCCTATCGCGATATCACCAACGAATTTCGGGTCTGTAACATCCTTCGCTCGCAATGGTGGCGTAATACTAGACTTTGTAAGGACTACCTTCACACGACGTTCTCCATCAACAGAGGTTCAAGAGGCATGAGCCAACTCTACCGGCACTGCTCCAGTTGAATCAGACTTAAGCGTTCTGTAGGTAAGGAAGCGCCGTCATCGTCCAAACGTAGCAGAAAAATGAAATATATATAGGTGTGTCCGAGCATAGTATGCATATCCTCATCAGCCTTCCTAAGCCGCTTTGCGACACAGTTTTTTCTCCCTAGAGAGCAGTGTGGTTTTGAAATGAATTCTGAACGAAGTGCAGAACGCAATTCGCTCTCGTTGTGCTTACGAACAGGTTCTCTCGCACGCTGTTTGCAGTGAGCAGTAGCATGCGAACAATCATGCCTCTTGTAGAGTATTTAGTTGATAATGGTTCTATGAATGTTGAAGAGGTAGATTTATTTTGATTCACATCTATGGTTCTTAGAGATAGCTACGGTGCCATAGCAAAGCATTTGACGCCGTTGCAAGCCAAGTCAATAGAGGTTAAAGAAACAGCCTTGTCAATACGAAAACATTTTTATTTGGAACAGTAGCCCCGGAAGGCACGACAGCTCAAAAAGCAGAACTGAGTTTGTTATTGATGGTTACAAACTCAAAAGACTTATATGCCATTTCGTGCCACAGTAACATCGGCTGGAGCTTGGAAAATTCTTGCGTCTGAGGTTTCCGCAGAATTACTTAATTCAATCTTGAGCTAGTTGGTCAAATTTTGTTTCCCAAGTCTTACAAAGTATCAAAATATATGCCTAATTCAAACTCGGCGCTCATAGGCCTTTTCAGTACAGATGTTGAGGACTTGTTTTCCGGTGTCATTTCCAAAGCTTAAGATCTCGAAAAATTGCATTGCAAAGCGCAACAGTAAATTCGTTTTTTATTGAAAACAAGTGTAATAGAGTTTGAACTATTTATAACACTGATATATTCGAAGGACTCGTATTTATATATTAAGTTTCTACTCAGTCACGTTCATATGACAGTTTAATCTAACATGCGCGCAGTCATGGCAAAATCTACCAGTAGGCTGTTGATTATGCGGTCAGAGTGACGAAAATAAGTCAGCTGTACTCTCGTTTAAAGTCTAAAAGTGTCTAAGAGTTGTGGAGTGGTTTGGAATTAACAGGTTGCCTTGTTGTCCAAAAGCAGCTGCAACATCTTTATATGTTGTAAAATAATGCTGGAGGCACGTGGTTGATTTTTGTTCGACACTCTAACCAGTTATCTTCGAGCCATTGGAACATTGATTGGCACGATATATGTATAAATAAAGTATAAACGTTCCTCTGTGCCGTCCTTGGTACCGGCGGCTGCTGTGACTTCCTTAACGTGCATCTAATAACGAACTCCTCATTTCTCCGCCTTTGCTTGGTCAGCAGATTTAAAGATGGCCACAGCTCTGCAAGTCTTTATGCCATAGGTAGCTTAAGATGGTTTGCTGACAGTTTCCGTCCTGATCATTCAATGACGTCCCACGTAGCACTCGTTTTAACAACGGACATTCCGTGTCCGCCGTTATGTAGGTGGGTGACGCTCGTGAACTCTGAAGGTTAGGAGGACGCAGCACAAAGCCCCCGGAGAGTAGATTTAACAGCCGCCGCAGAAGCTCAGTTGGCAGGGCACCGTCCGCGCCCTGCGGAAGTCGTGCTTTGGGATCCCACCGACCCCATGCTTCACTTCTAATTTCTAATCAAATGTCTTCAGCCACATAACACGGTTACTCTCACTTGACATTGATCAACAATCAACATCATAACTAATGTAAAAATAACCAAAAAGAAACATTTTCCACTGTTTTCCTCCGTTTCGGGGAATGTTGGCTTCCTTAAATATATCTCATAACGAGTCCATCATTTCCTGGTCCTTGTCTGCTGAAGATACCTGCGGGAGACATATCCCCAAAACATATCTGAATTACGTAGTCAATGATTCGGAAGTCATTTAGAATCCAAAACTTATGCCGTCGCGGCAGTTGGTTTTGTAGAAATAATTTCTCGTTTAAATTACGCTCAGTATTCAAGAAAAATAGATGACGCTGGACTGCCAGATAGAGCACGTATTATCAGACGCATGAGAAACACTGATAAAGGAATTAACGTCAAGGCTAGTCAGGAAGCCAAGGAAATCGAGTACAGTCGAGATTCCTTATAGACTATAGCAGAGTATAAAACATGCGGCCAAGCAGTTTGGTGTCAGTTTTGTTTTTTCGACCACCCAAAAGGATTTCTGTGATCGAGAGTTCCAAAATTACAATAGTAGTTTTGAATGCTGACAAGACTTGAGTTCAAGCCTCTTAATGTTGCTGTGGAGCATCGCGTTTCGCATACTGCAAAATTTTACCTAGCGTTGAGAGCGGAGCGTTAAAATTTTTGTGCCGCGAGTTGTGCAATTACCCAATTTTCGAGTTGCACTTTAGTACTAGTGATGATGATAGGACAATCACGTTTGATTGTTACTATGTTTCTCGTTTGGTAACAGCAAGCAGTTTGAGTAAGCACTGTCGATGTTTAGCATGTCCGAGGTTTTGCACGGACGCATTCAACTCTACTTTTTCTCACACATGTCTGGGGACTTCTGCATTCTTCTTCAAGGAAATCAATACTTTTAGGTTTTAGAAAAAGGGAGGGCTTGTATGTTTACCGGTAGATTCATAATAGCAGTAAACATAACTCCGTGGATGCCAGCAGACAACCTTCATGTGAATTCCCTGGCTGCTGGGCCGCCAACTAATCCAAGAGAGAGAATTGAGAAAGTGAAATAACGTAAGGCTTATCAGTAAGCACAAAAACTGACTGTCGTCTGTGAACTGAGCACCACTCCCAGCACAACTGGACGAATAAAAAGTGCCGCTGGTTTTCTGCTACTAGTAAGGAAGGACGCTCCAACAACGAATGTGAAAGATGTCGCATCCGGCTCAACATCAAGTGCTTTGTACTTTTGCACACAGGAAACTAAAGCTTTCAACGGACAAATACATAAAGGTTCCGTGAGAGCTCTATTTGAAAGGAATATTTTCCCGTGTTCCTCTGAGCAGTTTTGACCTATATTAAATAGCATGAGAGTAACCATGGCTGCCACGGGTCGTGTGTGACCGGAAAAATTTATCTCGATTAAGTTAAGTGCAAGATTGAGAAAGGTGATAAAAATATTCGTTTAATCCTCATTATTGGCACAGTAACTTCTGATGATTTTTTTTGAAAATTTTAGCGTCTTAAAAAGGGGTAGTAGGACCGTTAATAAAGACAAATTATCTGATTCTGTTTATTCACATCACTATGCGCATTGTGTACATAACTGTAAATCGTCGCTCATAAGTCAGAAAATGTTCATTTTGGCACGGTATCGCAACCTGCTGACAAGAGAAGTTTTTAAGCAAGTCCATGTACAAAAACAGCACTTGCATCAGCAATCCGTCGATTACAATCTGGGCAGAGGGAAGTGGATGTTTTGATAGCGCGCGCTGATGACCGCAATATTTACTAGGGCTTGTTCTTTTTACTTTGGTTCTTCACTTCTTGACTGTTTTTACGTTGCAGCAATAACTTGTTTCGTTCTATGTCTGGGAAACTCTTCGTTTTGAGAATAAACCCTTTAGTTACGAAACAGCGTTGGTCTGGTCATCCTTGCTTTGTGTTCTTATCCCTGTGCACTAAATTATTTCAGTGATAACTGAACAGTGTCTAAAGGAACCTAAATAAAAAAAATTGTGTGTGTACAGCGCACCAAGGCAATATGGCGTCGGATTATCCCAAACGCTTTTGTGCGCAGCATTTTATTGCCTTCTTTTGGAATGCAGTCTATATATTTATTATTCTGTATTCGAAGAAAGCACGAACCGAAAAGGGACGAAGAAGGAAACGTACAACACGAGCACTGTTTTAGAATGAGTCCCTACCAACTCGCCCAGGCTCCTACTTAAACAAATTCCACATTCGAGAAAGCCTTTCCAATGCATAGTGGTTATTCGTGTTTCACTGGAAATTTGTGAGGTATGAATTTCGCGATGGAACTGGCTGTACAGAGACATAAACAAGCGTAGCCTTTTGCCGCACAGCCTGCTGGTGTAAGTAGAACTTAATCCGGTCGTTCTACCGACTAAGTTGCGAAGAAATGATGGACGGGCTAAGAACGTGTATGGCTACTGAAAACCCAATACAAAGGGCTGTGTATCGCGGACAACTTGCTTGTCTGCTTGCCTAGCCTCTTTATGCCCATGCACAGCAGCTAGCCAGGGAAAATTTTTTATTCTATCGATGTTTTCAAAGTGATGAAATAAAGAAATGCTTAACAAGGTAACCCAGGACGCACTAGAACACTCACTTGTTCCCCATCGAGCCCAATCAGCTCAACGCTTCCTCCTCCCTGTGTTCCAGCTGTGCCACGTGAAGGACCAGTACAGGTCTACGCTATTCAGCGTCGCCGCGTACAACCTGGAGTACGATGACACCGAAGGCGCCTGCGGAGGTGGCACGTACCCTGTGCTGGGAACAATACGCGAAGACATCGACTTCTTGAGCGAACCGTCCGAACCAAGTAGATATGCCCGGTGCTACATGGACACCGGCAGGAATTTGATTAGGCCTGAAGGCGCCCTTATTCGCGGATGGCAGGCGCAGTGAAATAGCGCACGCAATAAATCATGATAACGCCTGGATGTGACTGCAGGAATACTTGCTAAATTTAGTGGTTAGGGTGCCTTCTCTGCCACTTTTGGTTTATGCTTTAGGGGGTGTAACGTCCCTAAGCGACCCAGGCTAAGAGGGACGCCGTAGTGAAGGGCTTCGGAAATATCGCCCACCTGGCGTTCTTTAACGTCCTCTGACATCGCATCGTAAGGGTTTGGAAAGCGCGAACTGGCGTGGAAAGGACACACACAAGCACACACAGCGTCCTTAGTCGTGAATTTATTGTGTGTTCTGTCCATGCCAGTTAGCACTTTCCGAACCCTTTCTATAAAATACCAACTAGCCCCCATAGCAACTCCTCTCACATCGCACAGTACACGGGACTCCAGAATTCTTCCTCCATTGAAATTCGACAACCGAGGCCGGGATCGCACCCCCATCTCTCGTGTCAGCAGCTCAGCGCCCCAACCACTCACCTGGTCCTTAAAGGTGCACTGAATAGGAATCTGAACTCGTATTTTTTTACCGCTGGAACTCGATCTACACGTTCCCAGCGCTAGAAACTTCGAATAATTTCCCTGTGGGGCCGATTTCCCTAATTTAAACCCAATGAAACGTCCCGTCTCCCGCCTTTTTTTTTTTTTAAATACTCCGCAGACGTTGGGAGGAGTCGACCAACCTTTCAATCATCCCGTGGCGGCTTGCCGCTCTGCCATCGGAGGAGTGATACGTAGTGATCGGCGAAAGCAGAGTCGACGCGTTTTTTTACTTCCATAGGCCTAATTTTCAGCTATGTAGTGTCTGATTAGATATAGCTATTCACGGAAACAAAAACAAAATTAAAGCGAAAACCAAGCCGCCACGCGACTGTCTGAAATGCACTCCATCCGTTGGTTGACTCCTCCTGCGGGGAAGTAAAAAAAAGAAAAGACGGGAGCCGGACGTTAAGTCAATGTAAGGGAAATCGGCCGTACAAGGCAATAATTCGAAGTTTATGAGTATGCTGGTAACGGGTAAATCGAGTTACCGCGGCAAAAAGGCGAGTTCAGATTCCTCTTCAGTGCAAGTTTAAGATAATCGTTGGTCCTTAAGCGTAACGGAGTGGATTTAAGAGAAGGCAACCAAAGCAGGGGAGGGGGGGGGGGGGGGGGCGAAAGTTAGGTGGGTGGATGAGATTAAGAAGATTGCTGGGATACAGTGGTCGTAGCTGGCAAAAGATAGGGTCAATCGGAGAGACATATGAGAGAGGCAATTCCTCCGCAGTGGGCGTAGTCAAGCTGGGGATGTTGATGGTGATGATGTATTCCGCCGTTTTTGTATGTATTGCTAATCCCACTCGAGCAATAGCCCCAACAAAGGCTCTACAATATGGGTAAATAAATAATTACACCTCACGTGACATTTATAAAAGAGTGCATCAAACGTGTCTGAAATAGCAACTTCTGCATTGATCCCCAACGAACCGCTCATACCTATAGTATTTACCTGAATTCAAAACTAGTGGCCGCTCAAACGCTTTTCTCAGTCATCAATACTGGGGTGATTCCTGACTGCTGACGCAGGCTTAAAATGATACTTGTATTATAAACTAGTGTCCGCATAACCCTTCTCCCTGTCCTCAATTTCTGGCATAACATCACTACTGGAGCGTAGCCGAAATAGTACCCGCATTAAAAACTTAAGGCCGCTCTGACCCTCCTCTAAATAATAACTTCTTGGTTTAGCCTTGACAACAGGCGGATAGCTATAGTTCTACCAATAGTAAACACTACTTTCCGCTCAAAACATGCTTTCTATCGC
The DNA here is from genome assembly GCF_055824585.1 of Amblyomma mixtum. Lineage (NCBI taxonomy): Eukaryota > Metazoa > Arthropoda > Arachnida > Ixodida > Ixodidae > Amblyomma > Amblyomma mixtum. The sequence continues at coordinate 116,202,595 of NC_143018.1, forward strand.
TAACTTCTTGTTTGGTTCGTTACTGCTGAAGCTAAGCTAAAGCCATACCCGTATTCAAAACTGTGTCCGCTCTAAGCCTTCTTTTCAATTTCTACCCTGAGCCCTGGCGACTGGCCCAAAGCGGAAGTAGTAGCTGTATTCAGAACTAACGTTCACTCCAGCCCTTCAGTCACCAGCATCTAGGCTGGCTGATCCGTGAAGACCAGCGGATAACTAGGGTAGTGCGTGTTTTGAAACTAATGTCCGCTCTAACGTTTCTCGCAGTCACCAACTTCTAGGCTGGTCCCCGGGCGATAAGCGCATCGCTAATAAATGCTCCTATTCATTACAAGCATCCACTCTAATTCTTTCCCATATCGTCTCATTTATTTTAACAGCACAATATGTAAGGTCCGCAAAAACGTTGTCAACACCCAAGTCGTTAGCTCTCTTCAGAATCACGTCACTGCGCCGCGACTGATATATATTTTTTGATGTTCAACTCCGACGGCACGCACGTTTACCTTTTTGTTTGTGACCCAAGATGGGACCATATTTATCTCGAATTATCGCAGCCATGCCCAGCTGATTATTGATGGCGACTGCAGTGGTTGCTTTGCGTGGGGTATATGGAAGAAGTTTGGTCAGCTTTTAAATTGTGAGCGCTACCGATACCGGTGGTGATTTTCTTCGTCGATTACCACCGAGTGCACTCGTTGCTGTCGCCGCCCGCCGATTTGCTCACTCCGGTGTGGCAGGAAGTCAGCCTAATAAAGAATTCATTTCAGCCTCACTTGTCTTCTCGTCTCTTCTTCAGGGCGTTGTCACCAGCATATCACATCTTGTGCAGATACTAGATGGTGGTCCTGCTATATATCGTGAACGTCACATGGTGGTCAAAATGCCATGAAGAATGGTTGAGAAAATAGAAGGGACGCCGAAATGAAATCTTTATTGCGCTGACTTCGGTTAGATTACCATAGCTTACGCCGCGATTGCCCGCCGGTGTGGCCTGGTACAAGAAATTTTACAAGGTTGGCACGAGGGACCAGCATCTAAGCGTCTCTGATTTAGCCGCACGTAGGCAACATCCAAGTCCTCGCCTTTTCGCAGCGCGCAGAAGCTGGCCGACGGCTTGTTCGGCTACGGACCCAAGACCAACAGCTTAAGTATGCAATCTTTGACGAAGCAACATGATAAAAGTTGGGTGTCCGCGCATGTCCCCAGCCATGCGTTCGCCGGCGCGGACTGTGCGAAAAGCTCTGCGTCGGCTACTAAGGCTTGCACAAGGTCATCCGTCGAATCGGAGCACTTGACTAATCCGTTTACGACGGAGTCATGGCATCCCAGAGGCGCCGGCACACCAACCAGTTCTACCAACGCGAGCACGCTTGAAGGGATACTGAGCCAAACTTTTGGAGCTGCTCATTAACATGTTTGTGTTGGTTTGGTTTGGTTTATGGGGTTTAACGCCCCAAAGCGACTAAGGCTATGAGAGACGCCGTAGTGGAGGGCTCCGGAAATTTCGACCACCTGGGGTTCTTTAACGTGCACTGACATCGCACAGTAAACGGGCCTCTAGAATTTCTCCTCCAAAGAAATTCAACCGCCGCGGCAGGGTTCGAACCCGCGTCATTCGGGTCAGCAGCCGAGCACCATAACCGCTGAGCCACCGAGGCGGCCCGCTCATTATCATGTAAAAAAGAGCTAAGTCTGATAAATACGACAAGCATTTTAGCGAAAAAAGGCAAATTGCACGTTTTTATCGTGATTTATTGCCGTATCGTTGCACCTGGCAGCCGCCTGTGGAAGCTGCGACTAGACGTCATAACATCGCAGGAGCACGATTGCCATTCCTACTCGCGGGTTTTGTCGGTTTCGCGTCGGAAGCGTCAGAGGTTGAGAGCCTTATCGCTTGGTCTACCCAAATTGCAATGCGACATCGCGCGTGACTCGACCGGTTGCCTGTCGGATGAGGTTGTTATGACGTCACGCTCTTCACCTCGCGCCGGCTGGCAGGGCTTGGCACACGCTCATAAAACATCGAAAATAAAACCATCCTCTGAAAAATATACGAAGTGACGGCTAGATTGCGGCGTAATTAGAATCCGAGAATGTATTTTCAGAGTTCTTGTTAAGTTTTAAAATTTTGCTTTAGTATCGCTTTAAATGAACGCTCCAGTGGCCGCCGCGGTGGCTTAGTCGTTACGGCACTCGCTGCTCACCCGAAAGACACGGGTTCGATCCCGGCTACCCGGCTATGGCAGTCGCATTTCGGTTTAGGCAGAATGCTAGAGGCCCGTGTGCTGTGCGAGGGCAGTACACGTTAAAGAACCTAGGCGATCAAAATTTCCGGAGCCCTTCACTGCGGCGTCCCTCATAGCCTCAGTCGTTTTGGGACGTTAAACATCGTAAACTAAGGCAAACGAAGGCTGGACTGCGTGGCTTCGATGGAGCGAGAACCGCGAATTATTGGCCGCTGGAGAGGAGATTCCGCACGTGTTTGGCGGCTTAATATAGCTGGAGCACTGTAGGATTTTACTTTTATTTCGCTTATGTCTGACCAGCAAGGAGAGTGCGCTCACCAGACGGGCGCATTTGGCAGCGTCTGGCGCGTGGCGCCGTTCTCACGCGCGCGCAGAAACATGGTGTAGTCATTTTCTGGCCCCCTTTTATTTGCAACACGAACTTCAGCCAGCTAGTTACCAGAGCAATGCTGTTTTTTTTAACCTGGCCGAGGACCTGAACTTGCTGTTATGTCAATACGTTTGCCATTTTGGCCTTTTTCCTCTCCATTTAACTTCGCCCTCTTTGCTTCTCTGTGTTCCCTTGAAGCCGCCCGTTGTTGTTCGATGGCCTCCTTAGTTTCCATATTCCACCAGCTTCGTGGCTTCCTTTTTTCTCTCCTCCGGTTTACTACTTTCACTTGTTTGCCGCCGCGGTGGCTCAGTGGTTATTGTGCTCGGCTGCTGACCCAAAAGACGAGGGTTCGATCCCGGCCGCGGCGGTTGAATTTCTTTGGAGGAGAAATTCTAGAGGCCCGTGTACTGTGCGATGCCAGTGCACGTTAAAGAACCCCAGGTGGTCGAAATTTCCGGAGTCCTCCACTACGGCGTCTCTCACAGCCTTAGTCGCTTTGGGACGTTAAACCCCATAAACCAACCAACCAACCTTTCACTTGTTCAATTATTGTAGTGGTGAGTAACTCTAACTGATTATAATCCCACTTTTCCATAGAGCGTTTCTAGATGGTTTCCACTATGTCGGCTGCTATTAGCGCTATTCGTTCGTCGTTTAATTTTGCGTTTTCTTTGTGGCCTATCTGCATTTCTCTTTTGGCCAGGGTTCCCAGCTGTTGACTAATACGTTCATGGTAACGTCCTAGGCTGCACCCTCGTCGTCTATTTCCTTTAGCCCGAGCTTGCTATAGATGTCCTGCGACATTAGGCAGCAGTCAATAGTCGTCTGCCTGCTACACAATTTTCACGTGGTTTGTCCCTCACATTTAGTTTCTCTCTTTTCAATAACTAGGTTGTGCTGCTCACAGAAGTCTAGCATTAACTTGCCGTTAAAATCTGTGTATCCATCCAGATCCTGGATGGGGGCATTCATGTCACCCAGCAGGATAATGTCAGGATCGTCTCCAAACAGCTTTATATCGTGATTGAGACCATTCATTATATCCTTGTTTTCCTGCCTGAATTATTCCTCTGTCCCTGATAAACTACTACCCCTCGCCATGTCCTAGCCACTTGTGTTAATCAATAAAATATTGACTGATTGACATTCTGAGAAGTAATTTCTACTGAATTTCTCAGCCCTACTGAAATTTTCAGCCTCGTCCTGGGTGCAAACTCCCATTTACTTTTTAAAATCACCTTGCTGAAGGCTCCAAAAACAACCGGCTTCTAAGAGGCTAACGCAACTAACTTGCCCGGCATGCATGCAGATACGGTTAAAGAATACGGTTAAAGAATACGGTTAAAGAATACGGTTAAAGAATACGGTTAAAGATACGGTTAAAGATACGACGAACTTTTAGGCTTCCATGATGGAACAGAGCATTCCCTCACTATATCGGCTCCTGAATGTTGGCGCAGCAAGGAAGTCGCAACGAGACGAGCAGTCGTTTGCCAACGCGTCTTTTACGTCCCTGTATGATGTTATAGTTATAAATGTTGCGAAACCGGTTTGTTTTATTAATGCACAAGAAATCAAGGCGAAAACTACGGTTGTATTCCTTACATACGTTGTTTGCACGCGCGCGAGCCACCGTCCGCTGCGCTTCTCAGAGTCGCAGACGACGCGCCCTGCAAAGCGACCGCAGCGCCACCGCATAGGCGATGGTGGCGTGGGTCCGCGCTGCTCCCTAGCGCGCCTCGGCTGTTTCTCAATAGCCCTTAACTGAAAATGTTGGCAGGGACTGCGCGGAAAACAAAATGGCTGTGGCTTAGCTTGGTTAAGCCCGGTGATTGCGAAAGCAATATGCGTAGCTGCGCCATGGTTCAGCTGGTAGTGTAGCTGGTGGTGGTGCTTGTGGTTAGACTTGTGTTGATGCTTCGGTTACACAATCCAATCCAATCCAATATGCTGATTTGGTAGCTACCGGCCTCGCTACGCGACGGGCTGAAAGTGCAACTAGTATTGCTTTCGCAATAAAAGAAAGGAGGAAAGAAAGAAAATGTGTTACCCCATTCTTAGCCAGCGCGATGTTTTCACATATAGCCGCCACAAAATAACGAGAGACAACTGAAGCCTGCGAGATTCATAGACGCCAAGACCACTGAACTCCACTAGGTGGCGATCACTAGTGGAGATCAGTGGCCAAGACCAATGTGTTAGCCCCACCTGAAACCTCTGTGAGAAAACTGCTTTCTGAGCTGGTCATTCGTCATGTTGGTCAGCGTCAGCTGGTCATGCGTCACTGTTTCCATGCGAATTGATTTTGGAGCGTCATTCTTGTTATTTTTATGTGTGTGCATTTTGATCTGCAATTGTTTGCCACAGAGGAGATTTTTAGTATATCGTATGAGGGCTTACATACGTTATACGCAAGCATTTAGCGGGAGGTTAGACTGTATATCGCATGAGCATTGTTAGTTCATCGTATGCCGGCTCGAACGCAACGATAGCGCTGGCCGCAGTGGCGCCATCTGGTGTTAAATGGTGAAAATATTTTGTGGCAGATTTTTTGCACTTAGGCAAGGTTATCCTAGTCGTACTGCGTGGATAGCCAGTTCCATGGCCAGTTCAGTATAGCCAGGGCCTAATTTCATTTCGGTAATTGAACCGAGCAAGGCTTTTAAAAACATCATATTGTGTTCTTTCCGACCCTTCTGCCTACCGCCGAAACGACTACAGTTGGCAAAAAATCGTACCTTGGCATAAAAATCCAGAACAAGCGAATCCACAGACAGTAGTGTTTTGTCAGGGTTAAGAAGGGCGGAATTGTTACACAGAATCAAAAATAGGGCAAGTTTACCACGAATTCGTTCTGCTGTTGGCGAGAGGAGGGAAAGCGAATATCACGTGCACCATTTAAAGGCAATGAATATGCTTAAAAACCCAATAACACTGACGAATTCTCTCTGAAGCGGCAGACGTGGGCGCCGCCATGTTGACAACGCTATTTTTCCTAGCGTAAGCAAGAGCACGCAGTCTAATTTCGAAAATCAATGTACGTAACACGAACGTACGTCAAACCTCGATTTGAAATAGCGTTTGGCGCACGCGCAGTCGAAAGACGCTATGCCTTTGCGTATGTCTGCGTCCGCTCTACTAACAGTCTCTAGTATTTCAGCTGTGGCAGTAAAGGTCAGTCGCTGCGTACTCGTCTCGGCCTCGTTGCTTGAGCTGTAACGACAACGAAATAATAACTTTGCCAAGCTTACACCTCGTCTGCATTGCTTTGCACCTCATTTTTATTTCGGAAGTCATTCGCCGTATGGGAAACCATCGTGCACGAGGAGAAAGGAGGTGATGCATCCTTGAAAGCTCCGCTCTCTTCACATTCTGCTGCATGGTAGAGGTTCCCACTCTCGTGGTTCTAAAATGTAAGCATGCTCTGGAAGTTCCAAACTTCATTGAGCAAGTTGCTGTGGCCAGAAGGCAGCTTCAGAAAGAGGTCGTCTGTTACGAGCCTCCATATAACATTAGGCTGAAAGGGAGAGAAAAAGAGGTTTTAAGGAAAGGTTCTATTGGTGCATCACTGGTTAAGACAAGTATACGTTATGCTCACACAACCGAATCAAAAATATGCTACCCATGAGGAGAAATAAGGCCCAGTGCAGTAAGCGTCTTCCCACGAAACTACACTCAGTATTCAAAGGTTATAAGCGCCTTTCATCCGAAAACACTAAGTAGAGATGAAAAAAAAAATCATTTCTTCCCCTTCTAAGCCTGGTAGCTGTGTTCAAGAGCACCTAGTTTTTTAAGATAATAAAGTATTCGTTAAAGTTGGTATGGTTGTTTATACTACTCTCTTATCTCCTGTTTTCTACAAATAATTATTCACGAAAATTACCGCATACGTGTGAGCCTTACAGAACTAAGACAGGAATGAAACGCATCCATTCTTATTTGCCACTAGTTTCTACTCTTGATCAGTGCTTCTGCCTCGGCTTCTATTTGGTGCTGTTTCTCCCGTCGTACTTTCACACGAACTATACCAGCCAGACCACAAGGTTTTTTTTTTTTTAATGAAATTGTTTACTCCAGTTTCATAGTGAGAGCTACGTAATGCTCTAAGGCAATGAAATTTTTTTTTGGTTTGCTCATAGTAAAGTTTTTCCGAGACAAGGCGAAATGGATCCTGGGGTGGTATTCTTCCGGTGTAGCCTTTTGCGACATGTCGCCTTTGCTCTTCGCTCACTGGCTCGAGCCGCGGTGACGTCGGCGTGACGACACGGATCCGCCTTCTTGCAACGTCATCGTGACGTCGCCCGAATTTACTACGGTTAGTCGAACAACGCAATGCGCTGAAGCGATTTGTGCGGGCTATGGTGCGGGCGACGGCCTAGGACGCCATAGAGCCCACTCTCCTTGCCTGGTTTTTGAGCCTCGAAGACGAGTACCGTGACCACGGACACCGTGACCCGTTTGCTTTAACCGACGAAGCTTTTCCATGTCGCCACGGCTATCGTGCGAGTCGGCACACGACAACACTGGGTCTCCTTTCCTCACCCTCCATCGGGGTGAGCAGCAGGGAAGCAGGGATTCTTGCGGCGCGGCCAAATTACCGTCTGCTGAGCCGGGCTGCCGCTCGCCATGCGAACTTACTTTCCACCATCGTAAACAGACGACGAAGCAGACGTTGCCCGCAGCGACGAGATGGCATTATGCTGCTTGAAATAAAAAATAATCATCTCTGCTATAATTAACAACTACTAATCAAAGATACGAAAGTACTGCTGCTAGTGAATCAACACTGGTAAATTGTCGCTTCTCGGAGTGAATGAAAGCATCGCAGACGAAAGATCCGGCGGCGTTTTCAGTTTCTTCGAGCAACTGTACGCACTTTTTTAGGCCCCGCCCTAATGCGACATGTCGCAAAACGCGACACCGGGAGAACACCACCCCTAGTTGCCCCCTCACTGATGTCTCAGCATGTCTATAAGCACGCGGAATGACGATAATTTATTTACCAACATATCAATTTGCGTTAATAGTGAGTGATTACTACACAGTTAGGAAGCCTTGAGCACTGAGAAACTACCCGAAATAGTTGAGGCTAAGAGGTGCACGGCAGGAAAGTCAGCACCCCCTCCATACCAATCACAGAATCAGAAGTTGCTTCGCATATGGCGGGAATGTATTTTCCGCTTTGTTTGTCCTTTTCTTCCCCGTCGGTGACAGCGCATCTGAGAACAGAGTTTTTATCATTGCTGTTTTGTGTTTACCTGAGTAGACTTGTGAGGGAAGCCAACACTAAAAACCAAGGAATGTTCAGGGGAACTTTTTGAAAAATTTGTGGCGTTGATCAGTGAGAACTTAGCAGTGCAAGTAATTAATGTAATTAGTGTAAGTAAGTAATGTCTGAAAGATAATTGATTAGGAACTGCAAAAAACAACAATATGCCACAAGTTGGATCCGGACCTATGACCTCCGTTGGTGCCGTACCCATGAGCGACGGCTGTCCACCTACTTTCGGGAATATTTACGGACCGACCGACCGACCGACCGACCGACCGACCGACCGACCGACCGACCGACCGACCGACCGACCGACCGACCGACCGACCGACCGACCGACCGACCGACCGACCGACCGACCGACCGACCGACCGACCGACCGACCGACCGACCGACCGACCGACCGACCGACCGACCGACCGACCGACCGACCGACCGACCGACCGACCGACCGACCGACCGACCGACCGACCGACCGACCGACCGACCGACCGACCGACCGACCGACCGACCGACCGACCGACCGACCGACCGACCGACCGACCGACCGACCGACCGACCGACCGACCGACCGACCGACCGACCGACCGACCGACCGACCGACCGACCGACCGACCGACCGACCGACCGACCGACCGACCGACCGACCGACCGACCGACCGACCGACCGACCGACCGACCGACCGACCGACCGACCGACCGACCGACCGACCGACCGACCGACCGACCGACCGACCGACCGACCGACCGACCGACCGACCGACCGACCGACCGACCGACCGACCGACCGACCGACCGACCGACCGACCGACCGACCGACCGACCGACCGACCGACCGACCGACCGACCGACCGACCGACCGACCGACCGACCGACCGACCGACCGACCGACCGACCGACCGACCGACCGACCGACCGACCGACCGACCGACCGACCGACCGACCGACCGACCGACCGACCGACCGACCGACCGACCGACCGACCGACCGACCGACCGACCGACCGACCGACCGACCGACCGACCGACCGACCGACCGACCGACCGACCGACCGACCGACCGACCGACCGACCGACCGACCGACCGACCGACCGACCGACCGACCGACCGACCGACCGACCGACCGAGACCGACCGACCGACCGACCGACCGACCGACCGACCGACGGACGGACGGACGGACGGACGGACGGACGGAGCGTCCCCTTTGAAACGGGGTGGTGGCAATTACCACCGCGCTCGTTTTTTTCCGCTTTATTGCTATTTAACTGTGTTGTAAATTTCTATTAAAGTTCGCAATTTTCATTCAACACGGTTTCCTACACTTGTAACCCTATGTGACCTCCCTTCTCTTCAGCCACCAATCTTCCAATCGTTTTTTGCGCACTTCCACCGCATATTTATTTACATGATGTTTCTTATCTCTAAACCTTAGGGCCCAGTAAGGGTGACTTTGCCTGCATCTACGCCCGGATGGATACCATCACATTTGAGTTTGAGGGATAATATCTTTCTACAGATCTGCCACACACCGCACAAGTGTCATCATTTTCGTTAATTTTTTTTTCGGTAGCTGCCTGACCTATCTTCAAAAAGTGGGGCACTACCTCTTGAGTTATCATAAAAAAATTCTTTCCTGATCTGCCTCTTCCAGCATCGATATAGTTCTACACTATGATTCTTTTCCATTGAATTAATCCAATTTTTACCCTCCGCGTTTTTGACCTGTCGTTTAATGCTCTTTCTTTCTCCCTCCCCGTGTCCGGCATACTTACTGGTTAGTTTTCTAGTTCTTTTCCGCCACTGTGAGTCAACGCTCTTTCTGTATAAGTATTTAAATACCTTAGCCACCCACCTGTTATCATCCAGTTTTCTCAGTCGTTCTTCTTTAGTATTTCACTCTGAGCTTCCCCTGCTTCGACCGATGCCCAGCCCAAATCCCCTTGTACTGCCTCGTTTGTGGTTTTGTCGTGGGCACCTAGTGCTAATCTTGAAACAGCTGTCTTATTTGTTTCTAATCACGACTGAACTTCTGCCTTTAAGCACAGAACCGCATTGCCGAACGTAAGCCCCGACACTTCCAAATACCTCTCAGTAATTCATACTCTTTTCAGAAGGACGGCAGATTGGGCGAATTGGTGTTCCATCGTCACAAGAAAATTCTAACGGTACTAGACAAGTTCAGTTGTAAGTTCAGCGCCACGTTTGTCTCCTGCTCTTTCTTGTCCAGTTGTCTAGCGCTGTTTGCATTTTTTTGTCATCATACTTTTTGTTCCCCAATGATGACCTATGTTTCATTATCCCGGCATCTCTTCGCCCTTTTGTCCGATCAGATTGTTCATACTTTTCCGTGTATATCAGCCCTTCGCTTAACCCTATCCGAAGGTATTGGGCCATTCTGGGCATTTCATGGCTTTGTATTGTAAGCACCTTATCAGTTGCATCGTTGAAATCATTATACCTGAAAGTTGCGTTAAGCTGTAACCAACAACGTTTCCTTTGTCTTCACAATTCACCAGTTTGCAAACCTTCCTGGCAACCTGCTAAAAGGACAATATCGTCCGCATACATTAAACATTGCAGCCGTTGCTCAGCGACATTTCTGCCTAATCTGCACAGAAGATTATCACTTTAACTACCCTGTAGCCTTCTTTTCATATTTATCACACAACGCATGAACAGCAGCGGTGATAGAGGACAACCCAGCCTTAATTCTTTGTATACCTCCAAAGGTGTCGTACTTTTTATTCCTCCCCACGTAATTTCAACTTTATTTTATCTCTAGATTTCCTGCAGAAAATCAGTTACCTCATGACCGATACCTTCATCTTTGAATATGATTCAGAAGATTTGCCTGTTCAAATTGTCGTATGCACCGTTATGTCCAGAAAGGTTAAATGCAGAGGTCTGTTTTAAGCCTGAGCTTTTTTCTGTGCATTGGGTAAGCACGAGCAGGCTATCATCTAAGCGCTTACCCCTTCTGAGCAAGTTCTGATGTTCTCCATGTATCCAGTTGCTTTCTACCGATGACTGCTTTTTTTAAATTCAGCGCTTGGAGTGCCAGCCTCTATACAACAAATTTTATCGTAATCGGTCGGAAGGATTTTATGTTCACCTTATCTCCTTTCCCTTTTTAATTCAAATTAATTTTACTCTGTCTCCAGCTGCGCAGAATTTACTTACCTGTTATGACTGTCTGCAATGCTTTTATCAGCGTTTCCTTACTTCTTGGGCCAACTTCATGATCAGCTTAACTGAAATTTCGTCCATCCCTGTTGATGTGGGTTTAGGAATATTCGCATCCGCCTTTGTCCACTTAAGGCTAGTGAGTTCTAGGCTGTTCTCTATTGGGCTGTCCTGTGTTGCTCTCTCATCTGGGGAGATTACGTTATCGTCGTTCCTAAACGTCAGAGCTATAACTGACGTAATGTAGTTCACAGCGTGGTGCCTCTGTAAACATTTGCCCACAACATCTTGAATCTGTTCCTGCTTTCTTTGACTCGTTTTACCCAGCTATAGTCCGATACAACTTAAGTCTGCAGTGAAGCTCCGCCCATATTCAGCCTCTGCGCACAGAATTCTTCCACGACGAAAAAGTAGTCCGCTGCTTATACGTTTCGTGGTGCCTAAACAAGAAGCTTATCACAAGAAAAAAATTACGAGCTCTAGAATTTTGACACGTGGATTGTTTCATATAGTCAAACATTAGAAAGTTGATTTTGTTAACCGTTAGATTGGGCAACGGAGTAATACAAGACAACGCAGACTGCGGCCGAATGTTATCAACTGCTGTTTTTTTAAGTTGTATCCTACCATAGTTGATATGGTTCCAGAATTTTCTTGGCCCCAATTTATTTGCATCACGATGAAGTTCGCCTGCCAGTGATCAGAGAACTGCGTTATTTTAGCCTGGACAAGGACCTGAACTTGCTGTTTCTTTTGTCTATATTGTCACGTTTCCCCAAGGCCAGTCACCAGCAAGGGCGACCGGAGCGCAGAGCGAACAACATAGGAGGCACGGAACAATAGCGCGCGCACACCAATCAGGCACTTACTTCACATCGTCTTCTGTGAATATCCGTTGCATGGCCCCCCGTCCGGAAAAACACCGTCACGGTGTGCTGAATGACGTTGAGGGGCATGGCGAGACGTAGGCTTTCAGGCGAGAGACGTGGACGACATCACGTTGAAGGTGGCGGGAGGAAGCGTGCGGGAAGGCCGGAGCGATCTCGTAAGTGACAGCAGTTACCTGGAACAGGACACGGTACGGGCCAACATAACGGGACAGAAGTTTTTCAGAGAGGCCGACGCGGCGAGATGGGGACCAAAGCAAGACGAGGGAGCCAGGAGAGAAAGAGGCTGTGCGGTGACGGCGGTTGTAGAACTCCTGCTGGGAGGCCTGCGAGGCGAGAAGTCGGGAGCGTGCAAGTGCGTAGTCAGCACAGGCAATGGCGTCTTGGGCTTATTCAGAGGACGGAGCAGCAGGAGTACGCAATAGCGTGTCCAAAGGCAACTTGGCTCGCGACCGTATAAAAGGTAAAACGGGGAGTAACCGGCAGTATCATGGCGGGAGGTGTTGTATGCGAAGGTAACATACAGGAGAGCGAGGTCCCAGTTGCGGTGATCGGGGGAAACGTACATAGCGAGCATATCGGTCAGAGTGCGGTTGAAACGCTCAGTAAGTCCGTTTGTCTGCGGGTGGTAGGCCGTGGTGAGCATGTGCTTAGTAGAGCAGGACCAAAGAATGTCGTAGACAACATTGGAAAGAAAGCAGCGGCCGCGGTCGGTAAGAAGTTGGCGGGGAGCACCATGGTGCAATATGAGATTGTATAGCAAAAAGTCCGCAACATCTGTAGCTGTACTGGTTGGCAATGCCCCCGTGATCGCGTAACGGGTGGCGTAGTCCGTGGCAACTGCAACCCATCTGTTGCCGGAGGTGGACTCTGGAAATGGACCCAGAAGATCCAAGCCGACGCGATGGAAAGGTTCTGGGGGCACGTCAATAGGTTGAAGTGTGCCAGCTGAGAGTAGCAGGGCGTTTCCGGCGCTGACACTCATCGCAGGCTGCAACATAGCGGCGTACGGAGCGGAACAGGCCGGGCCAAAAGAAGCGACGTCGCGCACGGTCGTATGTGTGCGATACATCCAGGTGGCCAGCAGGGGGGAGATCATGGAGTTCATGAAGGATAGCAGGAAGAATGTGCTTGGGGACAACGAGTAGGAGGTTGGGACCATCCGGATTGATGCTGCGGCGATATAAGATTCCGTCAGAGAGCAAAAAATGCCGCATCGAGGGATCAGACAGAGTGGAATTGAGGCGGTCGATAATTTATCGCAAATTGTCATTGCGGCGCTGTTCTTCGCCCATGTTGGCAAGGACAGAGATAGAAAACAGGTCGGCTTGGGTGGCAGTGCCAAGCAAGTCACACTGGCCAATGGGGTAACGGGAGAGGCTGTCGGCATCTTGGTGTAACCTGCCAGACTCGTAAGTCACGGTGTAATCATACTCTTGCAGACGCAATGCGCATCTTTCAAGCCGCCCTGTAGAGTCCTTCAGAGAGGAGAGCCAACATAGCGCATGGTGGTTGGTTTTAACTGTAAAAGGGCGGCCGTATAAATAAGGACCGAATTTGTCAACTGCCCAGACAAGGGCTAAGCACTCACGCTCAGTAATGGAGTAATTGCGCTCGGGGGCAGAAAGAAGGCGGCTGGCATCGGCGATGACACGGTCCTGACCGGATTGTCGCTCAGAGAGCACAGCGCCGATGCCGTAGCCACTGGCGTCAGTACGGACTTCGGTGGGGGTTGCAACATCAAAGTGCGCCAAAACTGGTGTGGTGGTCATCTTGGCGATCAAAGTGGAGAAGGCTCGTTCTTGGGCAGGTCCCCAGACGAAGGTGGCGTCTTTCTTCAAAAGGCCGGTGAGGGGACGGGCGAGGTTAGCGAAGCTCTTAATGAATCGACGGAAGTACGAGCAGAGCCCCAAGAAGCTTCGGACGTCGGGGCAAGATTGGGGAAAGGGAAAGTCTTTCACGGCCCGGATCTTATCGGGATCAAGGTGAACCCCCTGGAAATCAACGATATGGCCCAAAATAGCGATCTGACGTCGCGCGAAACGGTACTTCGAGGAGTTAAGCTGGAGGCCGGCGCGACGAAAGAGGGAACGAATCTGGGAAAGGTTTGCGAGGTGGGATGAAAATGTAGGCGAAAATACAACGACGTCGTTCAGATAACACAGGCACGTGGTCCACTTAAATCCCTGAAAAACGACGTCCATCATGCGCTCAAATGTGCCTGGCGCGTTGCGTAGGCCAAAAGGCATTACTTTGAACTGATATAGCCCATCAGGGGTCACAAAAGCGGTTTTCGGACGGTCCTTCTCATCGACGACAATTTGCCAGTAGGCGGAGCGAAGATCTATGGAAGAGAAGAATTTGGCACCGTGCAGGCAGTCAAGGGCGTCGTCAATACGCGGCGGGGGTAGACGTCCTTTTTCTTCACTAGTACCAATGGAGTGGTCCAGGGACTGTGGGATGGTTCGATTATGTTCTTGGCAAGCATTCTTGTCACCTCGTTGTTAATGACCTTGCGCTCGGCGTGGGAGACACGGTAGGGCCTGCGGCGAACGGGAGGTGCATTACCGGTGTCAATGTGGTGCGTCACAGCGTTATTTTGGCCCAGTGAGGTGTTGTAGAGGTCAGAAATGTCGGAAAACGACTGGAGTAGGTCACAAAGCTGGGAAGTTTTGGCGGGGCGGAGATCGGTGGGCATCATGGTAGTGAATGCGTCCAAGGACAGCGGAGTGGACCGCGGTGGGTCTGGTGGGTCGCGATCAGGAGAGGCATCTAATGTAGCCACATGGCACTGGCCGAGTGGGGACAACGTAGCGACGCACATGCCGGCTGGAAGCAGCTGGGAGGAGAAGCCGAAGTTCAAGGGAGGTAGAGACAGGTTGTTGGCTGTGACGGTGGCGATGGTATGGGGCAAAATAACACTGCGGGTCAGTGCGAGGTCAAGGATTGGCGCAATGATGTAGTCACCATCAGGAACAGGGCGAGAAGGTGTGAGGGAAACGAAACATAAGGCTTGAGAGGGCAGGTGGGCATAGTAAGGGCAGGTCAACCGGAGCGATGAGTCGATGGGGTCAGGATCGAGTTGAGGAAGATCAAGGTGATGGACACCCTGCGAGCCGTCAATGAGGGCAGAATGATCCGACAAAACGTCTAAACCGAGGATGAGGTCATGGGTGCATGTGGTAAGGACGGTGAACTGAACCAGCCTACTGTGGTCACCGATTGTCACGCGAGCGGTGCACAGTCCCTCGACAGCAGGCATGGCACCATCCGCGACGCGCACACGGCACGTTGCAGGCGTAAGGACTTTGCGTAGGCGACGGCGGAGGTCAGCACTCATCACGGAAATATGGGCACCGGTGTCAATAAGGACGCGCACAGGAACACCTTCAACTGTAACGTCTAGTAGATTGGGTCGAGCCGTCAGTAGAGGGTTTGAGGTCCGAGTCGGTGATGCAGCGCCACCTCCGCGAGCAGCATCACTTAGTTTTCCTGACGAGAGAGACGGTAGGACGCAGCAGTCGAAACACGAGGCGACTGCGGTGAGCGTGAGCGGCGGGCTAGCGGCGAAGGCGAACGGGAGGACTGTCGTGGAGGTTGGTCCGCGGCCACAGACGGCTAGGATGGGCGGCGGGGTGAAAAGCGGCGAGTATAGTTTAGACGGTAGTAGGAGGTGTCTCGCGGGGGTGACGTCCAGGGGCTGCTGCAGTGGCGGGCAATGTGGCCGATCCGAGAGCATTGAAAACAGATTGGGCGGTCGTCTGGCGTGCGCCACTCATTCGGATCGCGGTAACGCCGTGGTGAATAATAGGTGGGACGGAAAAGGACGGAAGGTGGTTGCTGTGGGGACGAGTTTCCGATGGCCCAGAAAGCCGGAGGGAGGTTGAGATTGGAGAGTATTTGCCGCACGACAGCCTGAATAAGCGACACGGAAGGCAGTGTGTCATTAGGTGTGGTGGATGATGTTAACACAGGGCTTCCAGTTCACGGCGAACAATTCTTGTCACTGTGTCGGTGACAGGAGGAGAGTCTCAGGGCACTTGAGTTTGAAGGCGTTGGTCCTGGCAAGAAGATGTAGTGGCTGTGTTTGGAAGGCGGGAAAACTGTTGAGAAATGCGACGGCTTTTCACTTGTTCAAATCGACGGCACTCCTTGATAATGCTGTCAACAGTTGTGCAGTCTTCGCAAACGAGCAGATGAAAGGCATCGTCAGCAATGGCTTTCAGCACGTGGCCCACCTTGTCGGACTCGCTCATGGTGGCATCGACTTTGTGGCAAAGTGCCAATACGTCCTGTATATAGGCCATGTAACTTTCCGTCGACGACTGCGCACGAGAAGCAAGCTGTTTTTGCGCAGTGATCTGCCTATCGTCAGGTCTTGCGAATAGTGCTCGCAATTTCTCTTTGAATATATCCCAGCTTGTAAGTTCTTCGTTGGTTTCAAACCCCACCCTCGCCCTTCCATTCAGATAGAAAATTACGTTAGCAAGCATTAATGTTTGATCCCACCGGTTATATGCGCTTACTCTTCCGTAAAGGCTTAACCAGTCGTCGACATCGATGCCGTCGTTTCCCGAAAAGTTACCAAGGTCACGGGACGAAGCCATGACCACGAAAGGAGCAGCAGGTGGTCCGCGACTTGCCGGGTTGGGCCATGATGGTAGTAGCGCCGGTTTGGCGACCGCTTCGGAGATCCGTGGTACTGGGATTCCCATTTCTCTTGAGATAACTGCGCCCTCTTTGCTTCTCTGTGTTCTCCTGAAGCCACCCGTTCTTGTTGGATTGCCTTCTTAATTTCGATATTCCCCTAGGTTCGTGGCTTCCGCTTGCCTCTCGAGTGTTTTGCGCCTTTAAATTGCTTCGTTTTTGTACTGGTGACAAGTTCTGATTATAATCCCACTTTTCCATGGGGTGTTTCTCGATTGTGTCCCCTATATCGGCTGCTATTAGCACTACCTGTTCGTCGTTTAATTTTGCGTTCTGTTTTTGATTTATCTGCATTTCTATTTTGCTCAGGGCTCTCAGCTGTTGACTAATACCTTTATGATCACTTCCCAGGCTCTACTTCCCGTCTTCGTCTATTCCCATGATTGCGAGCTTGCTATTCATCCCCTGCTACATTAAGCAGTAGTCAGTGGTCGTCTGCCTGCTACGGAATTCCCATGAGATTTGTCCCTAATATTTAGTTTCGTTATTGACAATAAGCGCCGCTCACAGAAGTCTATTATTAACTTCCCACTACACACTGTATCCCTCCAGACCCTCGATATGGCCATTCATGTCATCAAGCTGAATGACATCGGCTCCTTTTCCGAATTGCTTTATATCGTCCTTGAGGCACTTCAGTAGACCCTTATTGTCTTGCGCGCATCTGTCCCCTGTCCCTGAATAAACTACCCCTAGCCATGTCCTTTTACCGGCAATTGTACCTAATACCCAGACATGTTCTTTGGAAGTTGATTTTGCAATTGATTTTGCAACTTGGATGTTAATTTGAGAGTTGATTACCGCAAGCGCCATCTAGAACCTGATCTACCTTACAAGGGCGCCAGCTATGCGAGAACCCTCATACGCGACCTATGGTATCAAACTATCAGAACCGAGGCCGTCGTTAAGCTATTGAGTAGACAATGGCATCTTTTAGGTATGAATGATTAGCCTGCTAATTTACTATTGAACACGGCCACATAATAAAAAATAGACAATCAACGCGATTCCTTAGGCAGAGTAACATTCGCATTAATGCTCCCTTCGGACGGAACAGCTGTGCCGCTGACGTGTTCAGACCGTGCGAGCTGGTGGCGGGATGTAGTCCATAAATCTCCGGGGTGACGCGCGGTGCCTTCTCTGCTGTCTCCCAACCCGTCGACTTTGATAGGCGACCGCGGTTTCCCTGTCACCAGCCATCGCCTCGCACCCGTTCCCTCAGCCTGTAATGTGAAGAGGGCGATTTCTCTCTCTTCATTTCGGGTCGGAAGCTTTCAGTTCGCCTCATACTGATCAATTCGCGCTAAAAGGCACAGACACACGAAAACCCAAACGGACGAAGCGCGTACTTTCAACTCATTCGCGCTAAAAGGCACAGACACACGAAAACACAAACGGACGAATCGCGTACTTTCAACTCAGTTGAAAGTACGCGCTTCGTCCGTTTGGGTTTTCGTGTGTCTGTGCCTTTTAGCGCGAATTGATCAGTATGATGCACCAACTAGCCCCCGCTCTTGCATTGTTAACAGTTCACCTCAGTATGCTGCGATTTCTCCTCCTCTCCACAGATGCTTGACTCGAAAACGCGAGCGGCGGACACTTTTTATGGTGATGGACGTGCTGGACGGTGATGGACGATTCATTCTGTTTTTTGTCTGTTTTTGTTTTTTTGTTTTTCTTTGGTCGGCGTTCCTTCTTCATCGTCAATTCTATCTAATTATTCCTACCACTCAAGCATCTCAACACTAAAAGCTCTAATCAACTTACCCCCCCCCCAGCCTCGCGCCGTAGGATAGCACGCCTCATAAACCTTTCTCATAAATTTTTCCATTCTTTTTCTTTTGATAGCCCCTACATAAAAAGAGCCCACCGCATCGCCCCGTTCAGCAACAGTAATGCAGTGTATCACCTACAAGCCCATACTCTGACATTTCAGCAGTCATTTTTTCAGCGTACTGCACGAGACTCGAATGACCTGCCCACCGAAGTTGCCATTATCATCAACCCACTAGAATTCAAGCGGAGCATCGCCATCCTTTCATGTTAACATTTTTTACCATTGTTTGCCAGATACCATCCACTCCCTCATGTAATGTCTCAACCGAGACCTTTGAGGAAATAAATAAATAAATAAAAAAGCGGTTTAAAGACTATGCACCTGTGCTTTTATTTGTTTCGTCGACTCCTGGTTGCCTTCATATGCGTCATAACAAGCCGTTCGTTTCCTTACCACTGTTGGCATTTATAGGTGCGTGGGAATGTACGCGTCCATTCTCTTGATGCTGAGCATTCATGAAACTGGAAGAATTCGCCGAGATTTCCGTTTGAACTGATACGCTACAGCCCTTACAGGACACTCGCACATATTAAAAGCTCGTGGTAATCGAGAGCGGCTGTACATCTGGCACTAGAGCTACTGACGGTGCCCCTGTGAGATACACTACATGCACGCCCGGTGGCGATTCTTTTTGCTTCCGCTCTTCCTACGGCAGCTGAAGGGGGAAGAGAGTGTCACCTGCCCCGTAAATTAATAAAATGTAACAGGCAGTGTGATCGGCCCACTTGCAATAAAGATTCATGCCTCTTCAAGTAAGAGTCGTGCACATGTAATTCAACCGAGCTGAAGGTATAACATTCCGAAATATCTCTACGTTCAATGCTATATTTGTTATTCAAAGCAACGGTTACATAGCATGGAGCAAAGGTAGGGGCATACAGCACGTCGTTATTTGTCCTCTTGTTTAACCTTAACATAACTTAATTATTTCGCCACGGTACGCGATATTGCGCAGAATGCGCAAGCTGAAATTCTGTCACATCATCAAGAACACCTCCAGCGCGAAATTACACAGGCTTTTTATATTTCGCGACAGGGAAATTTATGCATAAGCGCACCGCCAATTTGTTTAACAGCAAAGGAGCTGGCATACCTGGACCACACGTCGAACTGATATCATTTCCTTCCCTCCTTTTTTGGGGGGGTATTTGGGTTTGCTCTTCGTGATTCTGACCATGAAGTTTCCTATTTCTGCACCTTGTATGTTACCTGAACACTCTTCAGATGTATCGCCCTCCAAGGTTTATCTTGACGTTATCATGTATGTTCCTTTGATTTACTTCACGAGGTGGGTACATATGTCATGTGTTCTTCCATTAAAGTTTTAGTTGCGAAAAAGCGCTCGTGTTGTGTCTTCTCTGCTACTTTGGCCCTCGTTTTTGGCGCTAACTTCATCATGAAGGTGGCGGTAGATTTGCGAAAGTCCAATAAACCTTTGACACCGATCGACGGGTCCTATTCGGCTTTGTGGCCTTCTTCCCATCGCAGTGGTACATCCGTACAGACGGCCGCACGCTTTCACAACGCTTCTGTTGCAGATTAATTTTTGCCTATTTTGCTCATGTATTGCATACAATGCATGGCTGTTTTACATGGTTTACCTGCTCAAAGCGACTCAGTGTATGAGAACGCCATTTTTTGAGGGAGAGATCATAACAATTTCGACCAGTTGAGGTTCTTTAACATGCACTAACATCGCACAGTGCAGTTCCCTCCAGCATTCTGAATCCATTGAAATGCGACCAGCGAAGGCGGGAACGAACCCGCGTCTTTCAAGTCAGCAGCCGAGTACCACAACCACGGAGACATCGCGGCGCCTAATCTGCAAGACATTTCGAAGAAAACCGATGGAAACTGATGCTGACATAGACGTATACTGAAGGTGGGGGATAATAAGCTCAGTAGCGTGGCTTTTTGGGCTTGTTGGTACATAGTTCCAATACACTGTATAGCGCCGCAGTGGTGTTCGTCTCTCGTCTCTTGTGTCCTCGTCCTTTGCTGTGCTATACAGTGTATTGGAGATAATAAGCTCCCTACCAACAGGAAGTGGACATGGAAGAGCCCCAAACGCAAAACAAAATAAAACGTGCAGTGCTGCTCAGTACTGCATGTTCTGACCGCAAAGAGTCGAAGACTGAAAAGAACCGGTACCAACAAGCTACAATTTGTTTCACGGCCCGGCGCCTTGCCCATGGGAGCAAAAAGAATGGAGGCGACACCTTAAGATGGCTTATCAGTGCTAGCGTCCTTAGGAAATACATGGGAACTTTAAGAAGCTATAGCGTGTCTAAATGAGGTTCTATTTTCGTGGTGTTTGTCGTAGTGTTTACTTGTTTAGTGAATAGAGGAAATGTTGCGTAGAGATTTGATTTCCTAAAGGAGAATATGCTGCGACAAACTTTCCAAATTTCATTTGGTTTAAAGACCCGGAGGTAAATATCTAGAAAAATTGTTAATCGAGACGTATCGGTCTTGCATGTCATCTCGTGAAAAAACCAAGCAGAGCATCGTAATTTCATCCACAACATTTCTTCCCTTTTTCTTCCTTGATTGTCAAGCTGCAGACTTGAACCAAAGCAAGGCTCGCGTTTTCGCGTTTTTCAGGCTCTGAAAGTTGTGTATGTATAGTTATAGGGATTTTCAAATTCATGCCAAATATCATGTGTGATGTGGCTCCATCATCATCATCATCAGCCTGACTACACCCACTGCATGGCAAAGGCCTCTACCATGTCCCTTGCTACGTTTGCCTTCCCTTGGAATCCACTCCGTTACCCTTAAGGACCAGCGGTTATCTTGCCTTCGCATTACATGCCCTGCCCAAGCCCATTTCTTAATCTTGATTTTAACTAGGATATCATGTGGCTCCATTTGGTGACAGACTATTTTGACGCTACTACACTATACCACGAACCTCATGCGTGTCTGTGTTCGTGCGCGCAGGCTATTCTCGCAACTTCGATGAGCCTGACTTCTTTCCCTTTTCTTGCTTGGGCTGTATTTCTGAAGTATTTCTTCTTTTCTTTTTCTTTTTGCTCGACCTTGTGGTATGATTTCATATGGTTGCAAAGCTTCTCCGCAGCCGACAAAAGAAAGTCCGGTTCGAGGCGATCTCGAAAATCTCCTACACCGCTCCGCGGTAGGGAATTGTTCGTACTAAAATAAAGGTGACTCATAGGGCGATGACCTCATTCAGCACGACATGGGAGACAGCATTGTTCCCGCCGCACGGTAAGTCTTAAATGACTCGGGTGGCGATGCACATTAAGACGACAGCGACAAATACAACTGCAAGGAGGCCTTACAGCTAATGGCTTAGACCGCTTGTCATGACATCGCGGTTAATCGCACTTCACAGAGGCAATTGTCAGTCACCTGCGATTTCACCCTCAATCGCGGACAACTGTCTATGGTGCTGCCGCTCCTCACAGCAATGGGAGAAAGGACTATCTGCTTCATTTTTCTGCTTAGTCTTTGCTGAACTCAACTGCGACGTCATGAGAACGGGTGGAAGCTAACTGAAGCATTCGCCACTGCTTTCGCAACTTGTATCCGACTATAGATGGTGACGACCCCAAACAATGGCTCCCAAGAAATTAAAAAGCGTGCCTCTGGCTCCAAACCTGTGAACTCCGAAGGTGGCGGATCGGCATCGGAATGTGGGTTCTCTAATGAGTCCATAGTCGAGTGGTACATATCTGCCGAAGTGTGCACGTTGTAAGCAGAGCAGGTGCCATCGACTGTACGCGGGTAAGGCGTGAGCGGACCCCCTCTGCAGAAATCTGCTCGCGGGTTTCGGAGCTTCACAGTCTACACTAAACCTCTCTGTGGTGACAACAGCGTGATGTAAAAGGGGCGTCACTTGAGTGGAAAAATCATCAAGATTTGTTTCTGAAGCGGTTTTATGTGGGTCAAGTGTTCCTCCGCCGCCTTTTATCTACCAATCAGAGGCGCCTCGGTATGCACTGCACCTAATCTTACCTCCTTAATCACGCCGTGAAAATACGCATATTGTCACAGAAGCAGGTAGGCAGGTTTGTATTTGCCACAACGTCCAAGCGCCAGCGGAAACGGCCCGGCCGGCTAACCGACTAGCGAGCGAGCTCACGGGCGCAGAAGAGCGCGCGCCAGCCTCCTGAGCGCGACTAATAGGCGGCGCCAGTAATGAGTTGCTGCATTGCCCCTCCCGGTGGAAAAAGCATTGTCCCGATGCTGCGTGGCGAGGTCAAGCAGAACCGTAGGCTTGACCTAGCGGGCGTGGAAGGGCTTCATCCGGGCAACGTGTACGACTTCCGACTGTGCTTGCCGTCGGGACGTACGAACAGTTCCTTGCGGAATCGCTTCGTAGGTGACGTCGCTGAGTTTGCGCAGCACTTCGTACGGGCCGAAGTAGCGGCGCAGAAGCTTCTCGGAGCGACCCCGCTGGCGAACAGGAACCCACACACAGACTTTATCGCCAGGGTTGTAAATTACCTCCCTGTGACGAAGGTTATAGCGTTGAGCGTCTTTAACCTGCTGCGTCCGGAGTCTAGTTCGAGCAAGCTGACGGGCGGCCTCAGCGTGCTGGACGAATTGGTCAGCGCCGGCAGCTGATGGAAGGGCGACATCGGGCAGTAACATTACATCTAGCATGGTAACGGCTTCGCGACCGTACACCAAACGAAACGGGGTGAAGCGGGTCGTTTCCTGGACTGCGGTATTATACGCAAATGTTGCATACGGTAGTACCTGGTCCCAGTTCTTATGGTCTTCGTCGACGTACATTGAAAGCATATCGGCGATGGTCTTATTGAGTCGCTCAGTAAGGCCATTCGTCTGAGGATGGTAAGCTGTTGTTCTGCGATGACAAGTGCCACTGAGCCGCATAACTTCCTGGGTGAGAGCTGAAGTAAATGCAGTGCCTCTGTCAGTTAAAACGACCGCAGGGGTACTATGACGGAGGACTAGGTTAAAGATGAAAAAGTTCGCAATATCAGTAGAAGTGCCGCTGGGAAGAGCTTTGGTTTCACAATAACGGGTGAGGTAATCAGTGGCGACTATAATGTAGCGGTTTCCCAAAGATGACGTAGGAAACGGCCCGAGCAAGTCCATACCGACTTGGTGAAAGGGTACTCGAGGAGGACCAATAGGCTGCAGCAGACCGGCCGGCTTGACAGGCGGCGTCTTCCGACGTTGGCAATCACGGCACGTCTTAACATAGCGCTGGACAATAGCAGCAAGCTTGGGCCAGTAGTATTTTTGTCGTACGCGAGCCAAGGTCCGTGAGAAACCGAGATGGCCGGCAGAAAGCTCGTCGTGGCATGCCTGCAAAACGTCGGGTCGGAGCGGCGTTGGGACCACCAGCAGGTACTGAATGTCTGTGGAAGCGTAGTTTTTCTTGTAAAGGACGCCGCCCGCAAGCAGAACGACGACAGGCCACGTGTAAAAAGGCGAGGTGGCGATGAGGCGGCTCCCTCGAGGTAATCGATGAGGGGCCGCAGTTCGGCGTCATCTCGCTGTTGTTGAGCGAGATCAGGCGTCGTGAGAGCGCCGAGAAAAACGGAGTCATCTGTTTCAGGTGAAGAACACGGGATAGGGGCTCGGGATAGACCGTCAGCGTCACTGTGTTTCTTGCCGGACCTGTACACAATAGTGACGTCGAACTCCTGCAAGCGGAGACTCCAGCGGGCTAAGCGGCCAGAAGGATCTTTAAGGTTGGCTAGCCAGCAGAGAGAGTGGTGATCACTGACCACTCTAAACGGCCGACCATACAAATACGGCCGAAATTTTGTCACCGCCCAGACAATTGCAAGGCACTCCTTTTCGGTAGTAGAATAATTCGCTTCGGCACGAGAGAGGGTGCGGCTGGCGTAAGCAATGACCCGCTCAGCACCATCTTGCCACTGAACGAGAACTGCTCCGAGGCCAACGTTACTGGCGTCGGTATGCAATGCTGTATCCGCCTCCTCGTCGAAGTGGCCAAGTATGGGCGTTGTTTGAAGGCGTGTGCGAAGCTCCTGAAAAGCCCTTTGCTGCTCGTCGGCCCAGATGAAAGGTTGGTCGTCCTTTGTTAGACGAGTCAGTGGTTCGGCTATCCGGGAGAAGTCATGGACTAAGCGTCTGTAATATGCACAGAGGCCCAAAAACCGTCGAACAGAATTTTATCAGTAGGAGTCGGGAAAGCAGCTACGGCAGCCGTCTTCTCTGGATCAGGGCTAATACCCTCAGCGCTGACGACATGGCCCAGAAACTTCAGCTGTTGGAATGCAAAGTGGCATTTTTCCGGTTTTGGTGAGAGGCCGGCCGCCCGGATGGCATTTAGGACGGCCGTCAAGCGCTTGAGATGCTCGTCGTAAGTCTCAGAGAAAATGACGACGTCGTCAAGGTAGACGAGACACGTCTGCCATTTGAGGCCGGCTAGGACAGTGTCCATCATTCTTTGGAAGGTCGCGGGGGCGGAGCACAAACCAAAGGGAAGCACCTTAAATTCGTAGAGGCCGTCAGGAGTAATGAACGCTGTCTTTTCACGATCACGTTCATCAACTTCTATCTCCCAATAGCCACTGCGTAGATCGAGCGACGAAAAGTATCGGGCATGGCGGAGTCGGTCGAACGAGTCGTCGATTCGAGGCAGTGGGTAGACGTCTATTTTTGTAATTTTGTTGAGCCTCCTGTAGTCGACGCAGAATCTGAGTGTTCCATCCTTTTTAGCGACCAGCACAACAGGTGAGGCCCATGGGCTTGTGGACGGTTGGATCACATCATCGCGAAGCATTTCATCAACTTGCGCCCGAATAGCCTCGCGTTCGTTAGTCGACACTCGGTAGGGGTGTTGGCGGATAGGGCGTTCGGTGGGGTCAACTATAATGCGATGCTTTGCTACTGACGTCTGTCCCACCTTGGACCTGAAAGCGAAGCAGTCATGGTAAGAGTCAAGAATTGCTTGAGGGCGGCGTTTCCGGTCAAAAGGCAAAGCAGGATTCACGTCAGTTCGAACTGTATGGGCAGTGCTCTCGGGAGGGTTCTTGGTGAGCAACGATAGGGCGCAGTGGGCTGAGGGCTCGCCGACTTCATCAAAGTAGGCGATGGCTGCCCCTTGCGGTAAATGGCGGTATTCGGCGCTAAAGTTCGTTAAAAGCAGTTCAGTTCGGTTATTACTCAAAGAAAAGACCCCACGAGCGACGCAGACTTGTAGGCTCAACAATAAATTCACATTAATTTCCGCGAGGCCCTGAAGGGCGGGAGGGTTGTCGCAGTGCACTGTAACAAACATGCTGGTGCGTGGTGGTAGTGTGACATGGTCATCGCATACCCGGAAAACTGGCCTGTCTGCTGTGTAGTCGTCGGAAACTGCGCGCTGGGTCGAAAAAGTCACCATGAGGTCACGGAGGTCGATGATTGCGCCGTTTTCTCGAAGAAAATCAAGACCGAGGATCAGGTCCTTGGAGCACTCCGCCAGCACAGCAAAGCAACAAGAGAAAGTTACGTGGCGAATCTCGACTCGGGCAGAGCACACTCCTAGCGGCATCAGCACATGCCCTCCGGCTGTCCTTATCGGCGCACCGTGCCAAGGAGTCAGGACTTTGCGTAGGATTGTAGCAAGGCCACGACTCATAACGCAAAAATCAGCGCCCGTATCTACAAGGGCAGTCGTATGGTGGTTGTCAACGGCGATCGGTATCTCAGCGGAAATAAGCTCACCGTCGACGAAGTGCGACGTATCACGGATCGTCGGACTGACGGGTCGTTCAGTGCCTCAAAGTGCGGCGTCGAAGGTAAGCTTCTGTGATCGTCTGGAGGTCGTCGGACTCGTTGGTCGTTCGGTGCGTCGATTGGGGGCGTCGGAGGAAAACTGCGGCGATCGTCGGAAAGTGGTCGGACTGCTGGTCGGCGTGGGGGGTCGGAGGTCGGAATGTTTGATCGAATCGGCGAATGGAGGATCTTGGTCGTAGTGCTCATCGACGGCGGCTCTACCTCCGAGAGTCGCCGTCCTCAGTTTTCCCGGCGCGGACTTGGGGACTGCCTGAAGGAAGTACGCCGGTTGGGGGAAAACTGTCGCGGTGATGGCGACCTGGACTGGCGTCGCGGTGGGGGCGCAGGTGGGACGTTGGCGCTGAGGTACTGGTCGATGTCCCGAGGTCGTTCACCATAGCGCGGCCGAGGGGCATCCGGCGAGAATCCGCGCAAGCCCATCTGACGGTATGGACAGTGGCGCAGTACGTGTCCGGCTTCGCCGCAGTGGAAGCACAGCGGTAGATTGTTCGGCGTACGCCACACGTGTGCTTTGCGAACGGGCGGTCGAGTGTCGGGCGCATCAGCCGGAGCTGGATGTCGGGGTGCAGGACGGAGGAGAGGAGCGGGCCTGTAGGGTGCCGGCGGAGCTGGCGCAGGGGTACGCAATGCGTCGCTGTAGGACATGACGTGCGGCGCAGGCGGCTGGGGGGATGGAATTGATGGCACTGCTTGCCGGAGCTCTTCACGTATAACATCCGAGATGCCTCCAACACGCGGGTGTTGCTCGAGAAAGGGCAGCTTTTGCAGTTCTTCACATACGATGCTTCGGACAAGCTCGCGAAGGGCGCCACTCTCGTTGCCGTTCATCGGCAAGCGGAAGTCCACAGCAGTGATGTTCGCAGAACGATCAAATTGCACGAATCGCTGTTGTAGGGCACGCTCCATACTTGTCGCCTCCTTCTTAAAATCAGCCACAGTACATGGAGGGTCACGTACAAGGCCGACAAAGATCTGTTCTTTAACGCCACGCATAAGATGGCGCACCTTCTTTGCCTCCGACATGGACGGATCCGCGCGGTTGAAAGCCGAGTCATTTCTTCTACAAACATGGCGACGCTCTCATTGGGCCGCTGCGCTCGGGACTGTAGAGCCAGTTCAGCCATCTCTTTTCTTGCGTCGTTGCCGAATGTGCTGAGCAGCTTTTGCCGGCAATCTTGCCAGGTGGTGATGGTAACCTCGTGGTTTTCGAATCACATCTTGGCGGCGTCTTCAAGTGAAAAATAAATGTTCCGCAATTTTCGCTCCTCGTCCCACGCATTAAACGCAGCGAGCCGGTCGTAGTTGGTCAACCAGTCTTCAACATCCTCAAATTTGTCGCCATGGAACGGCATGGGCATACGCGGAGCATGGAAGAACAGCGGCTGGGCACTTACTGGAAGGTGAACGGGCTGGCTTGCCTCTGTAGTCGTCATGGTTCGCGGTAAGGAAAGAAGGGGACCACACTCGGGAGCTAAGCCTCTCAAGCGGCGGCTGGCCTTGTGCACAGGTGTGTCCACGGTGTGTAGCGGGGCTTCGGAGGCACCCAAAAGCTCTTCGGACATGGGATGTAACCAGCAAGCTCCACCAAAATGTCACAGAAGCAGGTAGGCAGGTTTGTATTTGCCACAACGTCCAAGCGCCAGCGGAAACGGCCCGGCCGGCTAACCGACTAGCGAGCGAGCTCACGGGCGAAGAAGAGCGCGCGCCAGCCTCCTGAGCGCGACTACTAGGCGGCGCCAGTAATGAGTTGCTGCAATATTTCAATCAAAAAAGCGCACGCAAGATGGCGCTATCAACACAAAGCGACCCAAGAAAAAACGCAGCGATAGCGTACAGGTAGAGCACCCGGCTCCAGTGCAAGAGGACCGGGGTTCAAATCCCGGTGCAGCGTAATTCTCCACCAGGTCTGGAAAAATAAAAACTCCGCGTGTCGATGGAATCGCATAACCGGGCCTGGGGTGCAGCGTGGTCTCAGTGACCAGAACCGACAACTCTCCCTCACAAGAGCAGGATTTGGCCACCCTGATGTAGTACTGGGCCACAAGCTTCTATGAACAAACAAATTAACCATCGGCCTTCAATCCTGAGCACTTGCACCGCAACTGACCGAGGCGACAGTAAGGCCTGTGACGCAGCGAACGCTGGTAAGAATCTCTGGCTCTGGACAGGCCGCCATTACAAACTGAACCTGGAAACGCTTAACGCTGGAATCCATTAAGGCTAGTCTAGCAGTGCTGTTAGAGGAACTAGTAGGTATTAAAAGGCATGTAATAAGGTTTGGTTGGTTTTGGTTTATGGGGTTTAACATCCCAAAGCAACTAAGGCTATGAGAGACGCCGTAGTGAAGGGCTCCGGAAATTTCGACAACCTGGGGTTCTTTAACGTGCACTGACATCGCAGAGTACACGAGTCTCTAGAATTTCTCCTCCAAAGAAATTCCAGCCATCGCGGCTGGGATCGAACCCGCGCCATTCGGGTCAGCAGCCGAGCACCATAACCGCTGAGCCACCGCGGCGGCGCATGTAATAAGGCTTAGCAAGGTTAAGAGGACAGCAATGGCGTGTACAGTACTAAGAGGTGGATACATACATTGCTATCCTGGATTAGCGGACAGACGAGAACTAGGTGTCGTGTTCGCCATCAATCAGGATGTGGCTTGCAACATACAGGAGTTCAATGGTGATGAGGAGAGCGGGGCAGCCATCGCACTTAGGCTTAATAAGAGGTACAAGCTGAAGGTGACGCAGGCGTACGAGCCTAAATCCAGCCATGATGATCACATCGCTGAATACGTCTATGAAAACATGGAATCGGCAATAAATAAAGTAAAAACACAGTCCACGATACTGATGGGTGTCACAAAATTCGGCGCATTTTTGAAGCAAACAAAGACAGCGCCGCGCGGACGCGTCTCGCTGGCGCGAGACCAACGGGGGAGGAGGAAACCCCCGCGGAGCGCCTAGTCTGTGTGCGTGTGCTCTCTCTCTCTTCCAACACCGCTCACCGCCACGGTGTGCGCCGAGGGAACGAGTCTTGCACGAAGATTCCTCTAGAACATCCGAGTCGCTTCTACAGCCGACGGGGGAAAGAGGGGGAAGCCTTGCGTGCGCTAAGACATGTCCCCCTCCTCTGCACTCGGACGTCGGCTACTCCGCCACGACGGCGCCACGCTAGAACACGCTGGAACCTTCGCGAAACGACTCCTGACTTTAACAAATGAGGACGCGCGGCCGGCGAGAGAAAGGAAGGGAAACTACTCGGGAGAAGCTGCGTGCGCGCCTACTTTGGCGCGTAGGTCAAACAGACGTGAGAGCGAGCCTATAAAAGAAGGACGTTGACCGCTGTCAAGTCAGTCCGGACCGCCGTTTAAGCTTCATCGAAGAGCGCCCGTTCGACTCCCGGGAAAACACCACTCGGCCAGCATCGGACCAACGAGGCAACGTTCGCCAGTCTGCGGGACGGCATCGTCGTGGAATTCTGGTCGTCGGACTGCCGCAGTGCCCGGTGAACAAATTGTGTTTTGTTTCTTTACCTCTCTCTCTCTCTTGTGTTAGTGCACTTTAGGTGCAATACTGCCTTTGTATCGTAGTCTCTCTCTCGAGTTAAACTTTGCACGAGTTGCATTGTTCTGTTAATCACTTTCTATGTGTCTGTACTAGTGATTCTGAAACCCTCTGTATCGTCTCAATTGCTGTATAAACTTTGTTTTGCTTGTGAACCTTTGGCTGCGACCCATTCTCTGGCTTGCGACCGACGAAAGCTGGGCACCAAACGCCCAAAAACCTCTTGTCACTTGGTGGCTGGTCTCCGCTGAGCTTGCCAAGCTGAGTCGAGGGCATCTCCTTCGACTCCGAGACCGCTACCCCCACACGCTCTAAGGGTGTCTGGGAGCTTCACACTAAATGTGCGCGAAGTCTGGGTGACAGTATATTCTGGCGTCCGCGACAGGACGTTTGGTGTTGCAAGCACAGAGAACGGAGAAAGAGTCGGAAGGAGTTTACGAATCGTAAACGAGTGTTAGCAGCAGAGCGATATTGTGAGGTTCCGCGCCGAAGCGGTTAGTGATGTTCACTGTTTAGAGGTATCCATTGCCTTGAATGTAGGATTTGGTCTCCAGATATGAGCTTCAAGGAGCTAAAGGAGCTAATAGAGGTCGGTCTCCAGATGGGGATGACCGGAGCCGAACTGCGAGAATGGGTGGACCAGGAAAGAGAGAGGGCTCGAGAAGAGAGGGAAAGAGAATGGCAGAGACAAGCAGAAGAAAGAGAGAAAGAAAGACAGCGTGCTAGAGAAGACGCTGAGAAAGAGAGGCAAAAGAAACGTGAAGAAGAAGAGAGGGAACGACAAAGGCGCGAAGAAGCGGCCGAAAGAGCGTTTGAAAGAGAAATGGCAATCCTTCAGAGGAAGCTTGCTGAAATGCGGCGTTTGAGGAACATCACGGATCCAGTGGAGCTTAACCCCGGAGAGGCCGGGTGGAAGACTAACGAGTCTAATTTGTTGACAACCACGGAAGAGGTTGTAACTAGCCCTAGTGAGGGTGAGGTTATGGAACAGCCTATTCCTGCAACTGAAACCACAGAGAGTGAAGAACTGACCGGAGTGTCGCTTCCTCAGGAAGTGGAAAGTGTAGCTACTGCTGAGGTAGTAGGCACGGAAGTAAAGGCGAACCTGACGCTTCAATCAGAGGGAACCGTAGGGCAGCCGCCTGAGGACGAAGAGGCAGTTCGGATCTCTATGGAGGAGTTCGAGTGCAACACGTTTGAGTCTTGCACTGCCGACTACAAGAAAGAGGGGTTTAATGGCACTGAGAGCGAAAGTTCAGACGTAGTAATACCTGAGGAAAGCGCACTCAGTGAAGGCCCGGAAGCCGTTCCGAGTGAACCCTCGAGCAGCGAGGAGCGCTTTCCCGAAGGTGAAGGCGAGGAAATTTCTGCCTCTGAGGAAGGAGAATGTGCAGCACAGAGAATCGAGCCCCACTGCACTAAAATTGACGAACTCAGGAAAGAATCAGAGAAAGCAGAATTGAAAAGCGAGGAGAATGATTCTTCAATGAGACCTGAGCCGTGCTCTGAGAACTGCGCTCGAACAAGAGTCAGAAAGAAGGAACAGAAGAAAACATTGGACCGAAGACAAAGTGCAGTCCATGAAGAACACGAAACGAATGAAACAGTGGCTTCATCACGCGAACACATCTCGAATGAGGCAACTGAAAACGAACTTGGTGAGCCCCGTAGAAGAACTTGGAAGAAGGACAAAAGAAAGAGAAATGAGGCGGAAACCACCGAAGCAGGTGAAGCCGAGAAGCGGAAGCCCTGGAGAAAATTCAGGAAGAAAATGGAACGAAAGAGAACCAAGCTGAAGACAGCTGCACCGAATGCAAGCGAGCTCCACGAACATTGCAGCAAAGTCAGAAATAAGTTCAGAGGAACGAGCCCAGCGTTCAGTAAGGACTCCGTCTGGAAAAGAAAACAGAATAGCGCGCGCCGAGGAGAACACGAAGAGCGGAGCCGTCATGAACGAACTGGCGTTAAATTTGTTGGCAACCGACGCGCTTACCACAGGAAAGAAAGAAGGGCTCGAAGTCTGGGCGCGAAACCAGACAGGAGTACGAGTAGGAAGCGGAGCCAAAACCGCGTTCGGAAGAGAAGCCTCAACCCAGGGCGAAAGAAGAGCAGAGCTCGCGACAGAAAGAAAGGTCAGAGTCGCGTGCGTAAGAGAATTAAAAGTTCGGCCGGAAGCTTGAACGAAACAATCCTGTTCCGAGCCCGCTGTGTAGTCCAAACGTGGAAGTATAGGCGAAAGTGTACCTTGTATTTGCGTGCTCCATGTTTGTAGCCTTGTGTTAATCTACTGCCCAATCGCGGCGTGTATTTATGTTCATTGTGAACATTGCACTGTGTTGTGTATGTGAAAACATCATGGTAGTGGTGTATGTATTTTCACATGTAGTCTGTGAGCGCATGCATGTGCGCGCGAATTGTACCGCCGAACTGCGGCGTGTTTTGGAGTGCAATCTGTGTATTGTACCGTGTAATGTATGTGAAAGCATCAAGGTATTGATTTATGTAATTTGGCATTCGCCACTGACTTTGAGAGCGCATGCAGGTGCGCGCGAATTTTGTGATTTGTGAATATTGTTACACAATATTCTTAAAGGAAGGGGCAGTGTCACAAAATTCGGCGCATTTTTGAAGCAAACAAAGAAAGACAGCGCCGCGCGGAACGGGGGAGGAGGAAACCCCCCGCGGAGCGCCTAGCCTGTGTGCGTGTGCTCTGTCTCTCTTCCACCACCGCTCACCGCCATGGCGTGCGCCGAGGGAACGAGTCTTGCACGAAGATTCCTCTAGAACATCCGAGTCGCTTCTACAGCTGACGGGGGAAAGAGGGGGACGCCTTGCGTGCGCTAAGACATGTCCCCCTCCTCTGCACTCGGGCGTGGGCTACGCCGCCACGACGGCGCCACGCTAGAACACGCTTGAACCTTCGCGAAACGATTCCTGACTTTAACCAATGAGGACGCGCGGCCGGCGAGAGAAAGGAAGGGAAACTACTCGGGAGAAGCTGTGTGCGCGCCTGCTTTGGCGCGTAGAACAAACAGACGTGAGAGCGAGCCTATAAAAGAAGGACGTTGACCGCTGTCAAGTCAGTCCGGACCGCCGTTTAAGCTTCATCGAAGAGCGCCCGTTCGACTCCCGGGAAAACACCACTCGGCCAGCATCGGACCAACGAGGCAACGTTCGCCAGTCTGCGGGACGGCATCGTCGTGGAACTCTGGTCGTCGGACTGCCGCAGTGCCCGGTGAGCAAACTGTGTTTTGTTTCTTTACCTCTCTCTCTCTTGTGTTAGTGCACTTTAGGTGCAATACTGCCTTTGTATCGTAGTCTCTCTCTCGAGTTAAACTTTGCACGAGTTGCATTGTTCTGGTAATCACTTTCTATGTGTCTGTACTAGTGATTCTGAAACCCTCTGTATCGTCTCAATTGCTGTATAAACTTTGTTTTGTTTGTGAACCTTTGGCTCCGACCCATTCTCTGGCTTGGGACCGGCGAAAGCTGGGCACCAAACGTCCAAAAAGCTGTCACTTGGTGGCTGGTCTCCGCTGAGCTTGCCACGCTGAGTCGAGGGCATCTCCTTCGAGTCCGAGACCGCTACCCCCACACGCTCTAAGGGTGTCTGGGAGCTTCCCACGTAAAAGTGCGCGAAGTGTGGGTGACAATGGGCGACTGCAAAGCGAAGGTAGGAAAGAAACAGGCTGCAGACAAGGTGGTAGGTGACTATGGTATTGCCCCCAGGATTAGCACGGGGGAGTCATTAGCACAGTTCGCAGAGAGAAATATTTTACGGACCATGAATAGCTTCTTCCGTAAGCGTGAGAACAGGAAATGGATGTAGAACAGCCTCAATGAGGAAATTAAAAACGAAAAAGATTTCACACTATGCAATACTTGTTGGCGGGCTAGTTGTCGCATGTTTCCAGGAAAGGGTTGTAGCGCCGAAAAGGACAACACAGCAAACGAGACGGCACAGGCGCAACTTGCAACTGTTTATTCACCGCGAATGCGAATGAATATAAGGAAAACAATCAAGAAGGGTATGAAGACGAAAAAATGAAAAAAAAGTGGAAAAAAGATAAGTGAGCCACACAGGTGTCTCACCCGCCTGTATCTAAAAAAGCAGTTTCATTTTTATAAATGGTAATTGATGGGGTACTAGCACGGTCACTACAGTTGCTTTTGATATAGAAAGCCTCCACAGTGGCCGTGCAGTCTGGTCGTTACTTCTGTTTAAAACCTTCGTTTCTTTCAGCCCTGCGGCATACTTAATGTTTCTTTCTTCACTGCAAGCTTTACAAAGATGCCGCAAATGAGAACCAGTACCATTTTTGTAAATGCCGATCATGTTCAGCTAATCGGTCGTTAATGCGGCGGCCGGTTTGGCCGATGTACTTCTTTCAGCACGTGAGAGGAATCTGATAGACGACGCTCACGGCACATTTAAGAAACGGAGCTGCATGTCTCTTTTTACATTCAGTTTTGTTTGCCTTGTTGGAATCAGTTTTAACGCACAAGGCATGCCGTATGATTCTTCCCATTCGAAGACTGTAAAGCATGTCGTTGCTCAGATGTGCCTGGAAGCGTCACTGAAGAAGTTATGTTGCAATAAAGCGCGGGAAAGCTTTCAAACCCACGTTCGGAAGTTGGAAAAAGCAGGCTTTCCAACGTCGACCTTAAGCGTAGTGGCACAAGCTTTGTGAGAGAATTGAAGAAAGGATGTAATACAAAAGGCGAGGAATATGTCAACAAACGCAAAAGTAGACCAGTTTTCATACCATACACCCATAAAGTGGCGCACAATTTGAAGCATGTGGCAACAAAATTCAAGGTTCCTGTGGTTTTTTCCACCCACCAAAAAACTGGCTGCCTTGTGCGTTAAAACAAAACTGATTTCAACAAGGCAAACAAAACTTAATGTAAAAAGAGACATGCAGCTCCGTTTAATAAATGTGCCGTGGGCGTCGCCTATCAGATTCCTCGCACGTGCGGAAAGAAGTACATCAGCCAAACCGGCCGCTGTATTCACGTCCGATTAGCTGAACAAAATTGAGATTTACAAAATGGTACTGGTTCTCATTTGCCGCATCTTTGTAAAGCCTGCGGTGAAGAAAGAAAGATTAAGTATGCGACAAGGCTGAATGAAACGAGGGTTATAAACAGAAGTAAGGACCACACAGGAGGCTTTCTATATCAAAAGCTGTAGTGATTGTGTTAGCACCCCATCAATTACCATTTATAAGAGTGAAACTGCTTTGTTTAGATACACAGGGGGTGAGGCACCTGTGCGGCTCACTTCTCTTTTTCAACTTTTTTTCCCATTTTTTTTTGTACAACCATGACGTGCATGCGTGGTTCTTGCTACCCCTCGTGATTGTTTTCCTTATGATCATTCGCATTGGCGGTGAATAAACAGTTAAAAGTTGCGCCTGTCCCGTTGTTATCGCTTGCTATGTGTTGTACTTTTCGGTGCTACAACCATTTCTGGATTTCTTCTAACCGCTTACCCTGATTTCGTGCAGGATGTGGAGGTCCTCGGAAAGGTGCGTCTTAGCAGACTAAAAAGATTTTTTACGCCAAGACAACATACACAAGAAAGAAGACACCACGGGCGCACACTTCAACTGTTTAATGAGGGAGAACGCATATAGCGCCACCTCACGTGCCAGCGAGTAGAAGACGATGAAGTGAGAGCGCTTCGATGAAAGCCCAACAGGTGTGCATGACGTTCGGCCTCTTGACTCGTTTTTATCCAGTTGCAGGAAACAGGTTTTAATTGTTGGAGACTTCAACTCGCATCATGTTTCGTGGGGGTTTCGAACAGATCGCTGCGGTAGGCTCTTATGGGACTGGGCTTGTGTAAATAACCTCATCTGTTTAAATTCGGGTCTCCCCACATATGTCCGTGGTCAGTCTCGCTCAGCGTTAGACTTGTCATTTTCTTCCCCCGGAATAACTGTGTCCTCTTGGGCGCCAGTTGACTGTGCCTCCAATAGTGATCACCTTCCGATCAGCTTCCAAGTTATGTGCCAGTTGACCTCTCCTAACAGCACACGGCGCACATTCAGAAATTACGACAGTTTTAAAAATGCCCTCAAAGCAGACCTTCAGGAATTATCTCATTCCAACAGTGGAGATAATGCCATCCGCATTTGTTCAATTTTGGATGGAGCTCGTAAAAAATCGGAGTTCTTGGTTCAGGCACATAAGGGAACATCGCCGTGCCTTTGGTGGAACGCAGAGTGCGCTCGAGATTATAGGCGGTGAAAGGCTGCTTGGAAGAAACTTCTCCACAATCAGTGTCCCAAAAACTGGATCGATTATAAGTTCGTTGCAGCTACGTTTAAGCGCACCGTATCTCGTGCAAAGGAGTTGCACGATACTGAACGCTAGGAATTCCTTTCAAAATCTGGTAATAGGCGCGCTTTATTCAATTACCTAAAATCCAGGAAACTAATCTCGTCCACCATGAACGCTGTCTCGCTAGTTCAGTCACCGGCTGAACTTGCACAGTCCCTGGAAGAGATAGGCAGAGGCCTTGAGCGCCGGTTTACGGCTCTTCTTCCTTCTCCTCAGGGATTTCTTGCCACTTTGGACGATTTCGAGGAGGTCACCCTCACTGAGCTCTCGAACACTGTATCCCGCCTTCCACCCGCGGCCCCTGGCCCTGATGGTGTGACTTCTTCTATGATTAAAATTTTGTTCGAGGAATCTCCCACCGCCTTACTGGCACTTATAAATTACTCTCTTAAGGGGCCATGGATTCCAAATGAGTGGCGTCTAGCAAAGATTATCCCGGTGCTTAAAAAGCAGAGAGATGGTTATGTGTTAGACAATATAAGGCCAATTTCTTTAACTTCGAATCTCGTTAAGTTAATTGAGAGGGTGTTTCTTGGTAGAATAATGTCTGTTATTTCAGAGACTGGGTTGTTGAATCCTTGCCAGATTGGTTTCAGACCAGGATGCTCTGGAGAGCCGCATACAGTTAGCTCGTCGCCGAAACCAATACGCAGCGCTTGTTACTTTAGATGTATCTAAAGCTTATGACAGCGTTGAACACAGGACGCTCTTGCAAAGACTACAGGCAGTAGGACTTCCGAGATACTTGGTGGCTTGGGTTGCTGAATTCCTTGCTGACAGGGAATTTTACTGCTTCCCGAACGGTGTTTCATCAAGCAAATTTCGACAAGCGAGAGGAGTGCCCCAAGGGGCGGTCCTCTCCCCTGTACTTTTCAACATCTTACTCAGCAGTATTCCCTGCAGTCCTCAGGTGTCCACCTATGTGTATGCTGATGACATCGCCTTTTTTGCTTCAGAGAACGACATTTCCTCTTTGTGCCAGTCCTTGCAGTCCTACCTGAATGTCCTAGACCAATGGTTAGGAGACATTAATTTGTCCCTTAATGTCAATAAATGTGCTTTATTGGTTTTTCCGCTCTCTCGTCCAGTTAATTTCTCTATTGTTTGCCGGAACCATGTAATTCCTCAAGTGCAAAGTGTCAGATACCTCGGAGTAATTTATGATCCTTCTCTTTCCTGGGGGGCCCATATCGAGCAGATCACTGCGAAAGGAGTCCGAGCAGTCGGTATGCTGCGCAGGCTGAGCAGTGTTCGTTCTGGCATGAGAAGACACTCACTTCTTATGATTTATAGAATGTACGTCCGTCCTGTCTTAGAGTTCGGCTGTGTTTTATTCTCTGGTGCGCCAGCGTATAAACTTCGCCCCTTGATTCTCTTGGAGCGCGAGGCGTTGCGCCTTTGTTTGGGCCTTCCAAAATTTGTGGCGAATTCCGTTTTGTACCTGGAAGCGCGTATTCCATCATTGACTTCTAGATTTCGGCTCTTAACGGTGAAAACGTTCGTAAGAATGTGCGATTCTTCGCTTCATGCCTCCAATTTGATCTTCCTTCGTCAGCCTCGGTCATTTTTCAACGAATCCTGGTCTCGTTTCCGTACCCCTCAGATATGTTTTGTGCAATCCCTCCTTGACCCCTTAAACGTCCGCATTTCGGACATCCGTCCGGTATGCGCCAACTCTTCATCTATTCAGATTGTCTTCGATGACATCTTTCCAAAACATGCAAAGTTAATGCCTTTTCATTTGCTCAGCGGTTTATTGCAGGATTACCTGCTGTGCTTTAAATCTCATGTGCTCATAGCGACAGACGCCTCACAGTGTGAAGAAAAGGTCGGTGTTGGCATTTTCTCCATCTCCCTTGACTGGTCATTCTAACTCCGCCTTCCCGATTACACCCCTCGATTCGATTGGCCGAATTTCTAGCAGTAGTCTTAAGTTGCGCAAATTAAACAGCTCCTTGTCTTCTGTCATAATTATGACAGATTCATTATCGTTGTGTTCCTCTCTCACCGCGTCTACAACATCTCAGGCACTTCGGTTACTCAAATGCTTGGTTCCACCCCACCTGTGTTCATTACGGTTGGTCTGGGTGCCTGGGCACAGAGGAATCCATTTGAATTTGGTTGCCGATACCCTGGCGAAGGCATCTCTTCAAGGCCCAGTCGTATCTGTGCTTCCACCCAGCGCATATATTGCGGCGGCCAGGTTTCGCAGGTATCTTCTCTTAAAAGAATTCGCAGCATAAGCTCTGACCTCCTCTCCAGAATTCCGGCATCTCCTTTACCCGTAGTGCAGTAAAGGATGGTGATCACGCTTGCTTGAGGTTTCCTTCACGCGTCTACGTTGTCGCGTGCCTCACTTGAACTTCTACCTTTATAGACCTGGTCTGGCGGTCTCCCCATTGTGCCTGTTCTGCGGAGAACCCGAAACGATAGATCATTTCTTGTTGACCTGCCGCCGTTTCTCCTCTTTACGGAGCCGCCTGCTGGAGCTTCCGTTACGACAGCTTGGTCTAAGTCTGTCTGCCAGGGTTGCTCTGTCTCTTGGGGCTTCCTCCCTTGGGCACAGCAACTGGAATGTGCTCTCCGCCATGCAAAACTTCCTTACAGACACTAAACGGCTGCCGTCTTAAGCTCTGCCCTTTCACACGATCAATATTCCTCTGGAACGAAAGCTTTCTGAAACGTGGAATATTTAGCCCCGTTCTCTATTTCAGTCACCGATCTCACAGCATTTGTTTAGCCTATTTCAATTACACATCTGAGATCCTTTCATTTATTTCCTACTTGCTATTATTATCATAATTATCTTATTTTTCCCCACCATTATTTTCTCGTTTAACATTTTGTGCACTTATCAGTTGCCGTCTGTGTCTTGGCCAATCCCCCGCAGTGGGTACGCGCCATTATCTAGAGGACAACAACAACAACAAAGCTTACGGCTGCCTCGCAGAGGAGAAGCGTCGGTCAGCTGGCCGCCACTTTCCTCACCAAGCCTCATGGAGCTTCCTCAATAAATGTGGACACCTCTCCCACAACTGGTGAGCGCGGACTTCTGGACATTCTACGCAAGCACCCTTGTCGACTTCACCTCCACGGCTGTTTCTTCGCTACCTGCGGCGCCATGGCCATGTCACACTCGGCCCCATCCAGCCGAGGGGAGTCCGTTCTAATGCCTTGCAGTCTGACTGATTTTCCTGAGCTGCACGGCTTAGCGACTATTTACGTCAACGATCCCCCACTGCGGTTCACGACGCTCGAGTCTCATTTTTACTTCCACGACGTCTCAAGCCAATCCATCCGGTTCTACCTCGCCAAGCAGCTTCTTCCGTGTGGCCTGTTCCAGCGCCTTACCTTGCCACCTCTTGGGCCCACCCTGTACGATGACCTCAAGACGGCCGTCGTCAGGCACTACGCTTTCGCGCTCGCAAGACAGCCGCATTTTCAATGAGCAAGGACGGAGTAAGCGGAGCCACTTCTTACTCGTGAGCAGTCCTTCCGCGCCCCGACGCTTTCCCTTCGAACAACAGTTGCCGACTCGTTGTCATGCGCGTCTCAAGACTTGGCGTCACCGGATTCGCATCAATCTCCCCACCCCACACCACACCCATGTGTCTCACCTGCTCAGGTTTTCCTGCGCAAGAGTGAGACGTCTATGGATTCCTCTTTTCAAGCGTCTCTTCCCTTCAGTCATACCTGCAATGTCTAATCCTTATCACAAGGAGCGGATACCACTGCGCCAGCCCTGGCTGTTACAGAGACCAGTTCCTCCGTGCAGACGTCTCCACAGCAATGCCAATGACCCGACTCAAGTGTTCTGCCATTTCCATCCTGCAGCACGCGACATCATGGCCTCTGCCCATCACCTGTGTAGCCACGGCTTTTACATGCGATGTCGGACCATAGCCCTCATCTTTCATGACCAACACATACAAAGGGCACCAATCAATCACAGCCACGCGCATATTGTGCACGTTTCTGTTCCTCAAGGGCCTCCGCCGTTCTGGGGCTGCCAAGCTTTCAGCCATGGCGGCGTCGCTACGACCAGCACAGAGTGCAAGCAGCTGGAGAGCCAGACCTGCACGAGCCTCACCAGCCTTTGTCCGCTAGACTCTTATCACAACCGCCAGGGTTTGTGCATGCCGAGTTCCCTGAAAGAACACAGTCCACATCCGCTACTGCCACCTCCGCTCTGCCTTCCATCATCCGACATTTGTGTTGCCGGCTCTGCGCCTGCCCCCATAACGACTTCTGTCTTACTTCTCATAACAACGGTAGCTACTGGTCGACCTCTACATTTCACTCAAGCGCGACCTCCTGAACTTTGACTTTGATTTTTCCTGATTAGCCATTGGACTACGACCTCAGCGCGAGCATACTGTACATATGTGTAAATAGCTAGTACAAAGTGTCTTTTTCACTCTAATTCACCCCCCCCCCCCTCCCAATTTGCTTCAACCCTTTAGCTTTCTTTTTTTCGACCAAATGTCTAGGAGGGGGGCCCTGTAGCGCCACCTCACGTGCCAGCGTGTAGAAGACGATGAAGTGAGAGCACTTCGATGAACGTCCATGGCTGCTTCGAAGAGCTGACGCGTCGGTAAGCTGGCCGCCGCTTTCCTCAACAAGCGTCATGGGGCTTCCTCAATAAGTGTGGACAACTCTTCCAGAGGCATCGACATATCTAGCCCTCCAAAACACCACGCTCATGTGCGCGCGTGCAATGAAACATGGATTTTCAGTAAAGAGTAGAAAGTCTTATAAACTAGAAATTTCAGATCTGTCTCATAAAGGAAAATCGATGCGCCACTTTCACAGTTTCACGCTTTCTTGACGTAGAAGGCTTCCAACGTTTCACGCGATGTCTGGTGTCTGCCCCTACTCAGAATCCTCGCATCGCGGAACCGCTGAATGCAATCGACGCAAGGCCTGCAGTGATCCACAAGTCGTTCACCTCCACTCAATTTTCTATCTTTTACATGTTCCCTAAGGCGGTCCTTCACTCAACGCCCCGTCAGTCTAATGTACGATTTCCCCCAAGACAGGGGAATTTCATATACGATGTTTGTGGACAACTCTATGAAACGCTGGCCATGCCTCTTCTGACAACCAAGCTTTTGGCTTTCGCAGGTTATGCAACGCCTTAGCTGGGCAAGCTTTTGGAGAGCGGAGAACACCACCGGCACATTATATTGGTTAGGCACTTTTTTCAGGCTGTGCGTGACATTATGGATGTACGGGACCACTATAGGCCACTCTTTTCCCTTCGACTCATCCCTGCTTACCCCAGCCTTCATCTTCAAAAGCGTTTCTGCCACAGGGACCAAGACCGACTCAGGGAAGCCAGCTGCAACGAGCCTACCCAATTGGTTGGAAAACCTGGCTTGCATCTCATCCGCACACGACTTCCGGAGCGATGACTCCAGGCAAAGGTTCGCGATGCCCATTTTCACTGTCTTTGAGAGGGCCGAATGGTACGGCGAGAGCCCATTTAGCGCACGAGGGGAGTAAGCCCAGCAAATGTGACCATCTGAAAACTTTAACTGTAAACCTAAAAGGTGAAGCATACCATTATCCGGTAGCTCATTACTAAAACCTAGCCCTTTCCCAAGTTTCCAAAATCATCTAAAACACGGCTCACAATTGGGGCGTAGAAGTGTTCTATGTCAATATATTGGCACAGCTACCACAGCCCTCCATAAAATTACCATCAATATTCCAATAAGGAAGTGTATCAGGCAGGGAAACACGATCTCGCAATGCTATTCACCGCCTGCTTACAGACGTTCCGAGGCCAGGATTGGGAACAGTTGAGGATAAGAGTCAATGGAGAATCCCTGAGTAGTCTGCGGTTCGCCGATGACGTTGCCTTGCTAAGTTAATCAGGAGGTGAACTGCAAAGCATGATCAATGAGTTAGATAGGCAAACCAGAAAGGTGGGTGTAAAATAACATGAAGAAAACGGAAGTCATGTGCGACAGTGTCAAAAGGGAACACCTGTTCACAATTGATAGCTAGGTGCTGGAAGTAGTCTACTTAGGGCAGGTAGTGACCGCTGATCCGGATCATGAGCGGTAACTAGAAAATCAAGAATGAGGTGGTGCGCATATGGCAGGTTCTGCCACATCGCTAGTAGCAGTTCACCACTGTCCCTCAAGAGAAAAGCATAAAACGGCTATGGAAAGAAAAATAAGCAATGTTAAGAGACCGAAAGCGTACAGAGTGGGCAAGTTTACAAACGCAGGGTAATGACATCTTAGCTGAAATCAAGAGGAAGAAATCGGCTGCGTCAAGGCTGTAATGCCAAAGCAAGATGACTGTTGGAACTGGCGATGGTAGCCGCACAGGGCATTACCCCTTTACCTTGGGACCAGTGGGCGCCGGACGCGCCGAGCCTCCCGCACGACGACGTCGAATGGAATTAGATGCCCTTTCTGGGAAAGGGTCGGTACTGTCGTGGTGTGGTGTGGGGACGGAAACGGGGTTATCGGTGAGTGTGTGTTGTGCTTTTGACTTGCCGTGGTCGGTGACGCTGTGTGCCGCCTTTTCTCCTTCATGGAATAAATGGTGGGGTTTCTGTTGCAGAAAGAGAATGTGTGTGGTGGTCACTGATTAATAACGCCTATCGGATCACTTCGTTACTACAATGACCG
The DNA here is from genome assembly GCF_055824585.1 of Amblyomma mixtum. NCBI lineage: Eukaryota > Metazoa > Arthropoda > Arachnida > Ixodida > Ixodidae > Amblyomma > Amblyomma mixtum. The sequence continues at coordinate 116,245,412 of NC_143018.1, forward strand.
CTGGTCCTTGAGAACAACGGAGTGGATTCCCAGTGAAGGCAAGCATAGAAGAGGGCGGCAGATAGGTCGGCGGATGTGAAGAAGTCTGTAGGGATATGGTGGCCGAAGCTGGCAAAGGAGAGTCATTTGGAGAGACATGGGAGAAGCCTTTGCCGTGCAATGGGCGTAGTCAGGCTGATGATGATGAGGACAAAAACAAGTGGAAGCAGGGCGGATAATAATTGGTTGGGTTTATGAGCGTTTAATATTCCAAATAGGCTAAGACATGAAGGACGCTGTAGTGAAGCGTGCGGAAGTTACGACCACCTAGGGTTCTTTAATGTGAACTGACATCGTACGGTACGCGGTCCTCTAGCATTTCGCCTCCATCGAAGCTCGACCATTGTGGCCAGGATCGAACTCGGGTCAGCAGCCGTCTTCATATCCAGTGAACCACCGCGGCAGCTATTCGACGATACAGATATTCTATTTGCTTATATCCCTTGGCCGCAGAAATTTATTCTCCGGTAGAAGAGGTAAACTGCCGTGTTATCTGCGTGTATTCTGACTTTTTATTTGGAATGCATTTCTATGGATCATCGGCACAGAAAGCCGAAATCCAGAATAAATGCCGTTCTAAAACCTGAGTTCCTGGCAAGGAAAACAATAGTTCTTCCGAACGTGCGGGAACATGAATCCAGGACTGCCGATTGCGAGGCGAGCAGGCAACCGGCCGGCGGCCACAGCACTGCTTTGCTTCTTGGCGAACACATGTGAACCTAGTATACGCTCTGCCTTAGGAGGTTATGCTAATGAGTAGGTATGTAACTAAAAAATAAGGAAAACGAAGAAATACAAAAATAAAAAGCAAATATGAAAATAAAAACAATCCTGCCGCATTGAGAGGACATAAATATTCTTAAGAGCTCCCCGTAGCAGGACCTTTTTGTAAATTGCAAGATAAACACCAGAAGCCTCGTAAATAAAAAGCCGGGTGATTCTTGCGCTGGTGATCCCTCATCATCTTTATGGGTGAAGAAGCCGGTCTACCTTTGATTCGGGGCGTGAACTGAAAAATGTTACTCGAACGGGTCATTATTTTTTTTTGCGCTTGCGGTGCGTATTGAGGATACAGATGTTCAGGGATGATTATCGGTTACTGACATCTGCTTACTGCGCACAGCAAGAAATAAACTGTCAGTTTTTAGTGCGCCTACTTCAGTGCGCCGTGTGTTCTCTGGCCCAAAAAGCATGAACAGAAAATATAGTTTGTTTTGTCTGTCGTTTTGGGGCCATTTCGCAAAAAAATCTTTAGCATGGGCATTTCGTAACGTACCTGGAACTTGTCTCCCAAAGTTTCTTTAGCACTGAAATGAATCTTCCAGAGCTCAACCTCCCTCCAGCAGTTGTCGGTGTTCATCGGGTCGTCCATGTAGCCGCGACGTACAACTGAGCATTCCACCGCTTGGGTCAAATCGCTTGCGTCCGACTCCTTCTGAACACACGCTGAGAAATACTGCAATCGATATGCTTGTTTGAGTACAAAAAGAAGGCTTACATGGATCGGTAACAGCTCAAACATGGAAAGAATTGTGAACTGCGAAATGAAATAGAGAGAAAGAGCAATAAGCAAATTTTCCAGCATGTCATGGTCGCGTTCCCTCGTATCAACTGTAAGACAAGTTCGCTAGGAACGGCACGAGCAAGATGAGGGGCCCCCGCTTACCGCTTTCACTTGCTCCGGCGTTGTCACTGTAGCACCCTCATTAACATTGAAGCACACACGCATGGCGCTGTCATATTTTTGCTCTCCAGGAACAAAATCCTGCAAGCCAAAAGCGAATGAAGAAGAGCGTAAGCTCGTTTGCTGCCTTGTATAAATCCTGTTCAGAAATAAGAGACAAGCTGCTAACGTTTTGCTGGACACAGAAGGCCAGCCCTTTCTGCTTCCTTGTTGCAGTGTTGCTGTGGGGGCGGCTGCTTAGCAGAGCACCACTTTGGATTATTAATTTAGTCTCACGGCAGCATCTTTCTTGTGCCTAAAATCGAGTCGGAGTTAAATGCGTTTACAAGCAACGGGCTCATATTTGTTCGTGGCCTAGAGTGTTGATTTAAATTCCAAAACGTCTGAACCTGCAGATTGTGATCAATAGGCCCTTCAATCCACGGGTGTAGTTGCAGAGCTGCACCAGATGTTTAAGTGCTGGCTTGTGCTCGCCGTGAAAGAACACGGCTATGGAGCGTCGGTCTTGAGCCGTTTTTGTCTTTTTTTGCCCTATGTATACAAGAATTCAAAAGAACTGCCCAAAACCAAGCTTCTGGCGTATATAGCGGACGTGTTTTAAATCACCAAGCCATGCTGGTAGCTGGTGAAGGATGAAGGAAATAAATGAAAGGTGGAAGAAAAATTCTCCGCTTGCTTTGAAATTGGGAGAATTGTGCTTGAGAATAAAATGTTAAGCCAAACACCTTGCAGACTAGCTGGTTGTGGAGAAAAGGCGTCAGAATGAGATGCATTGCAGGAAAAGCGGGAAGGTCACAGGGGAAGTGATGAACTATGTCAGGCAGGGAGACACAATCTCTGCCCTGTTATTCAGCGCGTGTTTAGAGGAAGCATTCAAAATGTAATGCATGACACCAGGGTGATTTCAGATTGGCTAATGACATTGCCATTCTAATGATGTCAAGGCAGAAAAAGTAGGTCATGATTGAGGGCCTGCACAGAAAAAGCAGATCGACGGATATAAACATTATTATAAAGAAAACACAATAAGCACTTTCGACAGGGCCAGTTGGTTCATAACAGCAATTAAAGGAATAAAATTGCGCAAAGGGATTGAAGAAAAAACGCAAGAGGCTCGAGGACAGGACCGAGCGCAAACTTCAAACTAGTTTTTATTTCTCAGACACCCGGTGCTTATATACAAAATGGAATTAATTATCAGAGGCATGACAGGCAAACCTATGCGCACTCAACCAGCAAAAAAAAAAAACAACTGCCAAGCAAGAATGAATAGCGTCCCTAAATGATCTTAAAGGAGCAAAAAAACCAACACTTGTTGTTGGGCCAGTTGGTAGAACATGCTTCTGAACGAACCAGCGCAAAAAAACACAACGGACAAGAAGAAGGCGGAACACGACGGACAGGAGCGCTGAACTTCCAACTTTATTTTGGAAGTACAGATGCAACGTATATATACAGCCATGTAAGGGGGGCGTTCCACACAAGGAAAGCAAGAACAAGTGGAATCTACAAGGTCATAAAGAGACAAGCGACACAAGCAAACCAAAGATCTTAACTAAAGTAACAAAGTAACACGTGAAGGGGACACATTTCAATGGAGGCAAGAACAAACAAGAGGGAAAATAACAGGGAAAAAACGCAAGACCTCATGACGTTGTAGATTCCACTTGTTCTTGCTTACCTTGTGTGGTACGCCTACGCCCACCTGACATGGCTGTATATATACGTTGCATCTGTACTTCCTAAATAAAGTTGAAAGTTCAGCGCTCCTGTCCATCGTGTTCCACCTTTTTCTTTTTCACCGGAACAGCGCGCACTAAGACACGGACACGAAGGGAGACATGACACACACATGCGCTGTGTGTGTCGTGTCTCCCTTCGTGTCCGTGTCTTAGTGCGCGCTGTTCCGGTGAAAATGAGTTACCAACTTGCCCAAGCATCTGTTTTAACCACCTTTTTCTTGTCCGTTGTGTTTTTTGCGCTGGCTCGTTCAGACAAAAAAAAAACAAAGGAGATACCACAGGGAAAAAAACGCTTCGCGAGGACGGCTGCGGAAGACAAGAAGGCAAGGCCAAGCCTACGAACAGATACTCACATGGCTTTTATGGTTTTATATATGACCTGGCATTGCCATCAGATACGTGTTACATGTGCATGTGTGCGTGTGTGCATGTGTGCATGTGTGCGTGTGTGCGTGTGTGCGTGTGTGCGTGTGTGCGTGTGTGCGTGTGTGCGTGTGTGCGTGTATGCATGTGTGCGTGTATGCATGTGTGCATGTGTGCATGCGCGGGCATGTGTGTGCGCGCGTGTACGCATGTGTGTGCGCGCGCGTGCGCGTGTGTGCGTGTGTGTGCGTGTGTGCGTGCGTGCGTGTGCGTGCGTGTGTGTGTGTGTGTGTGTGTGTGTGTGTGTGTGTGTGTGTGTGTGTGTGTGTGTGTGTGTGTGTGTGTGTGTGTGTGTGTGTGTTGAGCTGTCTGCGCGCGCGCAGTGTCGCATGTGGGAGTATGTGTTCGTAGGTTGGCCTCGCCTTCTCTTCTGCAGCCGTCGTGGCGCAGCGTTTTTTTTCCTGTGGTATATCCTTTGGTTTGGTTTGCTCGTTAAGATGAGATAGGGGCGGTGTTCCTCTTTGCTTGACAGTTGTTTTTTTTTGTGGTTGAGTGCGCATGGGTTTCCCTGTCATAATTGATTCCACTTGGTATATAAGCAGCTGGTGTCTCAGAAATAAAAAGTAGTTGGAAGTTGGCGCTCTGTCCTGTCCGAACGTCTCTTGCGTTTCCTTCTTCAATACCTTTGCGCGATTTCATTCTTTTAAAAGAAAACTCAGCAGTCACAGAAAGAAGCCTAACTCTACAGTACTCAGGGAGGTAACAGAAGTGGGAAGGGAATGCATCTACTGATGGCGAGTGGTGACCGCGGATCCGGAACATCAGAGTGAAACAGCTCGGAAAAACACAGCAATATGGCGGAGTGTGTTTGCCTCGTGAATAACAGCTTACCAATATGCCTCACGAGCAAAAGCATTTAGTTGCGTCTTGGAAGTACTCACATACGGGGCAGAAATTTGGAGGCTAATGAACACGCATGAATACATAGACAGCGCAGTGAGCTAGAAAGGTGTAATGCTGAGAGAGAGGCAGAGTAGGTCAAAGAACGAAGGCGAGTTAATGAGATCCTAGCTGAAATCAGAAAATGGCGGCGGACATGGGCAGGGCACGGCAGGAAGGCAAGCGTAAGAGATGCTGCCGCAGGAGAAGCCTATGCCCTGCAGGGTTAGCATGATGATGAATGGGATGGTTCTCGTCATATGCGTAATGTTCTACCCGTCCACTATTTAAGGAGAAATCTACGCCTCACTAGTAACTTTTTTAATAGGTGGCAGCCTAATTGATAAGAAGCGGTTATAGCGAAAATGAGTGCAGCTTTTTCTGGCATTGAGTCACCCATCCTGTGGCGTCTTCTTACCATTTCTTCGGTCTTTCACACTTTGGGAACTCGATTGTCGAAAGAGCGATCGCAAAAACGTCTGTCATGCATCACATGAGTTAGTCTACAATATGACCCCGCAGCCGGCAACCGACATGATCAGTCAGAAAGTGGCGCATTTGGTTAATGACTTTAAATGTTACCGCCCAAGAGAAGCCTTTTTTTTGTGACGAAGCGCTCTTGTATACTTGGCTTTTAAATCACCAATTAAGTTTGGTTTGGTTGGTTTGGTTTATGGGGTTTAACGTCCCAAAGCGACTAAGGCTATGAGAGACGCCGTAGTGGAGGGCTCCGGAAATTTCGACCACCTGGGGTTCTTTAACGTGCACTGACATCGCACAGTACACGGGCCTCTAGAATTTCTCCTCCAAAGAAATTCAACCGCCGTGGCCGGGATCGAACCCGCGTCTTTCGGGACAGCAGCCGAGCACCATAGCCACTGAGCCACCGCGGCGGCTCACCAATTAAGTCATTTGACCTGCGAGAGAAAGCAAAAACCGTGGAAAGTAAAGTTAATTGCTTACGCCTGGCAAGACGAATTGATCCGTTCGAAAGATCTTCATCAACGCGATTTCCAGACCTCGTCCTTGCACCAAGGATGTCATTGACGTTCGACACCTTCGGGAAGAAGACATAAAACAGGCGTTAGATCAAATCTTAAGAAGTACTCACAGGAAATTTGAAGCCTGATCTTAAGCGCTATTCGTTGTAAAAAATAACGTTTTGTAGTGTGCAAAATGACTAAACGATAAGATCAGTCAGCACTGAAGCAATGCATTAGGTTCGAAGCTAAAATCGAACGGCAGGCGTGCTTCTCGCTCACATCCGGCTGTCCGAAGCGGAGCCAATTCAAAAGTGTTGCTCCAGAGTGTACTGCCATCACAATACTTCCCCTAAAAAGTCGTCTGCAGGACTGTGAAAGGTAGAGCGGTTCCGTGTAATAAGGGTCAAGGATTACAACATATAGTCCCTCAAATATTTTAGTATTGTTGTAACTATTTTTAAGCAAGTGTTGAAGTAATTGAAAGGAGGTTCGGGATGGTATTTTGAATGTACAAAAGTTATTTTGGGACTGAGAAGGAAATTTCAGTACGTACAGCGAGCGTTTCATCAACTCGCTGAATTGGCTGAGAAAGTCCACACTAAAACAGCACTGCGGCAGGCCTGCAGCAAATTGGTGCACCGCCATTCGTAAGCATGGCGGCCACAGAGCAGCTGGACGATCGCTCTCTTTCCTTGCCAGTGGTGGAGCCATCAGTCGCGGGGTAAGAAGCGCGGAGGAACACGTTTTGCACCACACGGCATTCTGACTGGCTCAGATAGCAATAGCCATAAAAGCGCAGCAAGCGACTTGTCAGAATGAGCACAGGGAAGTTCGCCAGGTGCAGCACCGAGAGGAGTGCAGCTGATGCTGGGGAGTGGCACCCGTCAAGAGAAGGCATCTTGATTATTTGAAACTTAATGTTCTTCAACGCATTGGCATCAGCAGCTGCTAGGACTGAGGTTCCACATGCATTCCAGTGACCCAGACTGGCCTATTAACGTCTTTCTCTCAAAACTTAAGCGCGTGTAATATGTAACGCTGACCGAAAAAACGAATTTTTTATTTGTCACTTCAAAAATTCCAGAACTTCTGAAGAACTCCTCCTGCAGAGCAGCCTGCCCGTGTGGGCACATTAAGATGTTTTAAAACCGTGTCAACCACGTCTATTAGCTCGCTATGAGTAAATGTGACGCTTTTGAGGCAACCGGTACTTACATCGCTATGTTTTTGTCTTCAGAACACGGAAAGAGCACCGAAAAGTTGTTTTCTTTCGTAAACTAGAGATTACATACTGAAAAAAAAAGTTCCTGCTTTCAAATACCATATCCACTTGTCAAAGGGCTGCACTAATGTACGGGCCCGCTTTCCCCCAACTTAGGAGCTGATGTTATGAGAAGAAAAACAAATCTTCAAGCAGCAGCTGCATCTCACGTGTGTCTAAATTCACCTGCACGGCCCGCTAACCGGGGAGCTCCTAGGTGAAAGCTATCATCATTATGTGTGTCATTATCATCAACTTATCCGGAAGAGGAGCGCCACTGCAGTGTGTCTGCTTTTAGTGCGAAAGCAAATCTACAGCCGCAACCCGAAGGTTTTAAGTGGTGGAGGCTCTGAACTTCTGTGAAGGTTCTGAGTAGAAAGTCTAAGCGGCTCACAGGATGTGCGCCGATACTCGGGAGTAGCTAGAAAAGTGGAATGGTGGCCTAGGAGACGATGCTCAGCGCGCAATCGCGCTACGGGCTACCGTTTGGTATAGGTGGCAAGAAGAAAAACATTGCCACTAGGTGGAGTGGAAGAATGCCACAAGTAAGTTGACTAATTATTGTGGGCTTTGTGCCAGCAGCAACGGCCCGAAGAACAATGACGAAAGAAGAACAAATCATGGGGCGGGAGCACGCTGTCGTCGCGCCAGCGCAGAGTTGAGGGCAGCTATGTGTCTGCTTGAGTGGCGTTGCAAGAAGAATGGCGTACTGAATGACTGTGCCTTTGGCTGCGAAAGCAATCCCAGTCGCACTTCCCGGGTTTCAGAGGCGTGCGTCTGCGCGAATAGCCTCTGAGTAGCACTGGGTTAGTGGACACCTCAGTCGTATTGTGAGTAGGCGGTGGCGTCCACCTACAAATTGAGGCAGCTAAGCGCCTTTCCACAAAACAAGCCGTTGCTGTAGACTCCGTTGAATCTGAGGAAAGGAAAGGCGCATAGCTGGCTCCTTTCAGGTACGTGGCAGTGGTGTCCACGTGCAGAAAACCGTGCTTTCGCACATTACTTGGTACTTACAAAAGCTAAATCACCCGCCATTTTTTGATTCCGAATTCATCGTCAGCGGCGCACTCATACAGTGTTGCTAAAGCTTTACACTTACGCGGAATTTCGAATGCAGTAAATGGAATCGAAGATGAACATTTACGAGCATTGCGAGGAGTGGAGTCCTTGCCGCGGTGGGGGTGCCTTAAAGTAATACGTAACAATGGTGAACCACTAAATTGCACATGGAAACACTTAGATACATTAAATGCCATACCGCACTTCAAGCACCACTAAAAAATGTCAAGGTCAGCCTGTAATACGCACAAATCATCAAGGCACGTGACCGGGGAATAGAAAAGGCAATCGTCCGCATACAGTTTTACAGTGGATCTGAGGCCGACAGGTATATCAATGATGAATATGAGGAACACTAACGGTCCGAGCACAGAGCCCTGTGGCACTCCAGTTAAAACGTCCACAGGCGAGGATAACGCACCACTGATTACCACCTGTTGCTGGCGGGCGCTTAAATAATCTTTTTCCCAACTGAACAGGGAGTCAGCAAGACCAAGGCATCATATTTTTTGCAGAAGAAAGTGGTGCGGTACAACATCAAAGGCGTGCTTAAAATCTAGAAAAATAGCGTCTACCTGAAACTGTTTATCCCGCATGTATTGTCATGAATGTACTCAGCTGCGTTGCACATGACAGCCCTCATTCAAATCCGTGCTGCGCTGATGTGAAAAAAGTGCTATCTTGAAGCTGTTTGCTAGTCCAGAATAGATTGTCTGCTCCAGGGTTCTGCAGCAAACACATGCCAATGATACGGGACGGTAATAGGAGACCTGGCTTCTATCAACTTTTTAGTGAATTGGTGTGACTTTGCCTATTTTCCAATCTTTAGGTAATTTCGCGGTCTGTAGTGAGTTGCTTAATAAAGTAACCAAAAAGAATATAGAATATAGTTAGGAATGCCGTCAGGATCTGGTGCGGAATACCCATTTAGATTTTGCAGCAATGATTTGACATCTTGTTCGGATATAACGATAACTGGCATTGCATTAAGCTGTTTCTGCTGTTCCGCAGTTGCGTCTGAGTACCAAACCGAGAAGACGGAATGAAAATATACATTGAAACACTCTACTCGTGCCATGTCGTCTTTCAATAAATTCTCGCCAACCTTGATTGCCAAAATACCAACAACATCCTTTTTGTTGCATTTGACAAAGCGCCACACTTCTTTTGGGTTCGTTTTTGAAGAGAAAAGCTTCACTACGCGGGTCAGAGCCGAGCTTCGCGTGAGCCGAATTGGTGAGTTATGCGCATGCGCGAAACCGATTGACGTCACGCGCCGCGCAGGTGGTTGCTCCTCGCCGCTGCCGCAGCCGTCGCCGCCGCCGACTCCGTCGCCTGACCTTTCGGCGCAGCCGGGCCCTACTGCGCATGTGCGTCGCCTCCTCGCGGTCGGTACAACTGCGCGCTTCGCCTCCTCGCCCACCGTTTGACCTTTCGTTGCAGCAGCGTGTTGCTCGCGTCGCAGCCGGCAACCCTCCTCTCCGAATTCCTCCGGGCAGTTTTAACCGCGCCGATTTCAGTCTCCTCCTCCTCCGCCTCCGTACAGGTAGTGTGTGGACGGCCGTCAAATGAAGCATAACTGAAGCTTTTCGCTTGCTACCAGGCTTAACCAGAGCTAAGCCACTGCCTAATTTTCAGTTTGTCTGCCAATGAGGATATGCACAAGCGCTTTGCTGCCTTTAATTCGCTCTTAAGGTTTGCAGTCAGAATTTTCAGTCGTGCGTACACAGATGGGTTTCTTTTACAATACCCTTTATCAACCTGAGCTTTCTTTGTAATTGATGTACGCTTGCTTCTTTTGATTCATGGTTTGTCCGCTCGTTTATTAGGTGACATCAGCCTTCCGGGAATAAATTGATCTAGGGGAGACAACAGCTGTTCTTGAATGTTGTCCACAGTTCGTCTACGTCACAGGAAATAGAACCCTCTATGAAAACCGCAAAAATATGAATCAAGTTCTCTTATTATGGCGTCATAGTTACCTTTTTCATACATATAAACTTTTCTATGACATTTCTTCATGACATTTCTTAGACTGAAGCCGCGGTGGCTCAGTAGTTATGGTGCTCGGCTGCTGACCCCAAAGACGCGGGTTTGATCCCGGCCGCGGTGGTCGAATTTTGATGGAGGCGAAATTCTAGAGACCCGTGTAATGTGCGATGTTAGTGCACGTTAAAGATCCCCAGGTGGTCGAAATTTCCGGAGCCCTTGACTACTGCATCCCTCATAGCCTCAGTAGCTTTCGGACGTAAAGCCCCCGCATACAAACGAAACCATTAAAGAAATTCATGCACAAGATGGCATCGCGACCATATTGCTGTACCACAGCGATGGTCACAGGATAAGTATGAGCTTTGACGGTCACTCGCGCTGTGCATCGTTCAGATGTTGTAATGAGGTGATTCCTGCGGTGCGGATCTCTTGCGGAGCGGAGAACTGAAATAGCCAAGAAGAACGTGGAAACAAACGGTACACATGAAACAGCAGTCTTGGCATAACAAAACAAGCGACAATAGAAAACAAAATGACCAACAGGAACTGGGTAAAAAGGAGCAAATGAACAGTAAAACTTCGAGAGACACTCTGGGTGTCAAAGGGAAAGAATATGCTGCTATGGATTAAAATTCGAGAAAATGGCAAAAGCACGCGAGAATTGTGATCGTAACACCGAAAGGCAGTCTTCGAGGAAAGCTACCTCTGCGTCACTGATCGAGATGGAAGGCTTGCTGTGGCACAAGCTTTTTGCTTTTTTGATGTAATAGGCCTCAGCTATTTCCCGCTCTAATTTAGCTCTGCCGGATGTCAAAAACATCCTCTTGTTTCATTCCGGACAGCAAAGTTTGCAGGTTTTGCAGTGGTCTGCAAGGAAATTTTCATATTTGTTGCGCACATTCCGCAAGTCGTCAATGGCGCGTTTTTTGGCCCTTTTCGACGAGTCCGCAGCTTAGAGGAATCTGATACAGGTCTGCATATGGTGAACTTGGTTCTATGTTTAATTCCGCAAACTGGTCTTTCGTTTGACTTGTCCATGGGGCAAATTTTCGAAAGTTTGGAAGGCGCAGAAAAGACAGCCACAGCCTTACAACTTTTTAAGTCCCGGGATGCCTTACGAACGAAAAGAACCTGCACCGGTGTCTTTCTTGTTTCCCCATTTTTGTCTCGAGAACGTTTGACCTTCTACAAGAGCATCTCACAAACAGTCACATCAAAGGGGCTGGACACTCTGCTTCCTTCAGCCTCTGAAGCTGGGCGCAAAAGCTCAAAGACATCATGTGGTGGTAAGACTTTGTTAAAGCATTCTGCAGGGAATTGATGATTACCGCTATTCTGATGTGCTTTGAATCGGCAATGTCGAAATGTAACAATCCTTTCAGAGATCTTGAACTGAACGCCCAGCATAGGTGATCCTTCTTAAATGTTAGCTGTAAGTCTAGGAACTGCAGTTCGCTATTAACCGGTACCTCCACAGTAAACGTGAGCCCGTGGTTGTGAATGGTGAAAACGAATAGCGCCCTTTTGACAGCTGTGGCTAAATAAGCTTCCGTAACGTCCTTCTGTATAATAAAAAAAAAATCGTCAATATAACGAAAAACAAACAACATGCGGATCACATAGCTGACTTTTGATATAATTTCCAGCGGATGACAGGAAAATGTCACAAAGTATGGGTGCCACTGATGACCCAACGCACACACCTGTTTTCCGGACAAAGAAACTTCCTTCAAACGATATGGCGGTGGAGTCAAGTAAAATTCAAGCAAGGCCACGAAACTGTCGCTGCTGATTCCAGCTGCATATTGGAACTTAATTTCAGTGGTCACAATTTTCTTTCTAACTGCATTGAGGAGTCCTGGATGAGGAACAGAATAATACAGTTCCTCAATGAAAATCAAAAAACCACTGCATTCCTTTGGAGGCAGAGACTCAAGTTCATGTACGACGTGAGAAGTGCGCACAAGGAAGGGGTCATCGCTCAACATAATGCCAAGGTGCCCCTGAAGCTAGAAACTGATGACCCGTTGCCATGTTCTTTTTTCCGAGACGACGGTGCGTAGAGGCATTCCAGGCTTGTGGGATTTGACGTGAAGAACACTTCAAGGAAGCCATTGTCTTTATCTAAAGCTCCTTTCTTAATGGCACCCAAATGCAAATCATCCAGGATATTCATTCCGTAAATACCAGGTCGAGGTTGTCTTTTCTGAGCCTTTCAAAGTTTCGAAAATTTGCTCCATGGACAAGTCAAACGAAAGGCCAGTTTGCGGAATTAAACATAGAACCAAGTCCATCACATGCAGATCACGTGTACCCGATCCCTTTAAGCTGCGGACTCGTCTACATAGGGAAAACTGGTCGCTGTTTCAACGAACGCGCGATTGAACACTTGCGCAATGTACGCAACAAACATGGAAATTTCCTTGTAGACCACTGCAAAACTTCCAAAAATTGTCGCCCGAAATTAAACAAGACAATGTTTTTGAAATCCGGTAGAGATAATGTAGAGCGGGAAATAGTTGAGGCCTATTATATAAAAAAAGCAGGAAGCTAGTGCGTAAGCAAGCCTCCCATCTCGATCAGTGACGCAGAGGTGGCTTTCCTCGAAGGGTTCCTTTAGACGTTACAGTCGCGATTCTCGCGTGCTTTTGCCATCTTCTCAAATTTAAATCCATAGCAGCATTTTCTTTCACTCTCACACCAAGAGAGTCCCTCGAAGTGTTAAACTTCATCTGCTGCTTTTTCCCGTGTTCCTGTCGATCATTTTTATTTCCATTTTCACTTGTTTGGTTATACGAAGAGTACTGTTTCATGTGCACCGTTTTTCCATGTTCTTGTCGGCCACTTTAGTTTTAGTTTTCTATTGTCACTTGTTTTGTTTATGCACGAAGCTCAGAAATTTAACGTGAAAATGTGCCGTGTTTTCTTTTGACGCGTGCGCTTCTGCTTCGTGAGGGAGCTTTCAGGTCAGGTGCTTCTGATTTGTTCGGTGACGTGTCTATTGTTCTGGGGTGTTTTCCTGGCAGTCACCTCGCTCGCGTGTAATCTGTTTGCTGATTGTGGATGATACTCTTTGTTGTTGAGTGCTTTCCTTGTTTTTGGCTTCTGTGATACGGCTGGGTGCTGCGTATAAATGCAGGCTGTGGTGCAATAAACCTGAGTCGAAAGTTGGCGCCAGTCCTGTTGCTTTACGTTCCTTCTACTCGTCCCATTCGAGCATTTTCTGTTTCAAACATGGCTACGAACCAACTAGCTCAAACGAAATTACTTCTAGTAGTTGAATCCTCAAACTTTGGCCATGCTCTATGCAATATCTGCTTGACGGTATGATGATTTGGTTTATCTTGGTTTGCTATCCTCCTTTAATAACGGGTTGGTTACTTTGACCTATTTGTCAATATCCTTTTGATTCTCTCCTGTGCTTCCTAGTTTCCGGAATTCGTGTCAATACATTGCCTTTTTTTGATTGCTTTGCGTGTGACTTCTTTCATTTTGACTCTCTTGCGTGTGCACAATATATATGTGTTGCACTCCTACCAATTGGGCCAGAATACTGGTATGCATTGATTTAAATTTAAAAATAATAAATTTTTAAAAGTTTTGTTATTCACACTGAAACTCAATGAAACGCAAATTCTGTGACTCCTGATTGATGTCATGGTGCATTCAATGTGTGAGGAATGAAAAGTAAAATCTGATTGCTCTGAGCACATTCATGTAAGCTTGCCAGATATTTGATTCACGTTGCCGGCTGATAAAGCGCATGGCCCATCCGGATTGTTTCGCATGTATGCTTTATGCATGCGCAGTTTTCATGGTCGCGGATGCAAGCGGCGCGCAAAAGCTGATGTCTTGCCTTAAATGCCAGCAGTGAGTTGTGCCCTTACCTGCTTATGATGAACAGGACGTAGTGGTTGGGTCCCCAGCGGGGTAGTGCGCCCTTTCCCTTCAGGCCTGTCCTTCCTGCGGGGTTCCTGCAAGCATTTACACATGTCGCCAATAAAGAGAATACGAATGAAACACTGATAAAGCACACCGAAAGAAAAGCTGCCCCCGTAACGTTTTTCTTTCAGTTAACATGGCGCAGTGCGAATCGTAAAATGAGCAAACACCTTGGAGTGTGAAATATTGTAGATTGTCCGACTATTTCGTCATTGCTCTGCGCGCGCGCGCAAACCCTATAACTTCATTGCAAAGTGATTAGGATTTCGTTCGTTTATTTTGCGCTTATACAGCACCTGCCTATTCTGCCCCCGTGTTTCGTGTTTTTATTTAACTGTTTTTTTCAAATCTTAGCACGAAATGTACGCTACCGGAACTTGTTCAGAAAATAAACAAAATTCAAGTGGTTAATTTTGCCAACTAATTTGCAATCCCTTCGTTTTCGGGTTTAATTTTTTTGCAGAATCACGGAGGTAAAAATCGGGTGATAGTTTCTTTTTAGTTCGAATTTGGATGCAAGTCAGGTTATTCAAACTAAATATTCATAATTTGGTTTATCAGGCTTTATTCTGCAACGAAAGAAAATTTGCTGTGAATGCTCATTGTTGTGCGCGACACCAAATATCCTTTTTTGTTCAGCAGTTCCCAAAATTCATCGAAATGGCAGGTTGCCTTAAAAAAAAACGGTTTAGAAATAAGATTTTCTTTCTCAGTTAATACGGTTATCTCTTCGTGTTGAATAACATTCTCCTACGCAGCAACGAATGATGATATAACATTTATTGCTAGGAGAGCTCAGTACAAGTAGGCGGTAGGTAGGCAAGACTTGATAGCGGCGAGCTCTCTTACGAGACAAAAGGTCTGATTAAGCCGCGCCAAAGCGTGAAAGCCTCTTATGCCACAGAGAGAATACAACTGCTAGAGCGATCAAAGCTCATCATTATCATCATCATCGTCAGCCTGACTACGCCCAATGCAGGGCAAAGGCCGCTCTCATGTCTCTCCAATTAACCCTGTCCTTCGCCAGCCGCGGCCACCATATTCCCGCAAATTTCTTAATCTCATCCGCCCACTTAATTTTTTGCCGCCCCCTGCTACGCTTGCCTTCTCTTGGAATCCACTTCGTTACCCTTAAGGACCAGCGGTTATCTTGCCTTCGCATTACATGCCCTGCCCAAGCCCACTTCTTCCTCTTGATTTCAACTGAGATATCATTAACGCGCGTTTGTTCTCTCACCCACTCCGCCCGCTTCCGATCTCTTAACGTTACACCTATCATTTTTCTTTCCATAGCTCGCTGCGTTGTCCTTAACTTTAGCTGAACCCTCTTTGTTAGCCTCCACGTTTCTGCCCCATAGGCGAGTACCGGTGCGATATACCTATTGTATACTTTTCTCTTGAGGGATATTGGTGAACTGCCATTCATGATCTGAGATAACCTGCCATATGTGCTCCACCCAATTCTTATTCTTCTAGTTATTTCCCTCTCATGTTCTGGATCAGCGGCCACTACCTGCCCTAAATAGACATATTCTCTCACTACTTCCAGCACCTGGCTACCAATTGCGAACTGCAGTTCCCTTGCTGGGCTGTTGAACATTACTTTGGTTTTCTGCATGTTAATCTTTAGCCCCACCGTTCTCCTCTGCCTGTCTAATTCATTGATCATGCTTTGCAATTCATGTCCTGAGTGACTTAGCAAGGAAATGTCATCAGCGAATCGCACATTACTTAGGTATTCTCCATTAACTATTATCCCCAACTGTTCCCATTTCAGGCCCCGGAATACCTGCTGTAAACAGGCAGTGAATAGCATAGGCGAGATCGTGTCTCCCTGCCTGACACCTTTCTTTATTGGAATTTTATTACTGACTTTATGGAGAACTATGGTAGCTGTGCAATCGTTATAACTATCTTCCAATATTTTCGCATGAACTCTTCTACACCCTGATTCCGCAATGCCTGCATGACTGCTGAGGTTTCTAATGAATCGAATGCTTTCTCGTAATCAATGAACGTTATATATAGGGGCTGGTTAAATTCTGCGCATTTCTCTATCACCTGATTGATTGCGTGAATATGGTCCATTGCCGAGTATCCTTTACGAAAGCCTGCCTGGTCCTTTGGACGATTTAAGTCTAAGGTTTTCCTGACCCTATTAGCGATTACCTTAGTAAATACCTTGTAGGCAACAGACAGTAAGCTGATCGGTCTGTTCTGCTCTGCCTGTCTAATTCATTGGTCATGCTTTGCAATTCATGTCCTGAGTGACTTAGCAAGGCAATGTCATCAGCGAATCGCAAATTACTTAGGTATTCTCCATTAACTCTTACCCCCAACTGTTCCCATTTCAGGCCCCGGATGCTTAATATGGAGAGAATCGAGCATTCTCTACAGACCAGAGGAAGTTTAACATGGAGAAAATTGAGCATGCTCTAAAAAAATGGAGGTAGCCTAAAAACAGTGAAAAGAAAAATAGGTATAGGTAAAAAACCAGATGTATGCGCTATGAGACAAAGAGGACACTGGCATTAGCAATATGGATAAGATAGCTAAAGTAGCCGAAGACTTTTACACAAATCTATACAGAAGCGAATATAATCAGAACGTTACTGAGAGAGGCAGTTCAGCACAGCAATGGGACATCCCGCCAGTAACGAAGGAGGAAGTAAAGAAAGCCTTAGGAGCAATGAAAAGGGGGAAAGCAGCTGGTGAGGATCAGATAATAGCAGATTTGTTGAAGGACGCTGCAGATATTCTGCTAGAAAAACTAGCTACCCTGCATACGCAATGCCTTGTGACCTCCAGCGTACCAGGAGCTTGAAAGAACGCTAACATTATCTTAATTCATAAGAAAGGCGACGTCAAGGACTGGAAGAACTACAGGCCAATTAACTTACTGTCGACTTAACTACTGCCTACAAGGTATTTACTAAGGTGATCGCTAGTAGAGTTAGGTCACCCCCTAGACTTCATTCAACCAAATGATCAGGCAGGCTTTTGTAAAGGATACTCGACAATACACCATATTCACGCTATCAATCAGGTGATAGAGGAATGCGCAGAATATAACCAACCCCCTATATATAGCCTTTATTGATTACGAGAAAGTATTTCACTCAGTGGACACCTCAGCTGTCATGCAGGCATTGCGGAATCAGGGTGCAGAAGAGTGTTATATGAAAATATTGGAAGTGAAAGGGGGTTTCTGCACGAACAGAACAGGGGATGGAGTTAAGGGAGGGAGAAAAAAAAACGGAGAGCAAAATAGCGGGCAACGCAGAAGACGGCCAGTTCAAACGTAGCGATCTTGGTGGAGCAGCGCGAAGGACGGGACACAAGAAACAAGGAAGGACGAACACAGGCGCTGTGCACGTCCTTCCTTGTTTCTTCTGTCCCGTCCTTCGCGCTGCTCCACCACGATACAACAGCAACAACTAGCCCAGCAACTTGCTCTTCTGTAGCGATCTTGTGCAGCGCGGTGCCACTTCGTCTTCGTCGGAGCTTTGTCAGTGATTTGCGTGGGCGATATCAGGCTCGGCCGTCGTGGTTCACTACAGTTTTCCCGGGAACGAAGAAGAGCCAGCCTGGCGACATATGGCGTGTGCAAGAGGAGTAGGTCGTGGACGGTTTCTCGGCCATGGTGGCACAAGTCCGACTGACGTAATTGCATTGAAAGGGAACATCGAAATGCCGAAAATTCGTTGAAGGTTTTCCTTGCGCTTTTCAAGAACGATTGTTCCCTTTAATTTGCTCCGAGTAAACAGTGGCTGGGGAGGAGATGCTGCTAAGGTCGTTACGAAAGAAACTACTGAAGAATGCCGGCTCCCCAGATAACGTAGAGGCTCATGCCGTTGGAGCGGTCACGGATATAGTTCAAAGCAAAATATTAAATCAATTGGCTGAGGCCAGTGCAAGCGATTCTGTTCTGAAGTCAGTTAAATGCTGCGTAAGAGAGGACGGTTACCTGGTCGAGAGAATGAAGACAGTCCCTGCCGAGTTTTTCCCTCATAATAATTTCAACAGCGCATGCTACACACGGACACAGGACGAGAAAACGCACACACAAGCGCTGAATGAGCGCTGAATGAATGAATGATTATGAATGACCAACTAGCCCGTCAGCTCACTCTTTTCCCTAATTAAAATAAATATTCTAAAAGGTACCAAAGTCTTCATCCAAAAGTCAATAGGGTCAAAAAATTTTAAACGGGTACGGAGAGTCATTTGGACTTGAAAGGGGAGTAGCAAGAGCTCGGCAGCAAGCGCTTTGGCTCGGACTTGCTCGGATATCGAGAGGATGTGAAAAGGTTGTGCTGCAGGGCGGAAATATACGTATTAATAACAGCGCAAGCCATCTCTGATATTCGAGCACGGCGGTTGTTTCTACTCTTGTGTTTACAGTACCCTTTTGGACTCCCCAGAATTTGAGAAACCAACCGACCCCGCAGCTCCCATTGTCCTTGAGAAACTGAGCTGCGTGCTTGCCCGTTACAGGTCATACGTTGGAGTTTGCAGCCACAGCGGTCTCAGTTCTCCTCACACGAATCTGCTGTTTTTGCATCCAGGTGCGAGTTAAAACATACTACGTGGTATCCTAGATTTCTATATTCTAACGAATTTGCTTGAAAGGCGTTGAAAGCATAATAAAAAATCCTGAAGAAAATGCAACCCATAGCAATCTCGGACTGCTTTCCTGCTATTCGACGCCAGTGGAGGCCGGTGGTTCGCTTAGGGAGGCACTGCATGGAAGACTGCGCACGCGACTTGCCGACTTGAGCCGGCAGCCAAAATCCACTATCTTCAAACGGAAGCCACTGCGAAATCACTGCAGTTACTCGATAAAGCAGACGTGGTTAGTGTTCGTGACAAAGCGTGCAGCCGCAAAACGCAAATGGAGGAGCCGGCGTCACTACTACTATACCAGCTGTTTGTCGAAGATGAGACCCTGGTTTTACCTCCTAGTGCGCGTAGCGCAGAATCGTAGGACACCCGTTTCCGCATTTGAGGCTGCCTTGGTTTCTGTAAACAGTCGATGCACTGGCTCACGATATGCTGAGACTGATCTTTACCAGGCAAAATACTTTTTAGCGCAGTGCTTAAAATGACAAAAACAGACGCCTGTCTGGTCCCTTTCGTGTATTGCCCTAAAACGTATCCCAACTTGGGAACATACACCAACTAGCCCTCAGATAAACGCTGCACCGACTGGTCTTGTGGCGCCTGGGACGAAACACATCGCACAAGAACGACCTGCTACAGCAGAGCTAACTTAGGTTCAATGGAGAGCCCTAAGCCCATTTCCAAATCGTTTTTCTGCCGACAGGTGCTGTCTCAGGGTTGATAGGTACCGTTTGGACCAAAAGAGTTCTGTTTAAACCTTTTCTGTGGTAATGGGACTGAGATATTCCTTAGAGTTGCAACAGCTGGCTAGCAAGTAGATTTTCAGCAGGCGTATCTGACGCCAAAGCTCGGATTTTACGGTCTTGGAAGTGCTATTGCCATGTCCTGCAAAATGTGGCAGAAGGTCGAAGAGCACGCACACTACGAATAGAGGAATACATGATGTGTTCTTTCCTTTTATTGCCTCTACTTTAGTTAAACGTTGTCTGGGTGTTTTCAACGATCCTTTAGATTCTCATTCGGCCCAAATTCGAGGCTTTACTGGACTTATTTCGTTGTTCTTGCACCCTTTCTGTGTTTCTATCGCTCTCTTCTTGGGCCTCCTTGCCTTCTTTCACACTGTTGTTGTTCAGTTTTCTCTGTGTTTGTGCATGTCGTAATTGTAAGCTTCTTCGGCCTCGTCACTTTTGCACAGTTCGATTGAGGCCGGCATTCCACATATTGTAGGTGTTCACCATCTCAAATGACGCGTACCAGTCCCTGGACGTTGTTGTTTCTAGTATCGCTGAATGCAGCGGGATCGCGTTGGCGCAACGCTCCAGCGCAGAGAACGGTGTGTGAAGCGGGACCATGCCTGGAACCTTCATGCATGGTAGTCGCAGATAGCGTCCGACCGTGCCCCCAGGGTGGCGGTCTCCAAGAACCTCCACGAATATAAGGGAGGCTTGTAATAGAAGTAAACTTTCGGTATCATTAGGAAATACTGAAAGCAAGGCCGTGCAAAGAAGAGCCATTCCGGACGCAAGCAATTAGGGCAGCGATCTCGTGCAGCAAGGCTGCGCTTCACCTTCCTCACCTGCCTCGACACCAAGATTAGGCTCGTACGTCACGATTCACTGATGGTCGGCCAGAATGAACATTGGAATAAAGGTGTGTCAACTTTTGTGGCTACCATTCCTTTATTAGCAATCCCCGAAACATTAAGCAAAGCTAGATGCAGTTGAGGCCACTTCCGTCTGTCCCATTGAGCAGGTCAGGATACTATATTTGAGCATACATAACGAAGGGACAATGGCATTTTCATCCCAGTGCTATTTTTCAGCTGTTGCGAAATTCACGTATGGAACGAGACCGGAATCAGCCCACTTTCACGCAGGCAGTTCTTTGGGATCTTTTAGAAATGAAGTCTGAAAGCAGTGCTTCTGCTTTACGTCATGGTGTTTTGCTGCTTTTCCCGAAATGCAAAACGGGTAATGCATGCAGGTATTCCTTCTGCGCGCCACCCTTGAGTCCTTCATGCTGGGATTGCGCAAACCAAGAAATGGCTGGTTCACAATTTTCATGGCATATAGAGCGACACCTTTCTGAGCCAACAAAAAATATGGAGGAAGAGCAGGAAACAAGTCTCACCTTGGTACTCCTTCGCTCTCCAGGACGTAAATGACGTTCGTGCCATCTGCATCGTCAATCCATGACCTGCGGTCGATGCTGATGCCAGCCGGGGACGTCGAGAGGCAGTTCCACTTCAGGGAGGGCAAACTTTGAACGTTTTCATCTGTGCTTAACCTGCAAAGCAAAAATTAAGACGCACAAACATTCCTTTGCTTTTGTTTTCGTAACTACGAGGTTTTTCATCTGAATAAACTGTCATACATAAAATAACTTTGTGCGTAGAGCACAGACTGCTGGGTCGTTGCGAACGTGCTAGATATGACTGGTTAGTAATTCATGGCAGCCTGGGTCATCATATACACCAACTTCTTGACACAGCCAAAAAAAAGACGGACACCTCAACGTGGACTTCAACTTGTTATTTATTTCAAGAAGGAACACAACATTTACAGGCAGCTAGGGCGGGGAAGCACTTGAACGGCCGCTGAGTTTGCTGCTCAGCACAAGCGCATGAAAACAAATTCGGCATGAAATGAAAAAAAGAAACCACGAAGAAAAAAAAGGGGCGTTCAGAAGGCTAAAAAAGTAATTTGATCTAAGACTACCAGTGTAGCGCATTAATCAGCGAAAGCTGGTGGAGATCAGCGTCCGAGATGTCTGGAGTAGCAGGCCCACTTTCACATTTCACAGGCGACTACCCGTATGCGCGTCTCACAGGCCCGTTTTGGCGTCTATACGCTCACGTGGATACTCGGCGTTCTTTCACTTGCGGTCTTCGGTTCGATTCCGTTCCCAGCACAGTTCCCGTGCAACCGGGGCCTGCTTGTACGAAGCAGATATCTAGTTTTCAGTGCTGTTTTTATTTGCAGTCTAAGCCCTCCCTGGGTTTTCAGGAAAGGAGAGGCGCATAAGTGGCTCAATACGCCAGTGAACACCTTATTCGCGCTTTGAAGTACATGGCGCTAGTGTCTAACCAATGCGTTCCGCGTAGCGCGTTACGTGGATGATGCCGTTGTACGCACTGAATTGCTTCTACTTAATGGCTTGTAAAAAGCTAATCCAGCTTTCACAGTAAAAGTAAAAAAAAAATTTCATACACAGATAAAAGGGGTGAATGTAAAAGCTAAAAAAAACTGAAAAGCCTCTAAAATTTCGAAAATGATAAGACCGAACTACTCAAATGACATGTCGCTCAGATAATCTGTTTCACGTTTTGTCGCGGCTATCAAGGGAGTGATAACACAAATCTTCTCATAGCCTCAAATAGTGAATGGCTTCTATAGTTACACGAGTGGTTTACTGTACATTTTGTACGAAGTGGGCGCGGTGAAGAGGCTGGAAGGCTTGGCTCACCGAGCAATTCTTTTTTGCTCTTCACGTATCGCTGTTCACGTATCGATGCGCTATAGTTCTAACAAATGCTTCTGATTAACTCGATGCTGCACTAAACTAGACACGACAATTCTAGGCTGCTCATGTGTGTGACGTCGTCTCCAAGCGACCGAATAAAAGGAGTGCTGCACTGCTGCATCGAAAGTGGCTACGGGGAAGCGGCTGGATTATGCCGCTCATCAAGCAATTCTTTTTGCTCTTCAGTTTGGTTGTTTTACTCCAAAAGTGACGTCTCGAAGGGAAACTATATTTGTCGTCATGTTGCGCCCACAAATGTACATGCTTATTGCATACGACTTCCATAGCATATGCAAATAATTGCTGTGCGGCGAGTTGTACTAAATCCCGGCCCTAGTATCGAGGAGCTGTTTTGAAGTCTCATGCAAGGAAGAATTGATATATGTTAGCGGTGGCATCTGAAAGCAGTCATAAAATCGCAGGACTAAAAGCACGTCAAAAACCTACAGAATATATGACAAGCAGTTGCGGCAAGAGGCTCAGCAATTGAGAACTTAAAGCCGAGCAATTGCAGGCACAGGCTGGTGCAAATAAAACGTTCTGGCTGTGAGTAATATTCAGGAACAAATCCATACAGATCGTGCTAAGCTCATCGATTCGATCAGGAGACAGCAGCCGGAGATCTACGCGTCACTTGATTGCGTTTGGAATTCCTGAAGGCCCACTTGAATCGGAGTATGAGTTGCACAATAAGGTTGTTAACCATAAACTTAGTGTTCCACGTTCGTCGTTTCCAAGAATTCACTGAGTGGAAGGCCGTGTCGCACTCACCTCTTTATTCTGTACCTTAAAGACCACTTGGTAAAAGAAGAGGTGCTATGCAATGTCTCTAAACTGGGCCACCACGGTGGCTCAGAAGGTTAATGCATTCGGTTACTGGCCCGAAATACGCGGGTTCGATCTCGGCCGCCGCAGTCGAATTTTGATAGAAGCCAAATTCTAGAAGCCCGTGTAATGTCTGATTTTAGTGCACGTTAAAGAACTCCAGGTGGTGGAAATTTCCGCAGCGCTTGATTGCGGTGTCCCTTGTACCCTGATTCGCTTTGGGACATTAAACCGCCATAAACCATAAACAAAACCAATGCCTCTATATTAATGCCACCCTAATCTTTTTACATAACGGCTACTATGCTGACGCACTATGGAAACGAAAACTTCTGGGGGCTTGTCCGAAACAAGCTAAAATAGTGGTGGAAAGGTTTCTCTATTACACGATAAAACTTCATCGATAGCCACTCACATATCTAGGAGGTCATCTCGAATTAACGTGAGGAAGTACCAATGGACAGCAGGTATTCGCCAACCAGCTAGCAGTTGCAGAAACAGTTAGCTCTGTTCTGTATGAGTGCGGTTAGCATCGTAAATAACACTGATAAAATGCAGCACATAATGCTCTTGCATGGCTCCTACTCTTTATAAAAAAGGTCAATAACTTTAAATAGACTTCTTATAGGCTCTGTAGCCATTTTAGTGCTTTCCTTTTTTCTATAGACTGTCTAAAGGCCATCTATAGAAAAAATCTGACAGCCTTAATTTCCTCTTGTCTATAGACACTCTGAAGACAATCTGTCGACTAAATTTCATAACCACCTCAATTTACTTTCGTCTATAGATGGTCTATAGACTATCAATAGACCAAATTCGATAACAGCCTTAGTTTGCCTTTGTCTGTAGATTGTCTATAGAATTTGTAAAGATTAAAGTCTAGAAGCATCTTAATTTTCGGTTGTGTATAGATGGTGTGTAGACTGAAGTCTATGAAAGCTATTATTTTCCTTTTCTCTATAGATAATCCATGGAAAAGTTATAGACTAATCTATATAGCCGCCTTAATTTCTTTTCGTCTATAGACACTATATACACCATCCATAGACTGAAGATTATAACCGCCGTTATATTCATTTGTCTATAAACGGTCTATACACTGTCTATAGCATAAAGTCTATACTGCCTTCATTTTCTTCTATCTATATAGAGTCTATGGGCTATCTATAGGCTAGAACTGATGGGGACAGCTTCAGAAAAATGGACACCAAGTGCTAGTTTTATTGCTAGCTTCTGGCCAGGACGAGGCAATTGTGCAGTGTCAATAAAGTTTTTTTTCTCCAAATGTTGCAAAAGCCATGCTCTAGTTAGGCTTCATCCTTAATACGTTTTACAAAATTAAGACAGGACTGCCTGTCTTTCCAAACTCTAGGTGAACGAGTGGGCATAGTTTTCAGAGCATGCAGGGCAATAGCTGCAAGCGAGATTTTGAAATCTAGGGTTGCAGGCGCTCCGTGTTAAAAGATTGCCATCCGAAGACAATCTGCATAGTTTTTGTGAAAATGTTCTTAGGATTCAGCTACTTACAGAGTGCAGTAGAGGGATGCCGGTGCAAGCTGAATAGGAGCGTGGATACGAAGGACGTCTGAGATGACTGACCACTGCTCTCGCCCGTCCACTAGACTGGCAGTGGGTCTTTGGGATTTTCCACCTGTTTGCTTACACCTCTGCCTCATCCATTCCTTAACACTATGGACAGAGGCTATACTGTGCCAATTGCAAGCTTTTTGCTTTATGAGAGAAATACGAAGTCCTTCATGAAGCACAAGGTGGAATTTGGCAAAGATTCACAGCCATCGTTGGTGCACACAGCGAACGTAGAATATAAAGACCATCCAGCCTTTACAGGTGCACATTGAGCACCCTCACCTGAAGGATGCGAATCCACCACCCCTACCAAAAGGTTGCTTTAGTATTTATCTCTGGGGTGCTCCTTATGGGACAAGCACCCTTAAGAGTGCAAATTTTTTTTACTCTGTACAAAAACCTTTCCGCCCCATGGCCGCATGCGAACGTGCACAGAGTCGCAAGAACGCATGCGGGTGGGCCTCATAAACGATCGTATGGCGGCCTAAAAAGCGAAAACCATGCTCACAAAAGTTCTGCAAGCCTGAAAACATATTCGCAACTATAACGGACTAAAGGAAGCGCCAGTGGTAATCTAATATTGAAAGGGGCAGTATCCGTCTGGATGTCCATGCAGGCTCAGTTATGCATGGATGTCATGCAGGCGCCTGTCATGTTGTGTTCTTGTGCCTCTCTGGTCGTTGTTCTATTCGCACTGTCCAGACAGCAACAATGGCTATGAACGAACTAGCCCAAACCAAAGTACTTCTCACTAAAGCCCCAGGAGTTAGGGGTAACAAATGTCACGTGAAAGAATTTTCTGTAGGAGTTAGTAAAAAGCGATTGGAAAATTAGTGCCAAAAAGCCAAAAAAAAAGATAGGCAATACCACTAATTTTGAAGAACAGTTTAAAGAAATACAAGGCCGTGCCCAAAATTCCGAGTATGGTGGCAACTGCCAGCACCCCGTTTCAAAGGGGACGCTCCTATCTTAGGTCTATCCATGGGCAAATGACGGTTAAGAAGGGGCCGTCGCTTCCGAGTCGCGTGTCAAAAATGTGCATGGACTCGCGTGTTTTCGCAGAAGCTACTGGACTCTTTAACCGAAGGCGCAGTCAACAACAACGTTGAGTGCAGCTGTGTTCTGCCTCACTGTCTGCCGCGCATCCTCAAACGCGCTGAAATGGCGGCCAGTTAGGGGAGCGGAGGCCTCTCCTCCGACTTCAATGATGTGACACCAGAGCCTCTCCTCAGTTCTTTTTTCCCCTAGTGCGTCTAGCCATGCATATATCGTATGGTGGCCCAGCTACCCTTGAGCTGCGCTGATTGAAGCTGATTGAAGCGCCCTTACAAGTTTTCTGTAGCCACTCGTGCCTTTTTTACTTGCTAGATGATGCCATAAGGGTTACCTTGCCTTCGCATTAGATGCACTGTCCATGCCCATTTCGACTATTGGATGTCATTAACCCGCGTTTGCTCCCTCACCCACTCTGCCCGCTTACGGTCTCTTAGAGCTACACCAATAATTTTTCTTTCCATGGCTCGGTGCGTTGTCGTTAACTTAGAAGAGTGACGATTCGGGCTGGTTGGTGCACGTCTGACATTTTTCGAAAGCGCTAAATCAACACAGACTAAGAAGGAACAGACAGGATCGAGCGCTGCTTTCAGTTCTTTATTTCATGAAACCGCAAGTGCTTTATACAGTGGTCAAAGGCTGCTATGACACAGTAGAAGACTGCACGTGCGCGATGAAAAAATGTTTCATGGGAAGTAGCGGGGCCAGTTGGTTCATTTTTCTACTTAAAACAGTGCGCAGGGACAGGACACAGTCGAGAAACACACATACACAGCACAGTGCTGTGTATGTGTGTTTCTAGACTGTGTCCTGTCCCTGCGCATTGTTTTAGGTTGAAAAAATGTTTAGCTGCCGAGCCTGGCAGAAAAAAGAAGACATGAGCAAGATTACGTTGATACAGTGAGGAATACGAGTATTCTTTTGGACAGTGATATAGGAAGAGTGCTTACACAAGTGCTTCCCAGTTATGCTACTTTTTGCGCTTCGATAATCCCTCGGGCAAATTGATCACGACTACGTCCGATAATATGGCACTGATTTAACTATAGAGAACATCTCCGGCACTTACTGCAGTGGATGGCTAGGTTGCTTTTGGATTTATTTCTAACATTATCGTTGTGCTAGTGTAGCCGGTCGTTGAGAGAACAGAATGTTTGTCTAACATACCTTTTGCCACAAGATAGAGGGATGCAGTAAACAACACAATCAATACAGACCATGTACGCTTTTTGGTGTTTGGTGCAAGCAAAAGGTATGTTCGACAAACAGGCTGCTGTCTCAACGACCGGCTCCGCCAGCGCAACCGTAACGTTACAGATTAGTCCGGAAGCAACCGAGCCACTAACTGTAGTAAATGTCGGAACTGTGCTCCATGGTTAAATCAGTGCCATGTTACTGGACGGAGTCGTGATAAACTTCTAAGAGATTATCGAAGCGCAGAAAAAAAGCATCACTGGGAAACACTTGTGTGAGCGCTCCTTGTATTTTATTATCCAATAAAGAACTCGCATTCCTCAGTGTACCAACGTAATCTTGCTCCTGTCTTCTGGTTTCTGTCAGGCTCGGCAGCTACACATTTTTTTCATCGCGCACGTACAGTCTTCGGCCGTGTCATAGTAGCCTTTCACCCCTTCAAAAAGCACTTGCGGTTGCGGGAAATAAAAAGTTGGGAGTAGCACTTCTCCCTGTCTGTTCCTTTTTTTGTCCATGTTGCTTAGGCGCTTTCTGAAAATGTCCTTAAGGACAACGAGCGTGGCTTCCTCTGTGCCACAGATGCTTGTAGGTGGAGGATGTTGCTCTACGTCTCGGTAAAGTTCAGTAGACACTCAGAATTTAGTCCTCCTCGGGCGACTACTGTCTGTAAGCCCTGCAGACACTGAATCGCGCAAGCAACAGATGTTTTACATTCGTTACAAGTTATCTGTACAGATTAGTATTTGCTGCTGCAAAAACATTGCCTTCAAGGGCAGTCCACAATTTATTTCACTCAAGATCGCTGCTCACCAGTGACGCTCCTGAAATGCGATTCATAGTTGTTGGCAGGTTTTAAAATGTCAAGCTCGACTTTGCTGAAAATTTGAAGCAGCGCGAAAAGCGGGCACAATGAAGCAACAGAGAACAAGCCGCGCTAGTGGTGTCGTTTGTGTGTTTCTTCGTCATCCCCGTTTATTGCGCAGTGTTCATCCCTTTCGTAATGAGTGACCGGCTTCCCAGGACCGAGAATTTGATTAGTTTGAGTGGAAGATTAGCCGAGTCGTGCCTTGCTTCAAGGTAGGAAACAGCTCTGATCCATCTAATTATCGTTCCATCTCTCTAACATGCATTCCGAGTAAACTACTTGAACATATTGCCACGTATCATTCTAGTGTCCGTTCTTTCGCGCATGGCCGCAGGAAAAGGGTGTCATCATTTTTGTTCGTGACGCGAGAAGCGACCGGACTAATCTCGATTGATCACAGCCATAAAGAGCTGCATTTACATGTTTCCAGATTACTCTAGACGATCTCGACCTGTTATCTCGAAGTTTCCTTGCCGGCTTTAAATTGAACGATGCCGCCAGCAGCGGGCATTCTGTTCGACGACCGCCAAGCACGCTTGTTGCTGCGCCGCCGCCGAGTGATTCAGTTCTTTGCGGGCGCAAGTCAGCCCAAATAAAGAGTTCCGTTTCGAAGACATCCTGGTTGTTTTCCTGTTCGCCGGACTGCAGTTACCACTACGTGACATCTGGTAGAGGTGCGGGGTAGCCTTCTATGTTCCGAACACCACCAGTCGTGACGCCAGCCCTCTGAGTCATTCACCGCAGGACCTGAGTCCAGTCCACCGCGCAAGCCGACGTCTGCAAGGGGACGCACCTGAGTTTGGGATTCTGCCGGACCCTACCCGGAAGCGAAACCAGTAGCAACGTCCACCATGAGCTTGCCCCAGACGACGACTCCAATTATTCTTCAGCAGCCCCGGTTGCCATCAACCTTCGACGCCTCGCCTGGCGCCGACCCCGAAGAATGGCTGGAACAGTTCGACCGTGTGGTTGTCTTTAACGACTGGGATGATGCCATAAAACTTAGGTACGTCTTCTTCGCCGTGGAGGGACCAGCAAGAATCTGGTTTGAGAATGAGGAAGCTAGCCTCAAGAACATGGGAAATATTTAAGGAGCAGCTTCTCAAGACCTTCACAAATGTCTTGAGAAAGGAGATAGCCCAGCAGCTGCTACAGTCTTGCATACAATACCAAAACGAGACCGTTGCAGTGTACACTGAGGAGATGAAGCGTCTCTTCCGGCGTGCCGACTCGACCATGAAGGAAGATGAAAAGGTCAAGCTGCTTATGCGAGGACTTAAAGAGCAACTCTTTACGGGCTTCGTGCGGAACCCACCCAAAACCGTCGCGGAATTCGTCGAAGAGGCATCAACCATGGAAAAAACTCTCGATGCCAGAGCCCTCCGGTATGACCGCCAGCAGCACTTTTTGTCAGCAAGCTGCATGAACACCGCTAACAACGATAACCTGCGGGAGGTTATACGTGGAATTGTGCGAGAAGAGCTCCAACGATTGCTGCCAACAGGAACGCAGCCGCAGCTCACTTCGCTCACCGACGTCATCCGCGACGAGGCGCAACAAACCTTGGGTGCGACACCGACCACCACGCCGCCTCTGGAGCCTCCAGCCATGACTTACGCCGCAGCAGTGCGCCGTCCTGTGCCTCGACGACGGGACCCAAGCCCTTATCGCCCTGAGCCAGCTGCGTTGGACCGCCGCCCTCTCGCCCCAAACCGCCCGTCCTACGAGCGTCGCACAAAGCCGAGGAAATGCGACGAGTGGAGAACACCCGACCAGCGCCGCCCACTATGCTTCCACTGCGGCGAAGCCGGTCACGTCCTCTGGCACTGCCCATACAGAAGGCTGGGCATCCAAATGGTCTCTTACGACGCTCCACAACCCCGACCCGGCCAGCGACCAGACGAAATCGAGGAGTTTTTGTGTCGGGAAGGATGCACATCGCCGAGCCGCCTATCACGTTGCCCGTCGCCATCTTCACCGCGCTTTGTATCTCCTAGCCGAGGTTACGCGATGCGTGGACGCTCCCCCAGCCCCCGAAGGTTAAACTGAATAAAGCAGCCTCTGGAGGTGGGGTTGCTTCTGAGCGCAAGAACAAAGATCCTCCATCGACGAAAACTCAAGACCATGCCTCAACTACGACAACACCGACGATGACGACGCGGTCAGATTTTAATCTTTTACCACCGCCCTGAGAAGTAACGTCGGAGTACGCCCACTGCAGCCTCACTGCTCGACGAAGCCGAGATCGTACACCAAACTGAATTACTCGGCGGAGGTGAAACTAACAAGCGGCCTCGACGGTTGTCGAACAGAATGCTCGCCGCTCTCGTTAGAGGTGAATTTAAAACCAAAAACGAACTTTCGAGATACTGCTTGCAAAGTAGGCACAATAGTCTAAAACAACTTAAAATCGGCTAGCTGCGATCAATCGAGATCAATCCGCTCGCGTCTCGTAATACAAAAATTGTGATAAACACTTGCGGGCAGCTTTCTTAGGGTAAGCAAACCAGCATTAAAAAGCTTTGCCTCATTGCTACCCTCTTAGAGAAGCACAATTCTGAAGCTTTACAAGGAAGAGATGTGGGCCAAAAATTGACACTGTGATTCAAAAATAAAAGTGAATATGAAAGCACCGAAGCCCCGTACACCAAAGGCCACGTGTAATACGAAAACGCGAACAAGTGACCTTGAAGTTACGGTCGACGGTCACGCGGTTACTGCCTTGGTCGACACCGGAGCTGACTACTTTGTCATGAGTGGGCCACTCGCTGTCCTACTCAGGAAAGTGACAACAACTTGGGATGGCCCGCTGATTCGAACCGCAGGTGGTAACCTTATTACGCCGTCAGGACGCTGCACCGCGAGAGTTACTGTAAATGGGAGAACCTATGCTACACCCTTCCTGGTCCTACAGCAATGCTTGCGACACGTGATTTTGGGAGTGCACTTCCTGAATGAACATCGCGCGATCATCGATCTTCGATCTAAGTCGACCAAGCTTTCCACGGACAAAGGCATGCCTGCTGCGACGAGCGCAACTCATCACTTAAGCGTCTTCGACGAAGCATTGAGCGTGCCACCCCGATCGGGTGTCCTCGCCTGCATATGTACTGGAGACATCGAAACTGCCGAAGGCGTCATCGAGGGGAACACCCAGATACTCCTGGATCGAGGACTGGGCGTCGCAAGGGGTGTCGCCCAAATCCGAAATGGCCAAGCCCAGGGCCGGCTTGCACGAAACAAATAAGACCGGCTTATTTCCAGTCTAATCTTATTCGCGGTCTAAAAGCTCTCTCGGTTTTGAAGAAAGGAAATGCGCATAGCTGGTTCATTTTGTCAGTGGACACCTCAAATGCACCACGAACTCCGACTGAAAGTTCGGTAACTCAATGTTTTAGTCGGCGTTCGTGCGCATTTGAGGCACTCACCGACAAAGTGAACCATCTATGCGCCTTTCCTTTCTTCAAAACCGAGAGAGCTTTTAGACCGCGAATAAGATTAGACTGGAAATAAGCCGGTCTTATTTGTTTTGTGCAAGCCGGCCCAGGTGTTGCTAATCAACTTCACCGAAGAATACCGGCATCTAAACAAAGGTAAGACGATCGCTTCCTCGACGAGCTGGCAGACACCAGGGACGTATTGGTCCTACCCGACCAACCCGTAGAATCATCTGACCAACGCCATCAACCAACATTTGATATCTGTCGCGAATCGGGGTGACGCGTCCCCGACTGCTGGAGGGGAACGCTTTCGCCTGCAGGTTGGAAGAAACAAACAAAGAAATCAAAGAAAACTAAATGAAGCCGTGTTTATATTTTAAAGGAAAGGAGCCAATAAAAGAAACGAAAACACCAAGGAGAACACACACTAGAAACGCGTACAACAATAGAGACAAAAAGGAGAGAGTTCACCGGATACAAAGCGCCCCAGGTGGAGCGGGAAGGCCTTGCCGGTAGCACAGACGCGGGTTGGCGAGTTGCGATGCATCGCTGGCGTTGCGTTCAGGGAGGCGGTGGTAGAGAGCCAGGAGATGAGGAACGGAGATGGCTACGGGAGACGCTGACGAACTCCTGCCAGCCACCCCCAAGAACTGGGCAGCTGCCGCAGGCAAATGGTAGCCAGGCCCCGTCGACGGCGTCCCGATACACCGTAGGCCTATGCAACCCATCTAAGGAAGCCGTGGCAGCAAAGTGGCGATCGCATTAGGCGTACGTCGTTGAATCAAGGGAAGTCCACGGCAGCACAGACCCGAAGTCTGACGGTTGCCACCTCCAGGCTTGAATGAGGCTCAATGGTCTTGCGTCGATGATCCAAGGGAAGTCACTGGCAGCTCGGATCCAACGTCCGACAGCTGCCACTTCCACGCTTGAACGAATCGACTTGTGGTGCGGTGTCTTGCTTTACACCTCGGTTTGCTGACACGCCAGCTATCCGCTCCTCGTGGCTGCCTCGCGCACACCATTCGCACGCGCACACGCGCAACGCGGGGCTGGCACGCACGGCGCTCCGCTGTCTGACGCACCACTGCCGACACACCGCGTTCCGCAAATCCCTAGACAGTGTGGTGTGCACATCACAATATCAACCCAGCACTACCACGGAGCAGACAAGACCTAATACGCAGTCTTCTTGAAAAGTACAGCGATTGCTTCTCATCAGCACCGAATGTGCGACGAACCCGGCTTGCCAAGCACCGCATCGTCACAGACGAACACGCCCGACCACTGCGACAAAGCCCCTACCGCGTATCGCCGCTACAACGCCAAGCTATCCGCAAGCAAGTAGACGAAATGCTTCATGACGACGTCATCCAGCCATCGAGGAGCCACTGGGCAGCATCAGTCGTCCTAGTGAAAAAGAAAGACGGCACCCTTCGCTTTTGCGTCGATTACCGCCGCCTGAACACTATTACGAAGAAGTACGTCTAATCCCTCACCCGCATCGACGACACACTGGATCGGCTGTGCAACGCCAAGCTATCCGCAAGCAAGCACACGAAATGCTTCATGACGACGTCATCCAGCCATCGAGGAGCCACTGGGCAGCACCAGTCGTCCTAGTGAAAAAGAAAGACGGCACCCTTCGCTTTTGCGTCGATTACCGCCGCCTGAACGCTATTACGAAGAAGTACGTCTACTGCCTCCCCCGCATCGACGACACACTGGATCGGCTGTGCAACGCTAAGTACTTCTCATCAATGGACCTGAAGAGCGGCTAATGGCAAATTGAAGTCGACGAAAGAGATCAAGAAAACACTGCGTTCATCACAACAGACGGACTCTTCGAGTTCAAGATGATGCCATTCGGCCTCTGCTCTGCCCCATCGACGTTCCAGCGAGTAATGGATGCGGTGCTCGCAATCTTGAAGTGGCAAATTTCACCTAGTCTATTTAGATGACGTTGTTGTCTTCTCCTCAAGCTTTGAAGACCACCTCAGAAGGCTTTGGATAGTGCTGGAAACAAGTCTTCAGGCCTAACACTGAAACCAGAGAAATGCCACTTCGCCTACGAGGAGCCGCTGTTCCTTGGTCTCGTCGTAAGCAAGGATGGAGTCCGCCCAGACCCTCAGAAGACGGCTGTCATCGCAGAGTTTCCAAAGCCTAATGACAAGAAAGCTATACGCAGATTTCTTGGATTCTGCGTTTATTATCGGCGATTCGTCAAGAACTTTTCGCGCATCGCTGAGCCTTTCACCCAACTTACCAAGGCTGACGTGCCTTTTAAATGGGAAAGGCCGCAAGAGAAGCTTTCAACGAGCTGAAGTGCCGCTTACAGTCCCCTCCTGTGCTCGAGCACTTTGATGAAAATGCCGAAACGGAAATTCATACCGGTTTCGGTATGAACCGATATTATGAACGCTAAATGACTCTAAGTATGCATTCTCTGCGTTTATTTTCATTTTAAAGCGTCGAGACGATGCTTCTTTGGTAGGGGGGTAATGCCACGTATCATTGTAGTGTCCGTTCGTTCGCGCATGGCCGCAGGAAAGGGGTGTTATCATTCGTGACGCGAGAAGCGACCGGACTAATCTCTATTGATCACAACCATAAAGAGCTGCATCTGCAAGTTTCCAGATTACTCTAGATGATCTCGACCTGTTATCTCGAAGTTTCTTTGCCGGCTTTAAATTGAACGATGCCGCAAGCAGCGGGCATTCTGTTCGACGACCGCCGAGTGCTCCCCTCCCAACCAACACCCTAAAGGGCGCCGCTCCCCCCGCAAAGACAGCAAGCTTTTTTCCTTGTGCAATGGAATTGTCGGGGTTTCAAAAACAGGACCAAACGCGCCCATTTAAGGGCGTACATTGACAACCTCGAACACCCCGCCGCAGTCGTTGCGTTGCAAGAAACCGGGGATGCGGTTAAGCTCACGGGCTATAACACTTTTCAACGAGACCCGTTCACCTGTATCCTAGTCCATAAGGGTTACACAGCGCAGGAGGTTGATCTCGACTTAAATCTAGAATATTCGTACGTGATTGTCTCTGTCCTCCCCCTGTGGCGAACAGATAGCCCCGCACACATACTTAATATCTACTGACCCCCGAAACTCAAAAACATCACTTTTTCTAACATCTTTAGCGCAGCGCTAAGGATCGCGGGTCGCGACTCCCTCATGATAGTGAGCGATTTTAACGCGCCCTGCCTCATAAGGGGTTATTGCAAGGAAGAGACGCGTGGTCGTAAGTTGGCGGAACTTATATCTACGCTGGACACCACTCTTCTGACCAACCCGGTTCACCCAACACGTGTAGGGAACTCCGTCAATCGGGACACCTGCCCTGACCTTACCCTCGTGAAACACATCCAACACACAGAGTGGATCAACACCGACGACACCCTCGGTAGCGACCACTGCATACTGAACACTGTCATTTACACTCGGCCCTTACATCGCCCCCTTGCGCAAGCCAAACTTCCCGACTGGAACGCTTTCCGCCAGGCCCTCCCAGTAACTTCTCTCATGGAACAGGACTACTCCACTTGGGCACACGGACTCATGCAAACACTTCGTTCACACGAAAAGCATATCCAGTTTACGGAGCGTGCACCTGACGTGGATGACCACCTAATGCACCTCTGGGAAGCTCGCCGCAGCCTCACAAAGCGATGGCGGCGGCAGAAACACAACCGTAAACTCCGCGCTCGCATCTCTGACCTCACCCAGCAAGCTGCCGAGTATGCTGCCCAGCTCGCAGACACTAACTGGGTAGATCGATGCAACAGCGCAGCAAGACAGATGTCCAGCCGCAACACTTGGCGGCTCTTTAGGAGTCTCATAGACCCCACACAAACACGCTCGGAGACACAGAAACACATCAATCGCGCGATACACAACTTTCAAGGAAACACAAAGCAGCTAGCGAACACCTTGCGCTCACAATACCTCAATCAGGATCAAGACCCGCGCGGGCAGGATTATTCGTATGCAGGCTGCAATAATCCGGAACTGGATCAACTTTTCCAGCTTCACGATCTTCGCGCGGCTCTTGCCAAAATGCGCAGAGGGACGGCGCGGGAGGGATAAGGCCACAGTCAAATTATTGGCGAACCTTCCTGATCGGGCATACGAAACCCTACTCGAATATATTGTCACGACCAGAGGAGCCGTGAAGGTAGACGTCGAGAAGAACCCAAGACTGGGAGCCCTTTTTTAATTATGGAGCCAGCTTCCACGACACAGAACAGAACAGCGCGCCACGAGAGCCCACTGCCGCTTCGTCGTCGTCTTCGACTCAGCGCGCAGGCCACGCGGCGCGTTAGGCGCGTGGCATTATTCCCCCCCGCGAAAGCAAACATCGTCTCGATGTGGAATGGGGTATGTACAGTGAGGGGAGGAGGAACAAAAAAAAAAAAAAGACTGGGGGTGAGGTGAATTATACAGTGCGCTCTAGATGACATGCAGGGAGGGTCAAGTTCACACGTGGGGTAAGGGGAAAAGGTACGAAACAGCGTGAACACAGCGCTCAGTCACGCGAAAAGTACGGCTTTAAGCGCACTACATGCACGATTTCAGGCCGTTGACGCTGAGGGCCGGCGACCACAGTTCCATGGGGGACAACTTCGTAGTTGACGCTGTTCAGGCGGCGCAGCACTCTGTATGGGCCAAAATACCTATTTAAAAGCTTTTCGCACAATCCCTTGCGGCGCACTGGTGTCCACACCCACACGTGGTCGCCCGGCTCGTAGTGCACGTCCCTGTGCCGAAGGTTATAGTGTCGGGCATCGGCGGATTGCTGGTCCTTGATGTGCAAGCGGGCCAGCTGACGGGCCTGCTCTGCTTGCTCCACGAAGTGGCCAGCTTCAGGGGGAAGCTCTGCGTTGCCGTACGGCAGCATGGCGTCTAGCATCATGCGGACCTCCCTGCCATACACGAGACGGAACGGGGTGAACTGGGTGGTTTCCTGCGTCGCGGTATTATATGCGAAGGTGACGTACGGCAAGACCTCATCCCAGGCTTTGTGTTCAACGTCGACGTACATCGAGATCATGTCCGCCAATGTTTTGTTGAGCCGTTCCGTTAGACCATTGGTTTGGGGATGATACGCTGTTGTCGGTCGATGAGCAGTATGGCTAAGCGCTAAGATGTCACGTAGGAGTCGGGCTGTAAACGCCTTGCCTCGGTCAGTAATGACGGCCGATGGGGCGCCGTGTCTAAGCACGATGTCGTGCATAAAGAAGTGGGCAACTTCGGCGGCAGTACCTCGCGCCAGGGCCTTCGTTTCAGCGTAGCGGGTCAAGTAGTCTGTGGCGACTACGATCCACTTGTGGCCGGTATACGAGAGAGGAAATGGCCCCAGAAGGTCCATGCCGACTCTGTCGAATGGTATTTGTGGCGGCTCGATGCACTGAAGCAGTCCAGGAGGCTTGAGCGCGGGTTTTTTTCGCCGCTGGCATTGCCGGCATGTCCGGACATAATGCTTGACACTTGAAGTTAGGTTGGGCCAGTAATAGTTCTGCCGGATTCGGGATAAGGTGCGGGTAACTCCAAGGTGGCCGGAAGTCGGTTCATCATGGCAGGCAAGGAGGACTTCATCCCGCAGATCAGACGGTATGACGAGCAGGTAAGTTGTCGGACTTGAAGTAGAGTTCTTTTTATAAAGCACCCCTCTCCGCAGGCAGAACGACGATAGTCCACGAGCTAGGTTTCGTGGTATCTCAGGGCACCCACCTTCGAGATGTTCGATGAGCAGACGGAGCTCGGCGTCGGCACGCTGTCTGGAAACGAGCTCAGACAAGCCTCGGATCCTCCGGCTGGCACGATGGACAGGGGTGGTCACAAGAGGCGGGCGTGTCGAGTCGTCCTCAGGAGTAGGGAGCATCGGCCGCACCTCCACCAGTGTCACGACCAGAGGAGCCGTGAAGGTAGACGTCGAGAAGAACCCAAGACTGGGAGCCCTTTTTTAATTATGGAGCCAGCTTCCACGACACACAACAGAACAGCGCGCCACGAGAGCCCACTGCCGCTTCGTCGTCGTCTTCGACTCAGCGCGCAGGCCACGCGGCGCGTTAGGCGCGTGGCAATATTAAGGCCATTTGGACCGGGCACACTTCGTTTCCACCAGATTGGAACACATCATTGATAACCATTATCCCAAAGGCGGGGAAACCGGTAAGCACAGACAACCTCCGGCCCATCTCCCTCACTTCATGCGTAGGAAAACTGATGGAAACGATGGTTCGTGACCGCCTCTCAGAATATCTCGAGAGCAAGAACTCCTTTGCCGACACCATGTTCGGTTTGCGACCCAGTAAGTCCGCACAAGATATCCTTTTACAGCTTCATCACGAGGTTCTCGAACTCATAGAACACCCACACAACGATGAAATACTCGTAGCACTCGATCTCAAGGGCGCGTTTGACAATGTTAAACACGGCGTCATACTAAAGCACCTTAGCGATACCAACTGTGGTCCTCGTACATTCAATTACATCAAAGATTTCCTAACAGACCGCTTGGCCTATATACGTATACAAGAGACCGGGTACGGCCCGTTTGAGATGGGAACGCGGGGCACACCACAAGGCGCTGTGTTGTCCCCGCTTCTCTTTAACATTGCTATGATGTATCTCGCGGCACAGCTGGCGGCTGTCGGCGGTGTTCAGCATGCGCTGTACGCCAACGACATCACCATCTGGGCCACTACGGGAAACATAGGAGAGATGGAGGAATGCCTGCAAGCAGCGGCGAGCATAGTTGACCACTATGCCACGTACTGCGACCTCCAGTGCTCCCCGTCCAAGCCTGAATTTGTGCATATTCGATCTCCTCCGAAATGCAAAATCTCCGTTCAGCTTTCTCTCGCAAGCGCCGCGTTTCCAACAAGCGAGGAGGGTTGCGAAGTAAGGATCCGATGCGGCTCGCGCATGCCTTCGTAACTAGTCGAGTACTGTACTCGACTCCTTACCTCCGCTAACGGAAACATGACGAAGATCACTTGGAGATTGTACTCCACAAAAGTTTCAAGAGAGCCCTCGACCTCCCGATATCCACTTCCAAAGCGCGACTCCTCGCGTTTGGGGTGGTGAACACCTATCGAGAACTCCGCGAGGCGCATCTCGTTAACCAATACACGCGTCTTGCCCAGACCGTGTCAGGTCACCGCCTCTTGGACCGGTTACATATCAGACATGATCACCATACGATGGAACGGGTTCGAGTGCCAGAACTGTGGAGAAGCGCCCTCTACGTTCGACCCCTTCCGACTAGGATGAACAAGTAGGACCATAATGGCCGGCGCCAGGCGCGGGCATTCGCCACTATGGCTCAAAGAAACACGTCTTCTACGTCGACATTGCAGGCCCCTACCGCTCCAGGGGGGAATGGTACACGGCTGCAGTCATACACGAGGGAAAACAGGTGGACAGCCTCTCGTTCAGAGCGCCCAACTCAACGCATGCGGAGGAGGTGGCGATCGCCCTCGTAGCCGCCCATCCCGACTCTAAATTCATCCTCAAAGACTCTCGCGGAGCCTATCGTAACTTTGAGTTCGGTTGGATCACTCCACACGCTCGCCAAATTTTACACCGCAGTACTCGTGACGGCGATCCAACTCATCGCTCAATCATATGGGTCCCCGGCCACCAAGGCATGCCAGGTAACGAAGCCGCCCATGAGGCAGCCCGCGCACTCACTCACCAGGCACCAGGCGTCCCTTGGGAGGAGCTTAACCCAAATCCCAGCCCTCTCCTTTTTTTTTAAAGAAATTACTGAGCACTATCGTGCCGAACACCGGCGATACCCAGTTCCTATGAAAGGACTGGGTAAAGCTGGCGAACGAATTCTCCTCAGACTCTTTACAAACATCCTGCTGTGCCCGGCGGTTCTCAAGCACTTTAATCCTTCTTTTGACGGCCGCTGCTCATTCTGTAGGGAGGTGGCCGACACCTTCCACGTGGTTTGGCCATGCAGAAAAAATCCTTCTCTCCCCCTATCACCCCTTCCCCTACCCGAGAGGACTGGGAGGCGGCCCTGCTCAGCTGCCAGGAACTATCGGCCCAACAGGCCCTGGTTCGGCGGACTTGTGTAGCGGTCTCGACCAACGGGATCCCGGAATGAGGGACTCCGCCCAGTATTGTAAGGGGTGAGACCCATGAGGGGCCTCTCCCCGAGCACCTCTCTGTAAATTACTAAATAAATGATATTCACCACCACCACCGAGTACGCCGCGGCCGAGTGATTCAGTTCTTTGCGGGCGCAAGTCAGCCCAAATAAAGAGTTCCGTTTCGAAGACATCCTCGTTGTTTTCCTGTTCGCCGGACCGCAGTCACATTACGTGGCAATATAATTTACTCCCAAGTAGCTAATCACCTCGATAGAAATTCTTTTTTCTTCCCAAACCAACACGGATTCCGTTGTGGCCACTGATGTGAAACTCAACTTTTTGAATTTACGACTGACCTCCACTTAAACCTTGACTCCTTGTTACAAACAGATATTATTTACCTCGATTTTTCGAAAGCTTTCGACAGGGTTCCTCACCAGCGCCTCTTGGCTAAACTTTCCTTCCTTTCCCTGCACCCGCTGATACTATGATGGATTCGCAATTTCCTAACTAATCGTTCGAAATACACCGTCTCGACAACCATCCTTCTAACGTTACTAAAGTTACCTCCGGACTGCCTCAGGGCTCAGCTCTTGGGCCGCTCCTGTTTCTTGTTTTTATCAATGACCTTCCCGCCGGCATTTCCTCATCCATTCATTTGTTCGCATATGATTGCGTTCTTTACCGCCATGTTAGTACTGCGAACGACCAGTCATTGCTGCAGGACGACCTGAACTTGATACAAAAGTTGGTGCTCGACCTGGCTCATGAAATTGAACGAAACTAAACGAAAGTTTATGCAAGTGTCCCGTAAACCATCTAACCTACACTTTTCATACACGTTAAAAAGGACCGCGCTATCTGAAGTTGAATCCCACAGATACCTCGGGATAGAAATAACAAGTGATCTTAACTGGTCGAAGCACATTACGTCCCTTCCTGCCAGCGTTTCTAAATCACTAGGATTCATCAGACGATCGCTCACTTTTTCTCCCCCTAAAGTTAGACTAATCGAATATAAAACTTTCGTCCGCACTAAACTTGAATATGCATCGAGTATTTGGAATCACCATCAAGAGTATTTAACACATATGTTAGAGGCCATTCAAAATCCAGCTGCTCGGTTTATGCCCCCTTCAAGATCATCGCGACGTTTGTTTAATTGCCGTAGTGTTCAACTCATTCATGGTTCAACCAATGCGCTCAATTCCTCGTTTTTGCCAGCTGCCATAGCGGAGTTGAATGTCCTTCCAGACAGTGTTGGGAATAAAGTTAATTCCGTGAAATTTAAACAGATGTTAATTGATTTATTCCCGTAATAATTCCTGTCGAAGGCCTTTTCTCTTTCTTTTTCTTTTCCTTACCTACTTACTCGCTTGTTTTTCTTTGCAGTGTTCTCAGCTGTATCTACATGTGTCTAAATTTATGCTCCAAACTTTGTTCTTTGTGACTTGATTATTGCCCCCCCCCCCGCTTATGTAATGTCCCCTGGGTCCCTTAAGAGTAAATAAATGATGATGATGATGATGAAGGTGATGATGATGAACTCCTCGAGCTTTGAAAATAAAGGTAGTGCATTCAAGTTGTTCTCGCCTTTCAACGCATCGTTTGAGCACCGCGGAAGATAGAACATGCAATGCTTTTATGTTGTCTGCCCATACTATGTGCTTTATATGCGCAAATGGATAGAAACAGCCCCAAGTGTCCCCCAAGAGCCTGTACTATGCCCACTTTTGTTTCGAATACACATCAAAGATATGCCTAATTGTGTTTCTTCTTGAACACACTTACACGTGGTTGGCTGTGGTTTACATCCTGAAATTAACATCGACAATTAAAAATACTGTCTTCAGCCTGACCTCCACAACATCACCTTTTGGTGCAACTAATAGCAAGTGCAGCTAAACTCTCGCAAATGTGCAATAATGAAACTTTACTGGAAAAATACTGTTCCCGCGGTGTACAGCCTGAATTATATTCCGATTGAATCTGTAAAAGCATACTGTTACTTGGGTACGCTTAAAGCCTTGTCACCAACCTGGATACTGCATATCGAACTGACTGGTAATCCATGTTAGGATATTTACGTCGAAATTTTAGCAAAGCCCTTGTTTCTCTGAATAATTTATAATACACTTGATGTTTCTATAAGTTTGAATACGCTACCGCTTTTTGTGACCCTCAAAAGACGTCCCTTAGCTTTACAATAAAGAATTGCGTTTTATTCTTTCTAATTGTTATCAAACTGCGAGTGTTGCGTCAGTGAAAATCAAATCTTTCTTTGCCTGGTCAGCGCAACGTAGAAAACCCTCACGCTTATGGCTATCGTTTCAAAAAAATTATCAACTGCAGTCACTGCACACACTTCTTATTGCTACAGCCACCTAACGCTCTTTTCGTATCCGCTATCAACCCAAGAATGGATCCATTTTTTGCCATACGAATAATTTTTTTATACACGGTTTTGTCGGGCGTTTTTGTTCTGGCAACACTTCTATTTAGCCTCAGAAAGCTTCATGCTCGAGAGTTTGGACGGGCGCACTTTTACTGCAAGCAATAACCCACACGAAGAAGAAGGATCAAAAGCTCCCGCGGCACTGACGCTTTATCAAACACTGCGCGGAATGCTTCACTTGCCGCGCGGCTTTATCAAAACCAGCTCAGGGCGCGTCTAAAAGAACGTCTTGGAGGGCAATTTGGTAATTGTTCATCTTTGTTTACAGGTGCGAAAAAAGAAAGAACACAAGACAGAA
This sequence comes from Amblyomma mixtum, assembly GCF_055824585.1. Taxonomy (NCBI): domain Eukaryota; kingdom Metazoa; phylum Arthropoda; class Arachnida; order Ixodida; family Ixodidae; genus Amblyomma; species Amblyomma mixtum. Next base: position 116,287,384 of record NC_143018.1, read on the forward strand.
AGACGGTACGAAGCGCTTCGTTCTGTCTTTCTGTCTTTTTTCGCGCCTGTAAGCAGAAACAGGACGCCTCGTCTGCGTCAGCGATTCTTAAATACCTGCGCGACACGCGTCGACTTCAACGGCGCTTATTCAAACGCCTGGCCATTGCACCGGAAGAACTTTGGGGCTAGTTTCATCATCAGGAGCCATGTTTGTTTGCAAATGTGAAAATAGTGTATACACTCAGCCGCCAAGGCGGCTCAGAGGTTACGGTGCTCGGCTTTGACCCCAAAGACGAAGTCGATACCGATAGCGGCGGCCGCATTTCAATGGAGGCGAAATGTCAGAGGCCGGTGTACTGTGCGATGTCAGTGCACGTTAAGGAACCGCAGGTGGTCGAAATTATCCGGAGCCATCCGGAACGGAATCCATCATTGCCTTAGTCACTTTCAGACGTTGAACACTATAAACCAGTCTTTTTTATACTTTTTCATTCCTCGCAGATCAAAAGAGTGGAGCCACTTGGGCTTGCATACCTGAATGCGCAGTGTATCGTTTTTCTCTGATGAGGCTGATTAAATTTATGTGACGCCATGGAATGCTTTTTCTAGTACGTCATTTGAATCGCATGCTTTAGTTTTGTAGTTTTTTGCTTTGTTCCAGTGCTTTATTTCCTACTCTTTTGGGAATATTGCAATCTCTCTCACGTGCTGGATCTGTTTCTATTTTTTAACACTAAGCTTTCAATTATGTAGTGTTGCTGCTTTTGAAGTAACTTAAATGCTTTGCTTCCGCACTTCTTTCTAAAGCCACGGCGCTTGCGGGCACTTAAAGTAAGTAAATATGAACCTGCTGCCGTGGCCGAGTGCACAACGCAACCCAAACGCAATAATATGCTAAGTGCCCTGCGTCACAGAACTGAAAGCACGCCGGACAAACTCGGAAGCATCATCTTTCTGGTGGTACTAGAGAGGGCCGCGTGGCGGCGACACTGTACAGAAAGCATCGAGTACTTACATCAGTATGTCCTCGTCCACGTAGATCTGCAGTGGTCCAGGAAATTGGGAGCGAGGCCTACTGTAAGCGACGGGGTCGTAGTCCAGCCACATCACCTCCCAGGGCACGAACTTGTCTGGCACTGGGAAGCGCTGTATCTTTGTGCCCGGGTACGGCGACTGCCGGGAGATGTAGTGAAGCGTTGGCTGCGGCTGCACGGAAGCACACTGCAGCGCTGCGTCTGCAAATACAAGGACGCGCATCCTCAGTTCGCCGCAACTCGCTTGGGGGTGGAGGTGAATTGCATGGGACAGGAATGCCACATCACATTGTACATTCAGTGTTGCAACGTGGGAGCGAAAAAGGGGATTTATGCAACGATGGCTTCCTTATGAGCAGAATTGCTTGTTTTGCATCGAACTGCTAGCCCCCTTCTCATATGGACTAATATGCAATTTAAATTACCTGAATTTTCTTCTTTATTTAAGGCCCGCAGGCAGTTGTCAAAGGGACGAGACGAACAGCTCAGTTCAAGGCGCGTAATTACAAAAAAGAATGAACAAATGTAAAAATTCCCAGCTAAATGTAAACAAAAAGAGGCACACTATGTAAAATTTGAGCAAACAGAACTGCGACAGTAGGCTATCTCATAGAATAAAGGGAAAAAAATGTGCTTCTTGTTTGCAGTGCTCGGTGTACGTGCACAAAAAAACGTCAAGAAAACATTACAGTTGTATTAAACCCCAGCAGAAAACTACATGATGGCTATTTGAAATATTCCCTTTTTATCTATTGAAGATTGAAAGGCCCGTAGCGCAACGTAAATTGGTGGAAAGAACACCATATCGATATTAGTTCGATATCAAGCAGAAAACGAGCATTTGTAATTATTACACGAGTTTGAAACAACTTAGAAGCATTTTTATTAACCGAATATATCAAAGAATTAGATTCATCACCCTGATAAGTGCGCAATCACTGCGAAGTTTGTGGGTGGACACTCCTGTAGTTAGGTTTGAGAATTTTTTTACTGAGTGCGGCGTTTCTGAAGAATAACGTTTCCACTCGTTTAAGAGTACGATCGTGCACCTTTATCCCTAAAATATGGCTACAGACGACTCCTTCTCCTTCATAACAATGAAGCGCAGTTCACAGAAAGGGAACACCAATGAAAGAGGCACCTTCCGGCACCGCCTTGACCGGCATTCTCAAGAGAGGGAGTCAGAAGGACTGACCAAGGTTTTTGTTCACCCGTATTAAAGAGGAATTACTAAAAATGAGGCTGAGGGCAAAGCGCCTGTCAGCGTATCAAACTGATTAGTGGCAAGTGACAATTCGTTCATTCGGTTACGAGACCTAACACCAGCGTCCAAGCCGAATGCCGTGCCGACAACTTTACGTTGGGAAAACACCAGCCGAGAGGTCGTGAGTTCTGTTCCACGCCGACGTTTCGAAGCCTTCTTTGTAAAAAAAGAAGAGATTAGATATCAGGAAATGAAGAAAAGAAATACCCACGATTACGTTACTGCCTAATGCGAAATTTGGGCGCAGTCGTCAGCTGCTTCAGCTTTTCGATAGTTTGAGGCAAATAATTCGAGAAAGACATGCATATGCAATAACAGACACCCTGTTATTTTTCACATATATTCCTTATGTCAGTGGCCCAGGTGGCAGAAATTTCCGGAGCCCTTCACTACGGCGTCCCTCATAGCCTGAGTTGCTTCGGGACGTTAAACCCCAATAAACCAACCAACCAACATTATTCAAGAAACATTCTACTAACTGTTCTTGATTGTCATGAACGAAGATTTATGGACGGAGAAATAGATGGATATATACTCGACTTGCTGCAACAATGCCTGGTTCTCAATGACGAGGTCTGTGCAAGTATTTCGCGAGGGCTTGACAGCTGTGGGAGCCGTTACAAGCGAGAGGAGCGGAATAATCTCCCGCATGAGTGGGACAATATTCCTGCTTTTCTTTATGCCTACATTGAAGTCCTCACCCACCCTGCTACCTTGGCAGGTGGCAGCGTTTCTGGCACAACGTTGTCAATGCGGAAGCATGCAGCGCACATCTGTCACTACCGCCACGTATCTTAAAGCACGATTAAGGTGTCCACTGTTCCAAGAGGCAGTTATGCGCCTTCCCTCTGAATAAGGTGTCCACCGAGATGTGTGAGACAGATACTGCGCATTTCGTTTCCTCAGAAATGAGTTTATAGATTTTACCTTCTACTTTCCAAGCCACCGCTCAATTGGTTTCGCAGCTGTGGGAGAGAGATACTGCGCATTTTCTTTCCTCAAAATTTGTTCACTGAACCTTAAACGGCGGCTCGGGTGGTCAACGCCCTTCTTATATAGGCTCGCTCCACGTCTGTCAGTTCTTCGCGCCAAGGCACATACGCACAGTGTCGGCTGTGCCGTCTCCTTCTCGCGCTGGGCATGCGTCCTCATTGGTCAAAGGCCGGGAGGGGCTTCGAGGAGCACCTGGAACTTTCTGTCGCGGCGCCGCCGCCGTCTCGCGGGTGACGAGGTGGAGGGCATCTCTTAGCGCACGCAAGGCTACGCCCTCTCCGTCAACATTGCGTAAAAACGACTCGGACAGTCTATTAACAATCGATGGCAATCCACCCGCGCTACGCGTTGGCGAGCGGTGGGAGAGGGGGCAGCCACACATAAAAGGCTAGTCACCCTCCAGGTTGCGCTTTTACCCTCTGCTGGTTACAACGTACAACGGCGTCGGCGACGCCGCGAAACGCAGAAACGGGCGCCTAAGATCTGCGCTCTGAAACGCGGTACACTACTGAGTTCTCAGCGGACGGCTAAACGGCAAAGTGAGGGATAGGAGGAAGGTCCGAGTGAAAGAAGACAGAAAGGGGTGCATTACTTGAGGACTCTGGGATAATTTCGACCACCTGGTGATCGTTTACGTGCTCTGACATCGCACAGCACACGGGCGCCTATGTGCTGTGCGATTTCAGGGCATATAAATAATCCAAAATTTGTCGTAATGATGCCTTCTCCGTACTTTCTATAAAAGCCCAGAATACAAACGACTGCTGCAAGCATTTGCTTCTCAACAGTTGGCAATGAAGAGTAAATGGGAAAACGCGCGCGGTCAGAAAAAGTTGAAATGACCGCTGTCAGTAAAGAGCCACATTGCGGGTTCGTTCTACCATATTAAAATGCACCCTGCATGCTTTCTTTGCTTACTAAAAAAAAAAACAATGAAACTATGCATGCGGCTTGCCGCAGTATTTTGGCTATCGGCCCCACTGAGACGTTACATTGAGTGCATGCAGTTTAAGCGGTAAAACCATCCCTTGCTCAGCAGCCGCCGCGATCTTTTTACGATGAGGTCCTTGTGGGCCCTTCGATAGCTTTCACGCTGTTCAGGCTTGCGCGCTCGACTGGTACACGGCTATTTCTGAGTGCAGACATTTCAACGCTGACATCCCTTGAATATTTGACAGCGCCAAGCAAATTCACAGTGGATACGCATGTTGAGCAGCGGCTACATGTTGTTCAACTTGTTCCTAACACAACACTTCAGTTGGTTATACGCTGCTTACAGCTGCACAGGCAGCGAGATAGTGGTCAAGACACGAACCCGAAATCATGAGACAAAACAGCTGGGTAATGGCGGCGATAATTCGTTGACGACAGGAATCCATGGCCTAAATGTGCAGCTTTCGCTCTGGAGTCACTATAATGTCCCGTAATGGTGACGGCAGTACGGCATACAATAAGTCATGGAAGAGGGCTTCTGAAAGCAACTCTTTACTGGATTGACCTGTGCCCGGAGAGAACTGAATTACTCGGCGGAGGTGAAAGTAACAAGCGGCCTCGACGGTCGTCGAACAGAATGCTCGCCGCTCTCGTTAGAGCTGTACTTAAAACCGAGAACGAACTTTCGAGATACTGTTTGCAAAGTAGCCACAACAGTCTGGAACAACTTAAAATCAGCTAGCTGCGATCAATCGAGATCAATCCTCTTGCGTCTCGTAATACAAACATTGTGATAGACACTTGCGGGCAGCTTTTTAGAGTAAGCAAGCCACCATTAAAAAGCTTTGCCTCATTGCTAGCCTCTTAGAGAAGCACACACCCGATGCTTTACAAGGAAGAGATGTGGGCCAAAAATTGACACTGTGATGCAAAAATAAAACTGAATATGGAAGCACAGAGTCGATTAGTGAGCATAATAATACTTTAATCGGGCAACATGCCAAACATGCGGATGTGCATGGCGTCTCTCAGTCGGACTCGGGGTTACTTAGTAGTCAAGCTCTCCTAGTCGATGAACTAGATTTTACTGGCCGAAGTTGTGGCGCAAATCGTTTTCACTCAGTTCGCGGTGGAGAACGGATGTCCACATACATACACGGTCACCCGGCTTATGTTCCGCATGTCGTAGGCGTAGGTTGTAGCATCGCCCATTGGAGCGCGGGTGCTCTTTATTGCGCAGGCAGGTCAGGCGTCGCGCTTCTTCGGCGCGCTAGAGGTACGCGCCGACGTCGATGTTATCTTCTTCGGTAACGTTGGGCAGCATAACGTCAATCGTGGTCCCGGGCCACACTGCCATTCACGGGGCTTAAAAGGCGTCATTTTGGTGGTCTCTTTCACTACGGTGTTGTAGGCGAAAACGACTTAATGCAGGATGGCGTCCTAAGGCTTGTTGTTTTCGGCATCCACGTACACGGCAACCATGCCTTATATGGTCTCGGTCAAGCGCTCCGTAACGGCATTGGACTACTGATGGTAGTCAGCTGCCCTCTGGTGGCTTCTCTGACTGTAGCGCACGATGGCTTGCGTCACTTCCGCCGTGAAAGGTGTTCCTATGTGAACATTGCTAAGTGAGCGTCAGGAGCATTTCGGGGGTGCCGTGGCAGAGAAGTATGCATTCCATGAAGAATTTGGTGGCTCCTGTTGATGTTCTGTTTGGCAGAGATTTTGCCTTTGAGTAGCGTGTAATGCAGTCGGTGGCTACGATGATGCACCTGTTTTGAGATCAGGACAACGACAAGTACTCCATGCCGACCTCCGGGAAAGGCAGTGGCGGCTATTCAGTGAGGTTCAGGAATCCTGCTCGTCAGATGGGGGCGCCTTTCTTCGCTGACAATCTCGGTATTTTTTCACATAACGTGCGACAACAGGAGATAGTCATGTTTAGTAAATCCTGTCTTGAATAAGGCGGAGGGCATATACGCAATTTCTTTTTGCGCTACATTCAGTTGCAAAATAAAGTAGGCTAAGTGTCGCTGCTGGTGGTGCCGACAAGTGTAGACGAGGAGGCGATACCTGATATCGCGGACGAGTAGCAGGATGGCGCTACTCGTTATGAAACAACACGTGTTATCAAACAACATAGAGGAATTTAATAATGCAATTTTGTGTACTTTGTGAGGTGTTTGATCAATATTGCCGCGAATATTTGTACTCTTTATTCGTTCATTCTTCAAACGGGACGACACGCGGCTTTATAGCTTTGTGTGTGACGCAAGACGTGACCACATTTATCTCAGTTGATCGCATCCAGGCGGAGCCTATTCTACATGGTTCCAGTATGTCCTAGTAACTTTGAACGCTGTATCGCTAAAATTTTCCATCGGCTGTAAAATGAGCACGGCCGAGGGCGGCGGGCACTCTTGTCGACTACCGCCAAGCCCGCATGTTGCGACGCCTTCGCGGAGTCATTCCGCTCTTTGTGTGCGCAAGTCAGGCTAATAAAGAGTTTTGTTTGGAAACTTTTTCGCTGTCTTCCTGCACGCCGGACTGCGTAAGAACGTTATACCTCGAGGACAATACCCTCAGAATTAAAACAGGTTCACCTTCTGCCACGTATATTCATTACCGCGAAGCATAGGCTCATGAGAGAATTCTTGTTACCTTCATATGTAGGAAAAACCAAGCATCTTTTGAATCCAAATATCCTAGCAGTGAACTCGGTGTTTGATTTTATTACTGCATGCTACAAGAAGTAAATTGCGTATATAAAACTTTTGTCGCATTCAAGGAGAACGCTCGATTCTCATTAATAAAACCGCAATGTCCTTCCGTATTCAGTCCTTATTCTTCTTTCTTTAACCTGACGTACACAACTTAACAAATTTCTTTGGCATTTAATGCGAGAGCATTACATGGATCGTGCTGCGAAAACCCCGCCGTCACCAGAAAGCCGAGGAAGAAACGCGTGGGAGAAAGTCTCATCACCCATCTTGAGGCAATAGGTAGTCGCAAGACAGGAGCAGATCGAGAAAGGTGGTCGACTTTTGGGGTTAATGGAAACAGGTCTGAGGGCACCCCTTCTCCCTGCAGTGCTATGCAACACCACCTTAGCTGGAAAAGAAGACTCCGCTCGAGATGGTAGGTGGCAGGAACGGTGTCCGCGAATGACGTCTTCACCCCTTCTGGAGCAATGCGCCAACACAAGGCAGTGGTAAATCGAGAAAGGAAGCCTCTTTCGCGGTTAATGAAAACAGGTTTGAAGGAGCCCCTCCTCCTCCCTGGAGTGGCTACACAACATCCTGTCAGCTGAATAAAAAAGCAGGCTGCGCTCTAGATGGGACGCCTGGACCTGGCTCTCGCGTATACTGGGAGAGGGGTCACCGCGCTGAGAGATTTGATGTGGTACATGCACACAGCCGCGTATCGGCTCCGCGAGATACGCTAAGAAATAAGATACCCGCTGTCGTATTCATGCAAGGCGACTTATGCAGTCTTCATCGTCCTAAGTTGAATCGCTCGCGTCTACATCATCAGATGAGGCAGCAAAGCATGGCCAGAGGGGGGGGGGGGGGCAGTTCACTATCTACGAAGTAAACGATCGTCACAACTCGGCGACACGTGCGAAGAAAGCTACTGCAGCGAAACAACGTTCACCCCCAAAGTCCCCGACAACTCAGCGACACACCGAGCGACAAGTATAAATACGCGCGCATTTATGCATCATAAATATTGCTTTTAAATAGGCATCCGCCTTTCAAATGTTGTCACCGACCGATGTTTGACCTACAGAGGGCAAGGTTACTCGGACGTGCTGGGACGCGAAAGAAAGCAGGGAGCTTGAGAGAGGCAGACGACAAAACTGTAGCCCTACAATGCCGAAAGCTTGCCAAGGGCCATGTAACACAGTTCGGCCGCGGTTCGGCGCCACTAGAGAGGTCGGTAGTGTGGCATTATTCTCCTTCTGTGAAGTGTAGCGACTCTGTGCCGCAGCAATAGAAAGCAGTACGAGGACGGACGTCGCATGCGTGTGGCGTCTGGTGTAGACGCGCGTGAAGCGCTAGTGGGTGTGGTACAGCTTCATTCGGGCGAGGTGGACAACTTCGGAGGTGGGCCGTCTGGAGTAGTTAACTATTCCTTCATTTAAACTTTTTTCTGTACGAGTTGGTGCATCTTTACTCTTGACAAACGACAGTACATATATGTGTCTAGTTTTTCGTCTCTAGTTGAGTGCTTTTATGTGTTAGAGCTGTTGTTTTTTTCTAGAACTGTTCCATGGGGCACAGCGTCGTAGCTGACCGCACTGAGGTGGCGGAGCACCTCGTAGGGGGCAAAATATCTGCACGGAAGCTTTTCAGAGCGCCCGCGCCGGACTGGGCTCCACACCCAGACTTGGTTGCCGAGTTGGTGACGAACATCTCTGTGGCGGAGGTTATATCGCGGGCGTCGTTGGTTTGCTAGTGGCGGATTTGCTGTAGAGCGAGTAGGCCGATGTACTGGGTGTGACTAAAGAACTGGGTGTGACTAAAGAATCTCTCTCCATCACGAAGTGCCTTTATTAATTATAAAATAATTCGTTTTGAACATATATATGTTTTTTGCATTTTGAGGTTTTTTTACCATTCTTCTCGTGCTTATAGAGATTTCCTCATACATACTGCCCATTTAAGGACCGCTTCGAATCGAACCCACACCCGAAACACCGATCCCTGGTATATTCCATATTATCGAAATCATTATAAACTTCAAACGCTTGAACACAATTTACCGACCACTCTTAATAAGTACAAAGTTTAGGCTGGTGTTAAACAAAGTGAGTTAAAAATGTATTTTGTTAATATATAGCCTGGTTGCATTTTATGTGCCTCTGTTTGTCTGCAGGTGCCATATATGCACAATGAGTTTTTTTTTTTGGGGGGGGGGGGGGGGTCCTTTCTTTGTTTTCATGCGTCTGTAAACTGCCATTGTTTTTCATTGTATTGAATCAATATGTCACTTGCCTCGTTGTGCTTGCCTGTTCTAACCTACATATCTTTGTAAACCTTTTTTGTTTTGCGTTCTGTCGTGTACTGCCATTTGAGGTGCTTGGGCCCCGTCAAGCTGCTTTTTAGCAGCTTTTAGCCCTTGCATCTCTCTAGGATGTAACTTACATTCTCGAAAAATAAAGCGAAATGAAATGAAAACTGGTGGGCTCCCATAACAGAAAAGGTAGTGCTACTTGAGGGTCCATAGCGCACAATATTCAAGGGACACAACACGAGCGCTAAACTTCCACTTAACGATCTTTATTTGGCGCTGACGACCTTATAACGATCACGTATGGTACAGGTATAGACGACTAATAAAGATTACCTTGTCCAGGTAAAGATGGTTCAAATAAAGATTGTTCAGTGGGAGTTCAGCGCTCGCGTTGTGCCCCTTGAATACTGTGCGCTATGGATCCTCATGCTGACTACTCAGTAGCCCGAACCCTGACCCTTCTTTTAGTTCTACTTGGAAGCATCATTGCGTCCAGCATTGTTGTGGCTTCGCAACCATTAACTAAACGAAATGCGCGTCGTTTCTTGGATCGCAGTATTTGAAAACGTGACGTAAGGGTGTATGGCGTCCCAGTTCCTGTCTCCCGCGTCGACATACACGGAAATCATGTCGGCGATTGTCCGCTTGAGCCGTTCGGTGAGTCTGTTCCTTTGAGGGCGGTAAGTGGTTGCTTTGCAGTGACTTGTGCCGCTCAGTCGCGTAGCGTCCTGTGTAAGGGCCGAGGTGAACGCTGTTTCCTTGTCAGAACTATGGCAGGTGCAGCGTGACTAAGCACAACGTTTTAATGGAAAAGGTCGCAGTTTCATAAGTGGTACCACGGGGAAAAACTTTAGTCGCATAGTATCGGCTGACGTAGTCAGAGGCGGCCGCAATGTATCGGTTAACCGGGAGGACTCCGCAAATGGACCGAGTAAGTCCATGTCGACTATTTGGAACGGGACTTGCGGTAGGTAAATAGACTACAGTTAATATTAATAGGTTTCAAGCCATACTTCACAGGTAGAACAGAAACTTGGCTAACAAAAGATACTAACGACTTTAAAAGCCCTCCCTCAAATTACGCTATTCTTCACAATGCCCGGCCGACACGTGAAGGAGGCGCGGTTTTATTGATTAAAAAAAACAGATGCGTTCGCAGCATTGCCAGAAGTTGAGGGTCTGGAAGCGATTTTTCGCGAACTGTTTTTGGATACCCCCATGATTGTCGGGTGCTTTTAACGCAGTTCTTTTTCGGATTAGGACATAATTCAATCACTGTATGCTTAATGCAACGTCACGTTAAGGGGGCAGAAATTTTACTTTTAAGGGATGTCAATCTTCCCGACATTAACTGGAGCAAAATGCTCCATCATTCACTTTGCGCGGATGTTTTTTTTTGTGCAATGCTTTCTTTCAACCTCAAGCAAATCATAACGGAACCTACCGGTTGAGAAGGTACTAGCTCTATGATAGGGTTCCTCAGTAGTCATTTCGGCTACCATGACGCGAGCGTAGAAACATTAGATGGTCTCTCTGGCCACCAGCTAATAACATGCTCTCTCCCGCAACATTATACTTATAATTTTTTCCCAATCAATAACAGCGTCTCCGCACTATAGCCGAGCTGACAGTAGCATACTTGATGCTTTATCTCAAGAACTATCATCATTAAAACAACATTGCGGCGTAGGTTCAAAAATATTTTGCCATATTGCATTATTAATTACGTACCTACCAAGACTAAGAAAACAAAATGTAAAGTGGACGAACATGCATGATGAAGACGAAGATGAACATGCGCTTCTGCAGCATCGCTATCGCCGTGTGTTCTCGGTGCTCGACCTGGTTAACCTTGGACTTCTTTCGAGCCGAACTCTCCCGACCTCTGCGATGCAGGACGGCGTTCAACGTCAGGCCATGCAAGTGGGCCCAGCTGTTATCTGTGCGGGCTCCCTTCGCCAACGGGACCCGGCCATTTTCAGCGAGATCGATGAGCAGGATGTCGAAGATTGGCTCAAGTCTTACGAATGAGTGAGCCTCTATAACAAATAGGACGATTGGATAAAACTATACAACGTGATATTTTATTTCACCGGCGTTCCTACCCTGTGGTATCGAAACCACGAGATGGACATCCGAACTTGGTATCCGCTCTAAACGAACTTTTCCAAAGTGTTTGAATGGCCGGCTGTAAGTGAACTCTGCGCCGCACAACGTTTGTGCGAACTGTCTCAGCAGGTTAGCGAAAGTTTCACCAGCTACATCAAAGGTGTCCTTGACTTACGCAAGTGCGTAAACCTCCACATTTCCTAAGCTGATAACATTCAACAGATCTTAAAGGGCATTCAAGACGATGCCTTTCAGAACCTGCTAGCGTGCGACTTACGCACCGCTGCTGAAGTCCTCACCCTCTGCCAAAGTTTAGAGGACCTGCGCAAGCAGAGGACACTGACAAGGCAGTGGCTAAATGTACGAAAGGTCTTGAAAGATCAAGACAAAATGATGAAAATGGCAGTTTCGACTTACCAGCTCTTGAAGAAACTTGCTTCAGTGTTTCAAGGTATATGAGTGAAAGCGAGATTTTCCGCTGAACCTCTTGTACTTGGCCTTTAAGTTGGTCGAGCACTGTGCGCTGGTAGTCGATGTCCTCCAGCATCAACGTCAACCTACAGAGGAAATCGATGTGCTTACTGCGCGGACAGATATTTAGTGCAGCTAAATCTAGTCGAAGGTATTCGTGAAAAGTTTTTTAGAACGCTTAACAAGCTTTCAGGCGAAGCGGGCGCAAAGGAGATCAAGTGATTAATGCAACGCGAAGGCGTGATAAAAGATGCTGACTACCAATCTGTTATTGTTACATAAACCACCACGATGTACACAGTTGGACTGAACCACGTTCATACTTGGCAGCGAAAAAAACAGGACCAAAGCGAACGAGTAGAAAAAAAGACAGGCGCAGACTATCAACTGAATTTTTGTTACAGAAAGGAAGCTTACTAGGTGCACAAAACAAGGCACCAAAGAAAATAAAGAAATGGAAACACTACATTCACCTCCACACCAGAGATCTGAAGCCACAATCAAGTGAAACCAACATGGCCTAAAACAAGACAAACACTAAAGAAAACAAAAAGAGAACAAAAGGTAATGCATCAAACCAACCCCCCCCCCCCCCCCCCCCCGTACTGTGGACTCGAAATGAGGAAGTTCAGGAGTTCAAACTGCTGGGCTAGTTGGTTCATATTGCATATAAAGGGAACCAGCAAAAATAGACGCAAGACAAGAACAAAGAAGGCACACACTACAACGCTTGCTAAGTTGTAAGTCCAGCGCTGTGGTGTGTTCCTTCTTTGTTCTTGTCTTGCGTCTATTTTCGCTCGTTAAGTTTATATGTACTGAAGAAGCTGTGCAAAACGCTATCTCCTTATCAAGCACGTTGAACGAAGGTGATACGATACAGCGTCCACTTCTTTTTTGATCAGGTAAGCTTCTACCGGCTCACGACATGTCTGATCACTGTGAATAAACAAAATACTTGTTTCATCCAGCAAAGCAAAACAATCTTTGCAACCTCTGCAGTACAGTGCAAGTCCAGCTGATGGTTTGGTTTGGTTTGGTTTATGGGGTTCAACGTCCCACAGCGACTAAGGCTATGGGAGACGCCATAGGGCTCCGGAAATTTCGACCACCTGGGGTTCTTTAACGTGCACTAGCATCGCAAAGTACACGGGCCTCTAGAATTTCTCCTCCAAAGAAATTCTAGCCGCCGCGGCCGGGAACGAACCGGCGTCTTTCGGGTAATCAGTGCCACGGCAAAGGTCGCCGGCACAGCGGAGGCCGAAGAGATTGCCGTTGCGCTGGCGGCAGCAGAAGGCTACAGAACGGGCCGATCTCTCAACATACTGACGGACTCGAAGGAGCCGTGTAGGAACTACACGAGGGGCAGGATCAGCAGAACAGCCCTTAAAATACTCAGCGGGGTAACCTCCGCCGAGGAGAAACCCAGGCATAACCTAATCTGGATCCCGGGCCACGCGGGCATAGTGGGGAACGAAAGGGCAGACAGCCTAGCTCGAGGTAACGCATTCCGAGCAGGGCAGTCAAATGCTCCGGAGCTCCGCATACAGGCTTGCGAGGGGGGATACGCAGAGACCTTGCACTTGCATAGGGGAGCTAGAATTAGATATCCACCACCACACAAAGTCTTAACAAAGGAGGAAGCGACCGGCCGGCGCAGATTACAGACCAACTCCTTTCCTAACCTACACATACTTAATAAGATGTTCCCGACACAATACAGAGCCACCTGCCCTTGGTGCGATGCCACACCTACACTTTATCATATCACGTGGGAATGCGAACGCAACAAAGCATTCCACCAACACGAACACCCGAGTGCGGAGCAATGGTAGAGTCGGCTCACCAGCGGCGAGCTCGCGACCCAAAGGGCCTTAGTGCAGCACGCGACTGATGCAGCACGACTCAGTGGAGCCTTGGAATAGGGGCCCACCCTTGCTGACGAGAAGCCTCAAGTCGCCAGCGCCAGAGAAGACGACGGAGAATTCACAACCGCGAATCCCTTGAAAGATACAATAAAGTTTTCACGCACTCACTCGGGTCAGCAGCCGAGCACCATAACCACTGGGCCACCGCGGCGGCAGTCCAGCCGATGTATTTCTTGCCAAAAGAAAGCGAATCTTGATACAGAACGCCTGTGTCACAGGCTTGCCCCTGAGGCAGACAAGTCAAGGTATGCCAGCGATTGCTCCGCAGTCGTAATGGACTGGTGGACGGATAGACTTGCCTTCTATCATGCCAGAGGCAAAAATTCCAGTTTTCTACCCTTGAACCTGTAGAAAAGCCGCACTGCCAGTGTGGAAGCACCAGACGCAAGCATAGTTGCAGAATGCCAGCTCTCATTGCGCCCATGGAAGGGCAGGACGACCAGGAGTCCGACCAGGACTGGCGGCTGGAGACACGAAAAGCTCATGACGGATGGCCAGTAGGCCATGCCTGGTCCTGGTTTAAACTGACATCCTCGTAGCCAGAATATGTTGTATCGTGACCAGACTCAAGAAGACCGCAGACCCAGCAATGACTTCTTTTGATGGTGATGATGTCCTCAGGCTTGTAGAGGTCTGTGGGGTTTCTTAAAAAAAATAGCGCAACACAAAAACAATCACGAGAAAGAAAGAGAGGACGACGCGCTACTCACAACTGTCTGTCGTCCTGTCTTTCTCGGGATTGTTTTTGTGTTGCGCTAATTTTTTAAAGAAACTATGCACCAACTCGCCCAGCAAGTCTATGTGCGGGTCGCCCAAGGGGTGACCGCGGCCTCGTTTATTTGGAGGCTCCAGGAGAGAGGCTGCCGGAGTGGCAGAGCAGCGGCGGCAGCGTCCAGCCGAGGACGAGGTCGAAGCGTTCTCTTTAGCGCGTGCCAGCAAATTTGTCCTCTTCGGCATGTTGTCACTGTCGGCCGCGCGGGTCGCTGCAGGCTTAATGGCACATACCCGCGGCGGGCGGAGGACTGGCCAGGGTGCATAGCGGATACAAACGCACTTATGTACGAAGAGTGGAGTATATGGATAATTTTGGGACTTAAAGCTAGAATTCGCAGAAAATAAAAAATACGAAAAAGAAAAAGTAGTGAATTCACATTCTAGCAGAGGAATCTACCAGATGAAATTATACAATCCTGAATATAATCGCAGACTGGTCTCAGGGCATATTCCTCGGCGCTTGCCCCGAGGAGAGGAGAATCGGAATAAACAGAAGAAGCCCGAGGCGAGCCAGGGGGATCTCCAATTAAATTCTACGGAGAGCAGCGAACAGCCGGCAGAAGAGAAAAAAGGGTTCTGTGAACTCAATTTCGCCACAAGACTCACAAAGGATGGTTATCGAAAACCCCGATCGGCATAATTAAAGATTTAGCCCCGGTATCCAGCAACGCAAAAGGGTCATGGACATCTCACATTGTCTCGAACTGTACATCCTCCCACTCCAAGGAAATGGCAGCTGTACAAAATCCGCTGCAGTAAGGAGAGTCTCATGGCTGAAGGAGTGGAGACGCTGAAATCGCAGAAGGTCTGCTAGAATCAAGTAGACAGTATTTGGAACGAATGGGACAATACGTCCACCAAGGGCGGACTTTGCTGAAAAGTCAGTCCTTGAATTAGAAACAATACCACAGTGCTCAAGGACCAAGTGAAAGCGTACTTCTCTAATATGTGGAGGAATAAGAAATTCAAGGAAACGGCTTATAGGATTATCTCTCGACTTTTCGAGCGCTGTCAAGACGGAAAGGCTGTCTGAAAGTATTGTAACCCGCGTGGTTCTGCAGGGAATCCTTATTAAGGCGAAATCAATGGCCAGAAACTCAGCGACAAAAATAAGGCTATATTCAGGGGCCCGAAATGAGTAACTACAATTAAGAGCCCTTGAATAATTGCCAATCGCGGCTTTTTCATTTTGCTGGGAGGCGTCTCTATAAACGGCAATATGGGTGGGAAAATTATCTAGATATTCGTCTGTAATCCAATGTAACACATTGGCAGGCAGATATTAGCATTCCTTGGGAGGGTATTCTAAAAGGTTACTGCCATATCACTCCATCTGTGGTTAACTATTACGAAAGATCTTACTGATGCAGAAATATTTCACAGCAGGGAATTAGTGAACACCACCTGAGGGAGCTCTTACTGAGGCCATGCAGTACCAAAGAAGAGAGTTGGGTTCGTTGTATACACGGGGTTAGCAATGCAGTAACAGGCTCCAAAGACCTTAAAAATGTCCGCACATTGAGAAACAGAAACCGCGAATTTAGATCAGGTATCCGCGCCTCCAAGTTCAACGCAGAATTAGCCACTGTTTTAGGGAAATCTAAGTAAAGGCGCAGAGCGCGTCGCTCCATAACAAACACGGGTTCAAGCTTGTACCTTGGGCACCCAGAAAATAGAACGGAGCCGAATTCAAGTATTGGCCGTGCATAGGTCTCATAATGAAGGAGTAGTGTCCCGTCGCATGCCGAAGTTTTCGTAGCTGCTCATCACCAACCGGCCAACGGAACGCTCCCCTTTAAGCGCACTGCTTCTAATGTGGGAACGGCAGTCTAAATGCTGGTCATATATTATACTCAATTATTTTGTAGAATCAACTTGCGGGTTAAGGATGCAGTTATATGACAAATAACTGTAAAGAGAGGATCCGAGTGGGTAAACAAGGTTGGCACACTTGTTGACATTTAAAGTTAACTTCAGGCTGCCTAGCCAAACTTCCAGAGCATTTAAATACACTTGCAACAATTGATACAAAGTATAGGTATTTTTGGCACAAGCGAAAAAATTGCTGACGATTACGTTACTTCGTAATGCAAAATTTGAGCTTTAGGAATGATTTAGGCAAAGAATTCCAGCAAGACATGTATGTACATCTACAGACAACTTGTTATTTTTCACACATATTCCTCCTTCAAGAAACACTCCAGTAAAATTTCTTGATTGTCATAAAGGAAGCTTTGTGGACAAAGAAATAGCTGGATATATGCACGACTTGCTGCTCCAATGCGCAGTTCTCAAAGTCGAGGTCTGCGCAACTATTTCGCGAAGTTGTCACAGCTGTGGAGCCGTTACGAGCGAGATGAACGGAATGTTCTCCAGCATAATTGGTAGGAAATTCCCGCTCGTCTTTATATTGTTAAGAGTGGCTAAGGCAGGCCTGGGAGGAATTTCAGGAAGACATGAGTCATGCAACAAAGGTGTGGCGGGGAACAGCGGGGATGGCGGCGCCGACAGGTGGCCAGGTCTGCCCAAGGGTCGCCGGTCGGAGTGGCGCGCTGTAGGGTCACGCTGTGGATTTTGCTTGAAAGGCGACTGCCACATTGACAGAGGTCGCGCGTTTCGGACATCAGGCGGGGGCGTGCAGGGCTCCTCATTCACCTGCTGGGAAGCGCAGCGCGGTTCCTTTCCCATGGAGGCACCGATCTCAATACGGTGCTAAAGTCGACACGACAGTCTTCGATGCCGTGTCTTTCCCCCCGGTGCACCTGCTGGGAAACGGCGTGGCATTCATTTCCCACGATGGCGCTGGACCTAACAATTCGACACGGCAGTGTTCGGGGGCCGCTGGCTTTCCCCCTTCCCATCAACCGAGCTGCGAGAGAGCGAGAGTTCAGCACCGCCCCTTGACGTGGGTGTTACGCGCCAGTGCCCACAACTGTCTACCTCATTGGAGAGCGTTTTGCGAACTTTATTCCCCAGTCAGGGACCTGGGGAATAGGAAGGGTATTTAACGGGATGTTGTTTGGTGATCGAAGCCCTCCCATCCCGACCGTAAATATGTAAAATGAACCTTCTGTACAGTTTCCTCCATAACGCAGTTCGACACCGTCCTTCGGAGCCGAGACCTGCGGGGCTGAACGAGTCAGTCATCTCCAGGCCCCCTCCGTCTTCAACACTGGTTCGCAGCGGCTGTACTGTTTCCACTATACTGTACTGTTTCCACGGGTGAGGATTTTGGCTTTTGCTATGGGATTCGCCAGGCTTTAGATTCAGAGAATAATCTTGACTGGGAATCAAGGGTTTGTAATTTGAGAAGGGTGATTCTCTAGGCATTTTCGAGTTAGCAGAACCAAAGCGGAGAAAGCGTCATCATGGACCTAACGCAATTGTTGAAGTCGGACTTGCTGTTGATAAGCGAGGAAAATTGAACTGTGAAAAATCATTCATAAACACATCAAGAATGAAATGCAGCTTGTAGATACAGGGAACTTGGTACGGGAGGCTAAAGCGAAAGCAGGTCAGAAAGAAAAAGCACATACAGAGAAAGCTGACCAGGAGGAAAAAGAGCCTAAAGCCGAACAGGAGTGGGATAAAGAGAAGGAACGGCAAAAAATAGGAAGCTGAAAATGAAATAAGGGAACTGAAGCGATTGGAGCTTGAAATCAAAATACGAAGAAACGGTGGTAGGACGACAGCGGAAACTCCTGAAAGAGCAAGCGATGCTTATGAAATGGGTCCGCTGATAAGACCCGCAAAGGCTGTGACCGTAGCCGAGTTGGTAAATCGCGACACCACGAGGGAAGTGGCAAAGAACGTGTGCAACCGGTACGGTGGTCCAAGGAAAGCCGCAGAGACCGAGACCGTGTCCGGAGTAGTTAGACGTAATGCTAAGAGAGACCATTCAAAGATAGCGTATACACGACAAGAGTGCGATGATTCTCCTACGAGTGAGGTAGAAAGGGCAACGGACACCTTTGTAGGGTTGGTTGAGAGCAGACCCTTTCAGTAGAGTCGATACAGGCGTCGAACCGTCAGGGCCGCGAAAGGGCAGGTTTTCCTATTGAAAAAGCTTTCCAAGTTGAAACAAAGTGAAACCCTTTAGACAGTAGTGACCGCGGTATGGGCCAGTTGAGATGTCACAGTTTCTTTCAGTGACAGAGGCTCCGGAGAGGATACCTTGGTTACACTGGCGCAAGAAGAGTGCGAGGCTGCGAGGAAAAGGATAGCCGTAGAAGCCAGGCATGCAGAGAAGATTCAGTTGTAGCTCAGCACTGCAATGTAGAGAATGGAGTGCAGAGCGACAGGCAGGCGCTAGAAGAGAACCACCATAGGAATGTGGCGGGGAACTCGAGAGCAGCTAGCTGTGTTTCGCTGACATTCTGCTGCAAACCCGTAGATTCCAGTTTTGATTTAGAGGAACGTTTCCGACGTGCGACGAAAATACTAGAGGGAGCTTGTTGGGATCAAGAGACGCACACGGAACAGTCCAGGCGGAGAAAAATAAGGACAAGGACCAAGACAAAACAAATCAAATTTGAAGCCCTAAACTCAGTTGCGCGGACAGCCGCTAATACTAGCAAAGAAAGGTATGCGGTAGAAGGAAAGGCGAAGCCTTCCCTCGTTGCACCTCGTAGACTTGCAGCTGTAGTCACTGGTCAGGCGGCACACGCAGATGGGACTAAAGCTAATGGGCAGTAACGGGAAGGGAAGAGAGCGTTTTCCGACCAGAAGAGGCGCGAAGTGCTCCAAAGGACATCGGCCTGTAAGAAAACTTAGACCGCGCCGTCCGGACAAAGAGCCAGTTAGAGGAATGACAAAACGGCCCAAGAGATCAGAAAGCGCAAGGTTGCGCGGCACTCAGCGCATGCGAGCGAAGAGGTCGCACCATGGCAACGATGCATGCAGGCGTGTTCGACAGGCGCACTTGAGAAGGATTCATCCTTCACCTTCAGCACTGCATTCTAGGAAGCGCGCAGGGCTGAAGGGTAGCCGAGCTTCGTGCTTGGGGCGACAACAAAGAGCAGCTTCTCGCACAGGCCGCTGCTCGTCAACCCCAGTCGGTTATCGACATTGTATGCACTGCCGAAGCTTTCTGAGCGCGTCCAAGGGGCGCGGAGGGGACAGTGGGAGTCGTGGATGTTTTTTTTTCTGTGGATTTTTGTCACGAGTGAACAGTAGCCCAATCAGTCAGAGCGCGACCCCGGCGGGCGCGTCTGAAAGACTAATTCTTTCAATGCGGTGGAGGTGAGTCAGTTTTCACCCCCGCGTAGCCATTCGATGTAGCTGTTTTTTTATGTATGAAATCGAAGAGGGAAGGGCTACTTTGTTTGAAGCTCAAAATTTGGGATTTGATTGGATGTTTAAGTTTTTTCCTTATCTTAGACCAACGCTTTGGTGTCACTGAGTTGGATATGATAGGTGTCGATTTCCCATGCTACCGAAGGATACGGGCACTCACATGAGTGAAGCTCGAGTAGAACTACGCGTAGAGTCGCGTAGACGGATCGCTGATGCCTTAACTGACGCCTTACGAAAGGGAACATCCACTGACGTACACTGGGAGGACCTAAAAGAACACTCTTTCAAGACCCTGAAGGAAGCTATCGTGTCCCGACCCTTGCTCGGACCCCTGATTAGGTTAAAAAGCTTTTAGTCCAGTGTGACGTCAGTGATAGAGGACTGGGTGCTGTTTTAAGCCATGTTAGTGACGACCACGAAGTCACCCGATTCGGTACGTCAGCCGTAAGCTGATCTGAAGGGAGGAAGCGTACACCGCTTCAGAAAAGAGGGCACGTATTTGGTTTGGGCGGCACAGAAGGTGTCGGGTTACCAGGGCTACCTATATGGCGCGAAGTTCATTTTTGAGACTGAGCACCGTCTCTAACGTGATTATGGCAATTGTCACCCCAAAAATTGTCGCTTGCTATGATGGAGTCTAGCTCTCCAACAGTAGAATTTATCAGTGCGTTACATGAAGGGAAAACTGCACGGAATGCTGATGAATTTAGCAGATTGTTGTAAACGAGGAAATTTAGCAGGATCACCTCCTCAGCCTTTTCTTTTTAAACCTTCGTTCAAGCAGTCCGTCTTTGGAGATTTCAAAGGGGATATTTCTCGCTTTCTCGGCACCAAAATTAAGCCAAAAGCATTTCACAATTTCGTAAACTGTTGTTACCGTTGCGGAAAGGCCTTTGGCAAATTCTGAGCGATTTCTTGTGGGTCAGTGCCTTGTCGCGGGGAACAGTCCACTGATGCCTTCCTTTGTTGATTGTTCGAGCTTGGAAGATTTCTGGAGCCCAACCCTTCTAGCCGGTTCCAGCCTCATCTCTTCCTGCCCAGCGGTCGTGAACGCTGTCCATTCGAGATTTTACAAGCCGTGGAGGAGCTGTTAAAAGTGGCTAAGACGGGCCTGGGAGGAATTTCAGGAAGGCATGAGTCATGCAACAAAGGTGCGGCGGGTAACAGCGGGGACGGCGGCGCCGACAGGTGGCCAGGTCTGTCCAGGGGTCGCCGGTCGGAGTGGCGGTGTAGGGTCACGCTGTGCATTTTGCTTGAAAGGCGATTGCGACATTGACAGAGGTCCCGCGTTTCGGACATCAGGCGGGGGCGTGCAGGGCTCCTCATTCACCTGCTGGGAAGCGCATCGCGGTTCCTTTCCTATGAAGGCACCGATCTCAAAACGGTGCTAAAGTCGACACCAGTCTTCGATGACGCGTCTTTCTGCCCGGTGCACCTGCTGGAAAACGGCGTGGCATTAGTTTCCCACGATGGCGCTGGACCTAATACTTCGACACGGCAGTGTTCGGGGGCTGCTGGCTTTTCCCTTCCCATCAACCGAGCTGCGGGGGAGCGAGAGTTCAGCACCGCCCCCTGACGTGGGTGGTACCGCCAGTGCCCTCAACTGTCCACCTGATTGGAGAATGTTTTGCGAACTTTATTCCCCAGTCAGGGATCTGGGGAATACGAAGGGTTTTTAACAGGATGTTGTTCGGTGACCAAAACACTCCCACCTCGACTGTAAACATGTAAAATCAACCTTCTGTACAGTTTCCTCCGTACCGGCGTTCAACACCGTCCCTTGGAGCCGGGACCTGCGGGGCTGAACTAGTCAGTCATCTCCAGGCCCCCTCCGTCTCCAACACAGGTTCCAGAGGTGGGGTTGAAGCTCCCTCTCCAACACTGGTCCCAGCGGTGGGATTGAAGCCCAGTCTTCAACACTGGTGATAGCGGTGGGATTGAAGCCCCATCTTCAACAATATAAACATTAGTTTTCACCCACCCTGGCACCCTGGCAGGTGGCAGCGTTTGTGGCACAATGTTGTGAATGCCTAAGCATGCAGCGCACATCTGTCACTACAGCCCTGTAGCTTAAAGCACGGTTGAGGTGTTCACTTTTCCAAGACGGCAGTTATTGGCCTACCCTCTGGTCCAGGTTCTCCTTTCAGGGAGAGTGCTCCTTCCTGGCAGCCGCTAGGGGGACAGACGGAGCGAATGGCCTTTCAAGTACTCCTGCCTCCACGCTTCATTTCACCCGGAAAACCTCAACGTAGTAGAAAATGGAGTACTCCATCCTTTTCTACTGATCATGTAAAATCCGTGATAACCGGTTTGCATCCGTAAGTCCAGATTTCGCCATTTTCTGCCCGTCTGAAAATCCAAGGTGGACAATGCCGCGATAAGCCTAGGCGGCGTCAGGCCGTCGGCCCGAAGGAACGCTGCTACAGCTCACGCCGCACCCGTGAGGATGGCTGACGCTGACGCGGCGGCGTCGGCCGGAGCCACGACACCGCTCGAATAGAAACTTAAAAGCGACGACAACGCTACCGACCTCTCACAGGAGAGAACAATCGACAACGGGGGATGGTTCACTGCCAAATACCACAACTCGAGACTGATTGCCGCTCCGGAGGCCGGGACAGACGCGGCGGACAACTCAGCACTGAGCCAACTCAAAGTTAAGTGGAAACCCGTTCGGAGAGAGAAGCTACCTCCTGTGCTAAAAAACGACTTGAAAGTCATCCTTAGACCGAAGAATGGAGTCAACATCAGCGAACTGAGCACGTATCAGATGACCCGGGCTATAACCAAAGCATGCGGAAAACCAGACATCTGCAACGAAGGCAGCTTCCTTATACGGCTGCACAATGGATCCAACATCGCTATACTCAGCACCCCAAGCATGGACACTGCCAGTGCTGTGCAGAGTATTTCGAGTCTACGCTTGGTGCAAATGACTATGCAATGACGGCTTACATGGCTGCGCGGGAAAATTTGTGCAAAGGTGTCATGCATGGACTGGACGCCGGGACCACGCCAACTGAATTACTATCACATCTTCGGGTACGTATCGAAGGAGTCAAAATACTTTACGCACGAATGTCTTCGCAAACCCCAAAGCGCGGTCATTACCTTCGAGAGAAAGATCTTTCCGCGCTACGTCTACTACGACGCCGGCGAGATACGTTGCACCCTCTATCGATCATCGCAGCAAGTTTGGTATACATGCTTCAAGGCCGGATATAGGGTGGACGTATGCCTGACACCTGACGTCGGCGTCTGCTCTAAATGCACCGAGCCAGTGATCGAGGACGGACACTCCTGCGAGCCCAGGTGTGCGCTATGCCCGGAAGCGCATCCTACGGGGGCAAAGGAGTGCAATGAACGCCTGAAGAAACTGAGACCACTGACAAGAAAACAAGAGGAACCAGGTGGCAGAGACAAGGGCGACGGTGGCTCTGGCGGACGCGGCCGGCCCGGAAACGCCGGTTCAGCGAGGACTCCAGTTCGAGATCCGAGTCCATATCGGCATCAAGATCAGGATCAAAGTGGATATCAGCGTCCAGGACCCAGGAGGCTCCGGAAACCAAAAAGAAGCAGGAGCAGAAAAAGACCACACCAAAAAGGGAGGAAGAAACCAGGGTGAGCTGGAAAGAGTATCTTTTCCCTACCTCTCGCACTGCTCCAAAAAACACGAACACACCGACAATAGTGATAGGTAACAATGCTAATGGGCAACCTAACGAGGAAGTTCAAGAGCTAAGACAAATAATTCAGACGCTCAGGGCAGAAAACGCCGAGCTCAGACGGAAACCAAACGATCTCATAGACGAACTAAAGGCCCGAAGAATAAGGCAGAACAACACAAACCCGTAAACAGACGAAGATGGCGACAACTATAGGGCGGTAGAAATTTCCAACTGCCATGGCGGCTGTTAACAAATGGATTGGCTAATCTTAGCAACCTCATCGCCAACATCCAACACGAGACGCGCAAGGATAGAGAGGCACTTCACAGCCTTGAAATCCAGAGTAAAACCCTATAACAGGCCATCTGAGTATGCCAAGAAACCGTAAACGCTCGGTCAAGTTGGAAACACTCGAAATATGGCAGTGGAACTGCCGTGGGATCCGCCGAAAGCAGGGTATTCTTAAACAACACATCACACATTGCACCTCTCCGCTAGACAAAATCGCCCTACAGGAAACCGGCTGCTCACTCACTCTCGCGGGGTACTCCGTCTACGAGGTGCAGTGCAAAGCACGGTCGCCATGCTGGTTGCTAAAGCGGTTGCAGCAATCAGACACGACATCGACAGAACGGCCATTGACCACGTCCATTCAGAAATAATTACCCAAACGAGAAGCCAAGAAAGCACCTTCCTACTTAACGTGTGCAGCCCGCCAAGCCACAGGAAAGCCAATTTCAGGTACCTGTGAGGCAAGGCAGAAGAAGCAGCAGGCAAGAACGGTCTTGTCATCCTGGGGGACTGTACAGCCTGGCATAAAAGCTGGGGCTACGTTCGGGAAACCCAGAAAGGCATGGATCTAGCTAGAGAAGCTGACCGTAGAAGGCTCACCCTCATCCCTGACCACACGCAACCCACGCGAGTGGAGAACAGCATCAACCGAGATTAGTGTCCTGAGGGGTAAGGCACGCAAGGTGGGAAAACGACGGCGAAACTCTAGGCAGTGACCACTGCATCTTGCGCATCCATATAGAAACCCTCCCGAACAGGAGACAACATGACCAGACTGACAAACTGGGACGCCTATAGGAATTCAGGGTACTGTCTGAATACGCTGAGATCACCGATATTAAAGGCTGGGTCGCAAGTATGAAGACAGACTGGCGAAAACTAACCCGGAAGGTCGCCCTCACTACCAACACACCTGATGTGGACAAACATCTCTTACACCTGTGGGTCGCCAGACGGGGCCTACTAAGAAGGTGGAAAAGGCAAAAGCATAATAAGCGGCTCAAGAGTAAGATCGCTGAGGTCACCAGACAAGCCGAAGAATATGCGACGGAGCTCTCGAGGCGCGACTGGGACCAAAAATGCAAGGAACTGCAGGGGACTCTCGGTTGGGCCAAGACATGGTCCTTGCTAAAGGCTCTCATAGACCTAACCACGACAAAATCCGAAACTCGTAAGACGACCCGAAGGATCGCGCACGAATTCTAAGGAACTGACGAGGAAATTCTACAGAACATCAAGTTGCGTTACATCTGCAATGCAACACACGCCAACCGCGGCTTGGCATACACGGGCGAAGCGAATCCCGCTCTGGACGAACCCCTTACCATAGGAGAAGTCAGACACACTGTGATGTCCGCCACAAAGAACACAACACCAGGGAAGGATGACATCACCAATGCCATGATAAGTAACCTGGATGACAATTCAATCAAAAGATTCGCGGAATTCGTCAATAAACAGTGGGAACAGGGGACCCTCCCGGACTATTGGCGACATGCGGAAATAGTAATGATTCCGAAATCCGGAAAGACTCCAAACATGAAAAATCTTAGACCCATTTCGTAAACATCATGCTTGGGAAAAGTGTACGAGAGAGTTGTGCATCACAGGTTGCAGACCCACCTGAGGACAACAAACTCATGCCGCACACTATGTTTGGATTACGAAAATACCTATTAACACAAGACGTTCTCCTGCAGATCAAGGAGATGGTGCTTACTACCGTCCCAAAATATGGAGAAAACATCTTGCTTGCTCTCGATCTTAAAGCGACCTTCGACAACGCCAGTCAAAGGGCTGTGCTGGAGGGGCTCAGCAAACTGGGTTGCGGGCAGGGAATATTCAGCTATGTGAAAGTCTTCTTGACTAACAGAGCCGCTACCATTGGAATGAGAGGCATCAGGACATACACCTTCAACACCCCAAAAAAGGAACACCGCAAGGCTCTGTGCTATCCCCTATGCTTTTTAACATTGCAATGATTGGCTTAGCAAGGACGCTCGAAGATATTGAAGGAATCAGGCATGCCATCTACGCAGATGATATCACAATATGGGTGGCAATTGATCTTTAGCAGGAAAACAAGAGCTCCTTCAGCGAGCAGCAGACACGGTCAACGCATACGCGCGACACTGCGGACTTGCATGCTCCCTTGAAAAATCCAAGGTGCTCAGAGCCTACAGAAAAGGGTACGATCTGCAAAACTCCATAGATATCTACATAGGAGAAACGACGATTCCGAAAGTACCAAAAGTTAGGATGCTTGGCATGTAGATCCAAAGCAACCGTCTATTGATCACACGATCAGACAGCTAGCAAATACCACAGCACCGACCACCAGGATGATTGCAAGGATTTCCAACACAAGGAGGAAGACACATGCAGGCTAGTACAGGACCTCGTGGTAACTAGAATCTTATACGGCGTCCCCTACCAAACACCGCTCGAGCAAGAAAAGGAGCAGTTAGAGGCAATTCTTATAAAAGCATACAAATGCGCTCTCGGACTACCGGTCGACACTTCGACGGAGAAATTCCTTAAACTGGGCATAAACAACACAGTACAAGAGCATAATCAGGCCCACCTCCTCGCGCAGAAAACTAGACTGATGCTGTCCGAAACTGTAGAAACACGCTGCGGTTGCTAGGCATGAGGGACGCTTTGAAAGAAATAAACAGCACAGTGAGCGTACCAAATGAAACCAGGAGGATCAGTGAGATCAGTCGCATTCCGAAAAACATGCATCCAGATATACAAAAGGCGAGAAGAAAGGCAAGACCCGAATTCCATGAAAGAAGCTTCGCCGGGGCAAAAGACGTATTATACATTGACGCAACCACACACAGACACGGCTCGGTAGCCAGCGTGGTCGATCACCAGCTCAGGGAAATCGAGTGCACTTCGATAAAAACCAACAATATCCTCGATGCTGAGGAAGCAGCAATTGCACTCGTCATCACCCAGCAGGTGACGAGTCCCATGCACACATGACAGACTCGCAAGAGGCGTGCAGAAGGTACAGCAGTGGACGCATATCCACTGCAGCCATTCACATACTCAAGGCGAGGACAATCACCTTTACGAGATGCTTCATCGCGTGGACACCAGCCCATGAGGCTGTCAAAGGGAACCAACGTGCGGACGCCAACACCAGAGCATACGCCAACAGGGAGGCGCGCAACGAAGGGGAACTGGACGCAGTCACTAGAAGGTATGGACCCATCTTAGAACCCCAACGAGCCCTCAGGAGACCTACCCCCCTCCCCACCAAGACCTTAGTAGAAAGCAGCCGGTTGCCTCGAGACAACTGCAGACTAATACATACCCCAATCTGAGTTTACTAACCAAAATCTATCCTTCCACATATGAAAAATGCCCGGTATGCGGTGAACACGCAACGCTTCACCACGTTACATGGGCCTGTCAGAAAAGCAGGCAACGCCGATTAACAACACACCAACACCGGAGCAGCGTGAGGCTGCTCTGTTCATTTCGAAGCCTGAAAAGCAGCTCAAGCTGATCGACAGGGCTCGCAAGACTGCAAAGGCCACTGGGGCCCTGGACTGAGAGCTCCACCTACGCTGAGAGAACCCTGGTAATAATAAAGTTGTTCATTCATTCATTCAGGTCTCCACCCAGATCTGAGAGACAGATACCGCGCATGTCCTTTCCTCAAAATTTGTTCACGGACGCTTAGACGGCGGCTCGGGCGGTCAACGCCCTTCTTATATAGGCTGACTCCACGTCTGTCTCTTCTTTGCGCCAAGGCAGGCGTGAACATACGCACAGTGTCGGCTGTGCAGTCTCCTTCTCCTTCCCGCGCTAGGCGCGCGTCCTCATTGGTCCAAGGCCGGGAGTGGCTTCAAGGAGCATCTGAAACTTTCTGTCCTGGCGCCGCGGCTATCACGCGAGTGACGAGGTGGAGGGCATCTCTTAGCGCACGCAAGGCTACGCCCTCTATGTCAACATCGCGTATAAACGAATCGGACAGTCTAGACCAATCGACGGCAATCCCCCCGCGCGCCGTGTAGGCGAGCGGTGGAAGAGGAGGGAGCCACACACATAAGGCTAGTCGCTCTCCAGAGGTTCCTTCTCCCGTGTTTTACGGAGCCGTCTGCGTGGCGCTGTTTTAGAGCGCAGCTCTTAGGCGCCCGTTTCTGTGTTTCGCGGCGTCGCCGTCACCGTCGTCGTTGTCCGTTGTAACCAGGAGAGGGTAAAAGCGCAACCTCCTCCCCTCCTTAGCAAGAAACGAAAAATTGCCGACGATTATGTTACTTCCTAATCCGAAGTTTGAGCGCAGCTCATCAGCTGTTTCAGCTTTTCAATAGAGAATTCGAGCAAGACATGTATGTACAATAAGAGACAACTTGTTATTTTTCACACATTTTCCTTCTTCAAGAAACACGACAATAACAAATCTTGATGGTCATGAAGGAAGCTTTGTGGTCGGAGAAATAGATGGATATATGCACGACTTGCTGCACTAATGCCTGGTTCTCAAAGATCAGGTCTGCGCAAGTATTTCGCGAGGTTTTCAGAGCTGTGGGAGCCGTGAGCGAGAGGAACGGGATGTTCTCCCGCATAAGTGGTAAAAATCCCCGCTTGTCTCTACATCTGCATGAAAGTCCCTATTTTCGCGGCGCGAACGGCAGGGTCGTCTCGGCGGCGGCGCTTAGCCTGTGCGTCAGCGACGCTACTGCTGGATCTTCTCGACGGCGGCGACGGGAAGCTTCCGCTTCGGTGGCATGCACCTCTGGATTCTGGTGGCGACGGCACTCGATCTCTGCCCTAGCAGCCCGTTTAGCAGCTGCAGCGGCAGACAAAGGACTTTTACCGGTTGCCTCGGACATGGCTCACAAACAACATGCAGAGAGTAAAATATTTACATAGGCATGCGGTTCGCAAGTGACAAACGGGGGCGGCTATGCGTTTCGGTTCGGGCGGTTGTCACCCAACTTCGCGCACTTGTTGCGTGCGTTCCCAGACAGGTTTAGAGCGTTTGAGTGGGGGCAGGGCGGTAGCGGTTTCGGACACAAAGCAGATGCCCTCGACTCAGCATTTCAAGCTTAGCGGAGACTAGCTACCAAAATGACAAGAGGTTTTAGCGCAGCTCACAGGCACCCGTTTCTGCTTTCGCGGCGTCGTCATCGCCGTTGTCTGTTGTAACCAGCAGTGGACACCCTTTACGCTGGGAAAACAATGGAGCGGGAGCTTTTAAAGGAGTTGGTAAAAGCGCCACCTCCTCCCCTCCGTACTGACCGGCGCGCCGGTGGGGGCGCAGCTACGCATAGCAACCGTGACGTCACACAGTAGCCCTAGAACGAGTGCGCGCGCGTAGGCGGTGGCAGCTACACGCCCGCTCTTTCGCCAGACGTCTCGTTGCAGTCGAGTGAGTGAGACGCATGTCTCCGAAGCGGCCCAGTGATTCCGCCCCAAGCGGTTCCTGGAAGCGGCACTGGGTTCACATCAAGGATGTCGCCAAGCACAGTTTAGAATTTACAAAGTGTCTTCGGTATTTTTTTGAAGCGAAAAGCTTCGCTAGGCTAGTCAACACCGAGACTAGTGTGGGCCCCGTCGTCAAAAAAAGCCACAGGTGCGCATGCGCGAACTGCGTGACGTCACAGGAGAGGCGCATGTTGTCGGATCCGCCGCTGCCGTGACTCTGCGACAACCGTGACGTCACAGGAGAGGCGCATGCCGCCGCGGCTCTGCCGTTTGTCGCGGAGGAGAGCTGGGCGCTCCTGCCGTTTGGGTGAGCGTTGTCGGCGGTGGCAGGCGTTTGAAGCGGTTTATAGGTGACTGCTGCAATCGCTTGCCTTTCTGCTCGAGTCTTGTAAGAACGGCCTAACACGGAGATCCAGTCGCCGGAGTGAAGTTCGTGTTCTGAGACGGTGCGTCCCTCCACCTGGATCTCCATGGGAAGGCCGAGCTCGCCGTCTTGGCGAGTCGGTGAGGCTGCCGTCAGGCTTATCGAGGTGGTGTTCTGAGACTGCGCAGAACCAGGCTGGAATGCAGGAAAAGATGAGTTCAGGCTCACACACCTGGACATGCATAGGTTCCTCAAGATGTATGGCGCTTGCTTGAACAGTTGGTTGGCCGCTGTGACGAAAATTTCCGGGGAAACACACATTTAGCCGGAGCCCATGTGCAGAGCGTCCGACCTGCGTTGCCCCCTGGCGGCGAATCCGCGCCACCGCAGCTTTTCGCTTCGAGATATCCAGACTTAATCTTAGCTAAGCCCCAGCCAATTTTTTGAGGAAAGGAAATGCGCAGTATCTGCTTCACACATCTCAGTAGACACCTGAACCAGAGCGAAGACGCATAACAGCTCGAATAAAAAAAGACGCATAACTGCCCTCTTGGAATAGTGTACACCTCAGTCGTAGTTTAAGCTACGTGGTGGTGGTGGTAAAAACTTTTAATTGCTGAAATGGAGTTTGGGAGCCACAGAGTGTCCCCGCTACATGGTCGGCGTCCCACGTCCGGGACACCGCATGACAATGCCCCGTCTCTCGCCCGTTTCACCAGAACGCTTTGGGACTCAAGCGAGGAGCAGTTGAGGAGGGCAGTCTCCTATGCCTCTCTGGAAGGGGTAGGGGAAGCGGGGAGGTGGGGATTTTGAGTACATGCCCACACCATGTGGAAGATATCACAGATCTTTCCACAGTGCGGGCATCGCCCATCCGTGTTAGGATCGTAATGTTTTAAGATTGCAGGACAGAGTAGAGTACCTGTCTGCAGGCGCCTTAAAGTTCGCTCCTCCGTCTTACTCAGCCCCTTTGCAGGGTCCGGGAAAAGGCGGTGCTTGTCGCTATAATGCGTTATTATTTCCCTCAACCGCAGCAGCGGCTGGTTAGTCTCCGAGCCAGAAGAGTTGGGTTGAGGAGCCCGGTGAATAAGCGCTCGGGCAGCCGCGTCAGCGGCCTCATTACGTCGTAAGCCCTGATGTCCAGGAGCCCAAATAATTCTTTTCGGTGTTGGATCAGTGGCAGTCCGTCTTAGAATGCAAGCAGCTAAGGGGGAGATCTCCCCTGCCAAGTAATGATCACATGCTTTTCGGAAGTCCGTAATGATGATTCTCGAATTGGCGTGGGCGGCAGCAAACGCTACCGCTACTTCCTCGGCTCGCATTGAATTCGGGGCTCGAAAAGAGAGTCCATCAACGTGAATTTCCTGGTGAACGACAGCGGCCGTGTAAAATCCCGTGGGCGATGGCCCTGCTACGTGTACATAATATACACCGGGTCGGGAGCCGAGTTGTCTCTCAAGAGCCCGAGCCCGCGCTTGTCGTCTGTTTTCGTGCATGTCGGTGTCCATGTTACGAGGGAGAGGGGAGACCCAGAGCATATGGCGCCACAGTAATGGGACACGCTCCGCCTCCTCTGGAGTGCAGTCGTGCTGGATGTGTAAGCGGTTTAGCAGGCGGCGCCCAGGGGCCATCTGCATGAGCCGCGTGTATTGGTTCACAAGGTGGGCCTCCCGCAGCTACTGGTAGGAGTTAAGCGCCCCCAATGCCTTGAGTTTGGCATTAGAGGTAGCCACCGGGAGATCCAGGGCTCGCTTAGTTGGCTTGCGGATCATGGCGTCTATTCGCGCCTCGTCTTGCTTAGTAGTGCGGAGATATGGCACGGCGTAGAGGATCCGGCTAGTCACGAAAGCATAGACGAGCCGAAGCGCGTCCCTGCCCCGCAGACCGCCCGGCTTGTTGGAAACGCGGCGGATCATGCGCCCTACCTGCTCGCTTACTCTCTTGAGTTTCAGAATGGTGGAGTCCGGTCTGAGTCTGTGGTTAATGAAAAGGCCCAGAATACGGAGCTCTTCAACCTGTGCGGTAGCTACAGATTTGCGCTGCATGCTTTCGCATTCAAAAATTTTGCCAGAAACGCTGCCACTTGCCAGGGTGGCTGGGTGAGTGGGGACTTCAATATAGATATAAAAACAAGGGGGATTTTCTGACCAGTTATGCAGGAGAACATCCCGTTCCTCTCACTTGTAACGGCTCCCACACCTGTGACAACCTCGCGAAATACTTGCGCAGACCTGGTGTTTGAGAACAAGGCATTGCGTCACGAAGCTTCCTTCATGACAATCATTAACTCTTAGTGGAGTGTTTCTTGAAGAAGGAATATGTGTCAAAAATATGAAGTTGTCTGTAATTGTACATACACATCTAGCTCGAATTTTTTGCCTCAATTTACCGAAAAGCTGAAACAGCTGATGAGCTGCGCTCAAATTGCGCATCAGGAAGTAACTTACTTGTCGGCAATTTTTTCTTGTTTCTTGCTAAAGAGGAAAGGAAGTTGCACTTTCACCCTCTCCTGGTTGAAACGGTCAACGACAACGGCGACGCCGCGAAACGCAGAAACAGGTGCCTAAGAGCTGCGCTCTAAAAAAGCAATATCATGCGCGTACACAAACTTTGATGGCTTGGTGAATAGAGATATTACGCATTAGTATGATAAATAATGACGGTGAAAGATCGGAGCCTTGTGGGACACCTCTTGACTGGGGTATGTGTTAGAAGTTTACGTACCCTAAGAGTAAAAGAGTGATCACTTCCTTATGAAGTCTCCTGTCCACGCGAAGAGGTAAAATGAGCTTGTACATAAGCTACTTTATGAAGCCAAATGCTGTGTGAGACGCTATCATAGGCTTTTGCACTATCTAAAGTAACTATAGCTGACACCTCGTCTTGCCATACAGCAACCGGCTCTCCAAGTCTATGTGCTCGGCCCAAATCGAGCACCCACGGTGGAAACCAATCATAGCTACGGTAAATCTTTGAAGAGTGAGAGCATGACTCATGAAGCGGCTGAAGGCTATCCGCTCTACAAGGTTAACCAAATTTGGTGTGAGAGCAATCGGCCGCATACTGTCAGGATCAAAATTATTCCCCTGCTGTTTGAGCAATAACATAATTTTTAAATTTGTTTTTGAGGAAAGGAAATGGCGCAGTATCTGCCTCGCATATCTCGGCGGACACCTGAACCGCGCCGTAAGGAAAGGGAGGAAGGTGGTAGTGAAAGAAGGAAGAGAGGTCATAGTGGAGGTCTCGGGAATAATTTCGACCACCTGGGGATCTTTAACGTGCACTGGCATCGCACAGCACACGGACGCCTCTTGCGTTTTATCTCCATCGAAATGCGGCTGCCGCGGTCGGGTTCGAGCCAGGATACTCCGACTGGGTAGACGGGAGCCTTACCACTGAGCCACCGCGGCGGGTTGTTTTCCAATTTTGTGGAACATGGGCTTTTTCTAAAGACCTGTTGACAATCTGCAAGAGGTAAGAGGCAAAGTCTTGCATTATTATTTTCACCCTGCCAACTCTTACTTCGTCAATATCAGGGGCTGGAGATTGCAGGCAATTAACTGCCGACATTAAATCAGATATAGATACCTTAATGAAGTCTGCACCCACGCCGTCACCTGTTCGGCTGTACGCCTTGTTCGTTGGTAAATTGGTTTTTGAGGAAGGGAGATGTATCTGTGACGCATATCTCGGTGGGCACCTGAACTTCGCCGTAACGGGAAGGGAGGAAAATGTGAGTGAACGAAGACACCGTATTGACTAGACGCGCCTTTGTTCATTCGAAACCATCAAGCTGGCATGGCGGACTCCCTCCCAATCCGCCATGCCAGCTGGATTGTTTGGAATGAACAAAAGGCGCGTCTAGTTTGTTTTGTTGAATGTTATGTGTCAAAGCCAGGCAATAAAGAAAAAAAGCTGGCATGGCGGAGTGGTCAGCCTGCCTGTCTCGCATTCCGCTGACCCCGGTTCGATTCCCCAACTCGACCTTTTCCTTCTCGGTTGTATTTATTTATTTATATCGTGTGACTAGAATGGTTAATTAGGCTAATTGCTTACCGATTATTACTCAATTAGTCATTCGAATGCCAGCGATTAAGTATAGATTAAGTAATGATTGGTATATGCCCATATAAGGCACGTTTCCGAAACGCGGACACATCTGCCGACAGGGCTGCTAACGACAGTATGAGGCATTAAAGGCTTTCGCCTTAAAACACGTGGTACGCTGCTGGCGGCAGAACTCCGACCGTGGAAGAGACCGCCACACCTGCGGCGGCGAGAGCGCAGGAAAGTGCTGCCGCGCAAAGCTCTCTCGATGCCAAGCTGGTTGAGGTCCCTGCTTCTCGAGGGGGGAGCACGTCTCCGCTGCCGCCGCTGGAATTACACTTTGGTAGGCGCCAAAAGGTGGTGGCGCTGACGCTGCCCACGTTACTAAGTCGCAATAGTACGATGGTTTGGGCCAGTTGGTTCCTATTGGGGTATAGAACAATTCACACTGCCCTGCCCTGCCTACACCACCGAACGGCAGTCTCTCAGCTGTGCGCTGGAGCGCCTAGAACCAAGCCCACTGACGGAAATGAAGATTCTCAGCCACTGGCCGCGGCGGTCGTCGGCGGAGAAGGCCTCCAAGGTATCTGATCCGCTTCTTGAGAAGTTCTGGCCTGCACGATAGGCTGTGATTTCAACGAACACTGACGTCTTAAAGTGACTTCAATTTCATGTTACCTTGCTTTCCCTTTCTTCTTCTATCCCCTCACTCCTTTTTCCCTGTGTAGGGCAGCAAACCGATTATTCTTTCGGATAACCTCCCTGCCTTTCCTCTTCTACTGCTCCTCCTCCTCACAGCGCAAATGAAAGGCAGACAGAGGAGCAGGAGCAAATAAGACAGGATGGTTCAGCACTTCCAACTGATTGTACTTGAAAAGATGTAATATATGAATGCACTGAGCTCTGGCGACGTAGAAACTAGTCGCAGTTCTCCAAAAGAGCCATTAGCCGTTTCATTTTCAAGTACGAGAACCGCTGTTAGCTTCTACGTATCGACAACTTCGTCTCGAGTGTATTTAAACGTCGTTTCTTTTCAAATAAAGTCATTTCAAAGTGCAGCTCCATGCTGGCTTCTTTGTCCCTGCTCATGTGTCTACGTTTCGTTTGTGCTGTGAATGGTTCTAACCCATGTGACTAATTCGGGGAGCGCTCGTTGGTCTCCTTGCTTAGTGGCACTGGGTGTCACAAAATTCGGCGCATTTTTGAAACAAACGAACAAAATCAGCGCCGCACGGACGCGTCTGGCCGGCGTGGTGGTAAGACGGGGGAGAAGGGAACGCCCGCTGTGCGACTGGCCTGCTGTGCGTTGCTGCCCCCTCCACCACTGCTTACCGACACGGCGTGCGCGGAGGGAATGAGTCATCCGTGCCGCCGATTTCTCTCGAATATCCGAGTCGCTTCTACCTCTAACCGGGGGAAAAGGGCGTAACCTTACGTGCACTAAGACATGTCCCCCTCGACGGTCGGTGACGGCGCCGCGCTAGAACCTTCGCGAAGCGTCTCCCGACTTTGACCAATGAGTACGCGCGGCCGGAGCGGGAAGAAAAGGGGGACCGCACGACAGATACTGCGCGTATGTGCGCGCCTACTCTGGCTCGTAGAACAAACAGGCGTGGAAGCGAGCCTATAAAACGTTGACCGCTGTCAGATTAGTCCGGACCGCCGTTTAAGCTTCATCGAAGCGCGCCCGTTCGACTCCCGGGAAAACACCACTCGGCCAGCATCGGACCAACGAGGCAATGTTCGCCAGTCTGCGGGACGGCATCGTCGTGGACCTCTGGTCGTCGGACTGTCGCAGTGCGCGGTGAACAAATTGTTTTGTGTGTTTTCCTCTTTCTCTTGTGTTTGTGCACTTTAGGTGCAATATTGCCTGTGTATTGTATACTCTCTCGAGTTTAACTTTGCACGAGCTGCATTGTTTTGTTAATTACTTTGCATGTGTTTGTACTAGCGATTGTGAAATCCTCTGTATCGTCTCATTCCTGTATAAACTTTGTTTGTTTGTGATCTTTTGGCTCCGACCCACTCTCTGGCTTGCGACCGGCGAAAGCCGGGCACCAAGCAACCAAAACCTGTTGTCACTTGGTGGTTGGTCTCTGATGAGTTTGCCACGCTGAGTGGAGGGCATATCCATGGAGTCCGAGACCACTACCCCGCCCACGCTCTAAGGGTGTCTGGGAACTTCACGCTTAAAAGTGCGAGAAGTTGGGTGACAATATATTCTGGCGTCCGCGACACGACGTTTGGTGTTAGTAAGCGCAGAGAACGGAGAAGGAGTCGGAAGGAGTTTACAAAGAGGTCGTAAACGAGGGTTAGCAGTAGAGCGATATTGTGAGGTGCCGCGCTGAGGCAGCTGGATACGGTTCCCCGAATTGAGCGATGCTCTAGGCATGAACAGCTAGGACTAACTCCAAAATAGATCTAAGAGATATTGTGAAGTTGGGTCGTAAGCTGGGCCTAGAAGAATCCGAGAATGCGGATTGGGTGAACCAGGAAATAGAGCGGAGCCGCTGAGAGAGAAAGAGAATTGGCTCGAACAGCCACTAAGAAAGCGCGAGAAGTGCGAAGGTAAAGGAGAAGTGCCTGAAGACAGCCAGAGAAATTCGAATTGAAACAAGAAGTTCATCTAGAGAATGACATTCTCATGAGGGATGAAGTGGGGAATAAGAGCGAGCTTCAGCTCACATCTCTGAGCAAAAGAAGGGGCAAGCGTGGTATAGTCCCAGAGCCCTCGCCGAAATGCTACCAGTGCAACAAGATATGCCACTACGCCTCGAATTGCCGTAGCAACTTAGTGAGCAAGAAATTACTTGTTTGTTTGAAGTGTGGAGACAAGGGGCACAAAGCATGGGCGTGCCCAAGTCTCGAGAAGCCATTCCCACAGGTATCGCATCCCTGTGGCTTTTCGTACAACAGCGAGGCGGAAGACGTTAGCGCCGACCGCGTAGAACAGGCGTACTGGGAGAAACCTCCGGTGTTGTGCATAGTTACGTGCGTCAATCCAGGGTCTCTAACTGAGGGAATGCCGGTTCTTCCCGGCAAAATTCGAGGAAAGTCGGTTTCCGTTCTGAGAAGCACAGGAAGCACCGGAGTTTTCATCAAAAGGGAATTGGTTAGGGATGAAGAACTTATTGGAGAGATGAGCCTTTTGTATTTATTATTTATTTATTTAAATATACTGTCAATCCCCAGACGGATTGTAACAGGGGTGGGTAAAAGAAAAACAATTTTACAGTATTATTAACAAAGAATTATACCAGAGAGAGCGGCACAATCGACTGGTCACATTAATACAGGACGTGTCAAAGGATATGCACAAGGAATTCAAGAGGCAACACAGAAAACTTACTGTCTTTGAAAATACATGTGTAACAATGGTAAGTGCACAATTTGTAAAATTAGTGTAAGGTGGGATTTGTTCTGTGCAGCTTCACAACGGGAGTAGGGCTAACAGCCGTCCGATGCCAGCTGGTCGACAGCAGCGTGCACCAGGCGATGGCAATGCGGCTCGCGCGTATGCCCGTCGTCTTCCTTACAATGGGCATCAGACAGAAGAGGAGCCATCCTGGCGACTTAAGGGGCGGACCAGACAGCGGGGTCGTGGTATGTCTTCAGATGGTTGATATGGACAGTCTCAGGGCCGCGGCGTCTGAAATCGGGAGACGAGGTGAGGGGCTCAACAATGTAGTTGACGGGAGATGTTTGCTGCAAGATGCGGTAAGGCCCGTGATACCTAGCGAGCAATTTCCTGGAGAGACCCGGAGTACGTGGAGGTATCCTCAGCCAGACAAGAGAGCCGGGCGAGAAATGCTGGGGAGGTTGATCTTCATCGTGGCGGGTTTTCTGAAGGGTCTGGGTAGCTGTCGTGAGCGACCGGGCGATCTGGCGGCCGTCTTCGGCGTGCCTGGCGGCTTCGGAAACGGTAGTACACTCAGATGCGTCTGGGTGGTAGGGGAGAATAGTATCAATTGGAACGGAGGGATGTCGGCCGTAAAGGAGAAAGAAAGGAGAAAATCCGGTTGTAGACTGCGTAGCAGTATTGTGCGCGAAGGTAATATACGGGAGAATGAGGTCCCCGTTCGTGTGATTTGAACCAACGTACATAGCCAGCATGTCCCCCCGAGTTCGGTTAAAGCGTTCCGTGAGGCCGTTTGTCTGAGGGTGATAAGCGGTGCATGTCCCATAGATGACGTTGCACTCACGGAGAAGAGCTTTGATGACGTCAGATAGGAAGACGCGGCCTCTGTCGCTGAGGAGCTCACGAGGGGCACCGTGCCGAAGGATGAATCGACGCAGAAGAAAGGATGCCACATCCTGTGCCGTGGCAGCAGAGAGCGCGGCGGTTTCAGCATACCTCGTGAGGTGATCGACGGCAACAATGACCCATCGTTTGCCAGAAGCAGTATAGGGGAGGGGCCCGTATACGTCAATGCCAATGCGGTCGAAAGAGCGAGGCCCCTGGGCCTCACCGGTTGTCCTCGTGAAAAAGAAGGATGGCTCCGTTCGCTTTTGCATCGATTACCGCCGCATTAATAAGATCACACGCAAAGACGTCTACCCTTTGCCCCGTATTGATGACGCTCTGGACTGTCTACAAGGCGCGGAGCTCTTTTCTTCCCTTTATTTGCGCTCTGGTTATTGGCAGGTCCCAATGGCAGCTGCAGATCGTGCCAAAACCGCGTTTGCGACCGCTGACGGCCTCTACGAGTTTAACGTCATGCCTTTTGGTCTGTGTAACGCTCCTGCTACTTTCGAGCGAATGATGGATACAGTTTTGCATGGCCTCAAGTGGAAGACATGCTTGTGTTACCTGGACGATATAGTTATCTTTTCGCCCGACTTTCAAACGCATCTATGTTGCCTGAAGCACGTTTTGACATGCCTCAGAAACGCAGGCCTGCAGCTGAACTTAAAAAAATGCACCTTTGCTGCCCGCGAACTGACAATGTTAGGTCACGTTGTGTCGAAAGATGGTGTACGCACTGACCCTGCAAAACTTCGAGCCGTGTCTGAGTTTCCCAAACCTTCCACCACTAAGCAACTTCGCAGCTTTCTAGGGCTCTGCTCTTATTTTAAGCGTTTCATTCGCAACTTTGCCGCAATTGCTGCCCCTTTGACTCAGCTGCTCGGCACGAATGTTGATTTTTCGGCTTGGTCACCCGTATGCGACGACGCCTACAACACCTTGCGTCGTCTCCTAACGGCACCACCCATCTTGCGACATTTCGACCCGGCGGCCCCCACTGAAGTCCACACGGATGCAAGTGGTATTGGTCTTGGTGCAGTGCTCGCCCAGCGCAAATCTGGCTTCGACGAATATGTCATTGCCTATGCCAGCCGCACACTTAGCAAGGCTGAGTCACACTACTCTTTGACTGAAAAAGAGTGCCTCGCCATTGTGTGGGCCTTAGGCAAGTTTTGCCCATACGTGTACCGCCGTCCTTTCGACGTCGTTACGGATCATCACGCCCTTTGTTGGATTTCCTCACTAAAGGATCCTTATGTTGCCTGGCGCGATGGGCGCTGCGTCTTCAAGAATACAATATCCGAGTCTTGTACCGATCGAGCCGCAAGCATCAGGACGCCGACGCCTTGTCTCGCTCCCCGCCGAACTTGTCAGCCTCTGCGAAATCGACGCCCCTCTTCCATCTCCCACCATCAGTGACCTGCCTTCTGAGCAGCGCAAGGATCCCTGGATTCGTGCTCTTCTCGGCTTTCTCTCTGACCCATCGGCGCTTGTACCATCCCGCGCCCTGCGCCGTCAAGCTTCACATTCGCAGATTAGAGATAACCTGCTTTATCGCCGTAATTATCATTCTGAGGGGCGAAAGTGGCTCCTCGTCAAACCTCGCCACCTCAGGTCCTATATCTGTTCATGTTTTCACGCTGACTGGCAATGCGGCTCGCGCGTATGCCCGTCGTCTTCCTTGCATTAGGATCATAAAATACATGCAAGAAATACAGCGCCAAACAATGAAAACAAACTGATGAATATATTAACGACACAGATATACAATAGATTTACTCTGCGTTTGACCACAATAGCGCTTCTTCCACAAGCTGGGTAAACTTTTCAGGCGAGCTCTGTTGAGCAATTACTGGATCAAGTTTGTTCCACTCGCGCACTGCGAGAGGAAAAAAAGGTGTAGAGAAAAGCGTTGTTTTTACACGAGAATTCCTGAAGCGTGAGCGTGTTTGCGGCGTGTGTTTCTAGAACAGTTGATACTAACAAAGGCTAAGGGATCAATTTTAAAGGAATTGTCAAGCAGTTCAAATAGGAACTTCAAGCG
This sequence comes from Amblyomma mixtum, assembly GCF_055824585.1. Taxonomy (NCBI): domain Eukaryota; kingdom Metazoa; phylum Arthropoda; class Arachnida; order Ixodida; family Ixodidae; genus Amblyomma; species Amblyomma mixtum. The sequence goes on from NC_143018.1 coordinate 116,327,284, forward strand.
GTGTACCTTGGCTCGGTTAGTCAGCGTCGGAAGGCCTGCGCAATGCAGTAGTTCAGTTCGGGAATCGGTGCGGCGGTATCTGTTGAATATGAAATGAACAGCCTTGCGCTGCACGCTTTCTAACATGGTCACATCGTATTTCACGTACGCAAAAACCAAGCTATGTTGGCGTATTCAAGAACTGGACGAATAAGGGTGACATAAGCGAGTTGCTTAGTGCAGGGAGCAGAATGACGCAGCATACGTTTGAGAAAAAAACAGTTTGTTCGTAGCTTTTCCTGTGACGTTTCGAACGTGCGTTGACCAGCTAAGATCTGATGTTATCGATATGCCCAAGTACCGATACTCCTGCACTTTACGTAGTGGGACGTTGTTGAGGCGATATTCAAAATTTAACGGTGTCTTTTTCATGCTAATTGTGATGAAAACTGTTTTGTCTCGATTCATAATCATCTGCCATTTATTGTGCCATTGCGCGGCACGATTCAGGGCGTTGTTAAGGTTTACTTGGTCATTGGAATTTTTTATCTCTTGATAAATCACGCAATCATCTGCGAATAGGCGAACTCTGACATTTATATCCCTGGTTACGTCGTTAATGTAGAGTAGGAATAAAAGCGGAGCAAGTACTGAGCCCTGTGGGACACCGGATAGAACAGGAACCGTGTCAGAAACGCATTCACCAAGCTGCACAAACTGGTAGCGATCTGTAAGATAGTCACAAATCCAGCGAAGAATCGGGCCATCTCCAAATAAGTTCTCTAGTTTAAATAACAATTTCATGTGGGACACCCGATCAAAGGCTTTTGATAAATCTAAGAAAATAACATCAATTTGTGACTGGTCGTTTATGCCTAATGCGAAGTCATGGAGGGTTTCAATTAGCTTGGTAACGGTAGATAGGCCGGATCGAAACCCTTGTTGGTTTGGATTAAGTAGATTGTGTTCTTCTACAAACTGGGTCATGTATCTAAGTATTATATGCTCCAGTAATTTACAGCACGTGCAGGTCAGTGAAATGGGACGATAATTAGTCGGCGAAGGTGAGTTGCCTGACTTGTGCACGGGGTCGACTTTAGCTATTTTCCATTCTGATGGAAACGGCCTTCCCGGAGTGATTTTGAATATACAAGAGAAAGAAATTTACCGACTGGTTCCGCATACCGTCTTAGAAAAGCATTTGGGATTCCGTCCGGTCCATTGCTTTTCTTCTCGTCTAGACTCAGCAGAAGCGATAACAGTCCGCTCTCAGATATAATAGAAACGCCTGACAGTTTGACGTGGCCGGTAGTGCTGGACCTGCATTCAGGAAGCTGGCTGTCGTCTGGCGTAAAAATTGACTGAAAGTACCTGTTGAATGAATTCGCCTTTTCTCTGCCTTCCTGGGCAGATACCGGCGGGTGAGGGTTTGGACGTTGATTTATATAATGCCAAAACTTATACGGGGCGGTTTTGATAAAATTGTTTAAAGTCCTACTGCAGAAACGTTTTTTCGAGCATTTAATTTTACTCTCAAGTGACTTTGTTAATTACCAGAGCCGCGACTGGTAGGCTGGGACAGCTCGTAACTTGTTAGATTTGCGTAGCCGTTTTATTTTGCGCTTCGTATGTATTATATCACGCGTGATCCAAGGATTTTGCTTACGGATGACCTTTTATGTTGAGGGTACAAAACTGCCAATGCAATGCCCAATATGAGCTTTGAATTGAAACCAGGCCTCGTCTATGCTGGTTTCTTCATTGGTGCAGAGATCATAGAAGTCTGGAAATTCGTGAGCAAGGTATGTGTGTATGGCTGCGTCATCTGCTCTATTAAATACGTGTACACTTTTAAATGGACGATGAGAGCGGATGACATTCGGTAAGGCAAGGTGCACACTACCAGTTCATGGTCAGAAAGGCCTTCATGTGTATGAATGTTAATTGTACCGCGGAGGAAGTGGTCTGTAACAAATAATAGGTCGGGAATTGTTCTGGACGCTCCCTGGATGCGAGTGGGCGTGGAAACAAGCTGAGCTAGATTAATTGTGAATAGAAAATGAAGCATTATGGAGCTTGCCACAGTTCCTGAACCCAGAGAGCTCCAGTCAATTTCCGGAAAGTTAAAATCTCCTGCCATTAGTATCCTGCTGCCAGACATATGCTTTAACATGTAATCAAACAAGGGATCTAGGTACGAGTTTTCTGCGTTTGGTGGCCGATAAACAGCGCCAACGTGCGCGATACCATTTGTCAGATAAATCTTACACCAAACTGCTTCAACTGTTGGAACGTCCAGCATGACTGAATATTTTATGTCACCTTTAATAAGCAGAGCGGAGCCCCTTTTGATTCTCTGTCTTTTCTTACAATTGTGTAGCCCGGCGGCACAATTTCACGGTCTGAAATGTTTTTGTGTAACCATGTCTCTGTAACTGCGACATATCGAGTTTAAAAGCCAGCACAATAGCTTCAAGTTCATGAGTTTTATTTGTAATACTGCGTGCATTTAAGTTGAGTACAGTTAGTGACCTTTGCTCCTGGTGATTCGCTTTCCAGTGTTCGTTTGATCTTCGTTTCTTGGCTCAACTGGAACAATGTCACTGTTCTCACTATCCCACGTGAGGAGCTGACCATTTATTTTCACTTTGTCATATACCAGAGATACCTTTTTTTTCTATCATGGTGTTCTTTAGTGCGCTCCCATAATTATTTCCTAACATTCCTGACAGCAAGCGAAAAACCTTCTCCAATGGAGTAACCTGAATCTTTTAATTTAGAACAGTGTTTAAGATTGCTAATTTTGTCTCGGTAGTAAAGAAACTTCATGATTATCGGCCTAGGTCTAGTTTCGTTGTCTTTACTTGGTCTGCCCAGACGGTGAATTCTTTCAGTATCTGTCTTTGTAACTCCAAGTATATCCTCAAAGACTATTTTCGCGACAGTTTCATGCAAAGTGTCTGTAGTTTCATCCTCCTGCTCCTTAACACCATAACTGATTAGATTAGAGCGAGGCCTTCTGTTCTCAAGCTCATCGATTTTGCTGGTCATGGTAGCAAAGTTACGTTCTAATTCTGTAACTTTCCTGGCGCACTCCGTGACTTGCTTTTCAAGCCCACTAATTTTTTCAAGCTTCGTTTCTATTGCAATAAGCTTCTGGTTGGTTACAGCTTTGCCTTTCTTAGTTTCGTCAATGTCTTCAGCAGTTTTCTTCAGCTGCTCAGCAATCGTTTGGTCAATAGGGCCGGGATTTTCTTCGATATCACCGCCAAGAAAAAGCACATATCGGAGCAACACAATCACATTCAAGAGCATTTCACAAAGCGGCTGTGGGCACGGCAGCAACATTAAGCAAAGTTGTTACTTCTAAATGATTTCCCGTAACGTTTGCTCACCTGTGCACAAAATGTGAACAGGTTGGTGGCGCTCATCTTGGCGTTGCCACCGCGCCCACTGCCGAAGTATCCGGCGAAGGCGCATTTTATACTGGATGGTCCTGATGTCCGGGTCGATGCGTTTGTGGTTTCTGTTGATTGCCGCGTGGTGCCATACGAGATATGATAGTCGCGCTGGTGAAAGGTGGCGGGTCGAAACGCTTGGATCCATTCATCGCCTCCAGTAGTCCGAAGAATGGTCACCGACGCTTGGCATGCCGATGGCGGTGCCTCTGGTAGCAGCAGCAATCCAAGAAAAACCTGTGCGAAAAATGCGATGGGGTTGGTGACGCTCATCTTGGCGTTGCCGCCGCGCCCACTATGGTTCTTATGGTTCTTGGTTCTTGGATGGTTCCGCTCAACTGTTACATGAAGCCAGAGTGCAGGTGCACACTCCGTACTTCACCGGAGAAGTGACAGCGCTGTGCATGGAGCGCCTGCTGTATGACCTCATCCTGGGTAACATCAAGGGCGCGAGATCGCCGAACAGCCCAGAAATATGGGCCACCGATGTGGTTGGCGGGACAGTAGCTCCCCATGCGGAAGAAAGGTTGGTAGGCGACACGTGTACAGTAGAGACGGCGGCGCAAGCACAAGCGGGGGCGGAGAAAACGGAGTGTGATTTGTTAGCCTCTAGCGAAAACATGTGCAGTAATAACGAGACTGATTAGTTAGCAACAACAGAAGAGGTTGTGACTAGCAATACAGATCAAAGCTTGGTTGTGGAACAGCCTGTTCCTACAACTGTGGCTGTAGAGAGTGAAGACCAAACCGAAGTGTCGCTCCCTAATCAAAGTATAGCTACTCCTGAGGTAGTAGGCACTGAGACAGCCCACTGGACACTTCAGTCAGAGTGCACCTTAAGGAAGTCGCCTGATGACTACGAAGAAGTAGTTCGGTCCTCCACCGAGAATTCCGAGTGCAACGTGTCTGAGTCTTGCATTGCAGACCACGAGAAGCAGTGGTTAAGGGGCACTGAGTGTGAAAGCTCAGAGGTTGTAATAACTCAGGGGAACGCACTCAGTGAAAACCCGGAAACCATTCCGAGTGAACCCCCGAGCAGCAAGGAGGGCTTTTCCTACGAGGAAGGCGAGGAAATTTGTGGCTTTGATGAAGAATGTGCATTGCAAGGAGAGGCCCAGACTGGGGAATGGTCTCTTTACGATTGCACTGAAAGTTACCACCTGACGGAAGGAATTAAGGAAGCAGTAGTGAGAAAAAGTGAGGAGAATGAGTCACCAACGGCTAGTGAACCATGCTCAGAATACCCCTCACGAGAAAGGCGCCGAAAGCGAAAGAAGGAGAAAATATCAGAAGAAACAAGAAGTTCAGGCCAGGAAGAGCCGAAAAGGACAGAATCAGAGGCCTCATCGTGTGAACCTATGTCGGATGAAGCATGCGAAAACGAATCGGGCTCACCCCGAAGTAGAGCTTGGAAGAAAGTAAAAAGAAAGAGAAGCGAATCGCACACCACCGATGCAGGTGGAATTGAACTGCAGAAAGGCTGGAGAAAATTCACGAAGAGAATGGACACAAGGAGAACTAAGCTCAAGACAGCCCAGTCGAGTCAAAGCCAGCTGCACGACCATCGCAGCAAAGGCAGGAAGAAGTCTACACGAACGTGCGCAGCGTTCAATAAGGACTCCGTCTAGAGACGAAAGCGCAAACGGAAGAGCGCGCACCAAAAAGAAAAAAGAGACAAGGAGCGCAGCCGCCATGAACAAACTGGTGTCAAATTCGTTCGAAACAGACGCGCTGGGCGCAGGAATGAAAGAAGGGCTCGAAGTCTGGGCGCAAAACCAGACAGCAGTACGAGTAGGAAGCTGGGTCACAACAGCGTTCGGAAGAGAAGCCTCAGCAGAAGATGGAAGAAGACTCGAACCTGCGACCAGAAGAAAGGCCAGAGTAGCGTGCGACAGAGAACCACGACTGGGGCTGAAAGCCTGAAGAAAACAATCGCGTTCCCATCCCGCTGTGTAGGCCAAACTTGGAAGTACAGGCGAAAGTGTGCCTTGTACTTGCATGCCCCATGTTTGTAGTCTTGTGTAATTGTACTGCCGTATCGCGGCGTGCTTTTTAAGTGCACTGTGAACACTGCATTTTGTTGTGTATGTGAAAACATCATGACATTGATATATGCATTTTGACATTCACCATTGAGTCTTTGAGTCTCTGGAATGCGCGCGAATTTGGTGTTTTGTGAATATTGTTGCACAATATTCTTAAAGGAAGGGGCAGTGTCACAAAATTCGGCGCATTGTTGAAACAAACAAAATCAGCGCCGCACGGACGCGTCTGGTCGGCGCGGTCGTAAGACGGGGGAGATGGAAACCGCCGCTGTGCGACTAGCCTGCTGTGCATTGCTTCCCCCTCCGCCACCGCTCACCGACACGGCGTGCGCGGAGGGAATGAGTCATCCATGCCGCCGATTTTTCTCGAACGTCCGAGACGCTTCTACTTCTAACCGGGGGAAAACGGCGTAGCCTTGCGTGCCCTAAGGTATGTTCCCCTCGCCGGTTGGTGACGGCGCCGCGCTAGAACCTTCGCGAAGCGTCTCCCGATTTTGACCAATGAGGACGCGCGGTCGGAGCGGGAAAGAAAGGGGGACCGCACGGCCGATACTGCGCGTATGTGCGCGCCTACTCTGGCGCGTAGAACAAGCAGACTTGGAAGCCAGCCTATAAAAGAAGGACGTTGACCATTGTCAACGACTGCCGTTTAAGCTTCATCGAGGCATGCCCGTTCGACTCCCGGGAAAACACCGCTCGGCCAGCATCGGACCAACGAGGAAACGTTCGCCAGTCTGCGGGACGGCATCATCGTGGACCTCTGGTCGTCGGACTGTCGCAGAGCCCGGTGAACAAATTGTGTTTTGTTCATTTACCTCTCTCTTGTGTTTGTGCACTTTAGGTGCAATATCGCCTTTGTATTGTATACTCTCTCGAGTTTAACTTTGCACGAGCTGCATTGTTTTGTTAATTACTTTGCATGTGTTTGTACTAGCCATTGTGAAATCCTCTGTATCGTCTCATTGCTGTATAAACTTTTTTTGTTTTGTGATCCTTTGGCTCCGACCCACTCTCTGGCTTGCGACCGGCGAAAGCTGGGCACCAAACAACCAAAACCTCTTGTCACGTCGTGGTTGGTCTCTGCTGAGTTTGCTATGCTCAGTCTAGGGCATCTTCTGTGAGTCCGGGACCACTACCCCCACACGCTCTTAGGGTGTCTGGGAACTTCACTTTTAAAAGTGCGAGAAGTTGGTTGGCACTGGGCAAGCCGCTGCAAATGCTTCCTCGACCCATTCGTTAGGCAGCAAATCAAACAGCCGCCGGGGCAGGTTTCGCGGTAAGTGCCTTGCCGCCAGCATGTCCGCACCTTTAAGGGCCGAGAGGCACGCCGGCGCCGCAGGTCGTGCGCGAAAAATGCACAATAGGTCCCCAGAGGAGCAACCCATGGGGCAGGAAGGTCACGTGACCGTATGGCATCATCACAAACTGTCCACCGAATTGACAGTAAACTGCTCGCCGAGACAAGTGGCACTCAAATTAATGCTTGGTCGCAACACGTTGCCCAGGCAGGGCAACATGGGTCGTGCACGCCTCACCCGTCACAGCACCTGCCATCGCAGGGCAGTGGTGCATCGCTCAAGTGCTGCACCACTGCACCAGGAGTGGTTGAGGGTTCCTTGGGATCCCGGAATGTAAATTAGAGAATGACCGATTTCGAATATATATGGGTATAACCAATTAGCTCTAAAGGAGTAGCTTAAGTGTCCACTGTGGTCATTTATTGTTTTTTTTTTCGTTGTTGCACGCATCACTAAGAAGACATTGACGTACTTTTCGGCCTGCTTCTGTGGAGAATTTTCGTCGGCAGAATCCACGCTCTTGCTGTACTCCAGCGCTTTCTGTCGCCAGTAGTGGTAGTCCCTCTCGGATAGTTTCTGACCCTTGGACATGCCGATGACCGTGAAATGTGGGGGCCGTCCCTGCGAAGGGAAACAAAAGTGGCTACAACAGACTGCTTTGCTCGCCTAACGGCAGGCCGGTAGTCTGAAAGGGGGAACTTGAACAAGGGGAGGAAGCAATCCTCTCACCGTCCTTTCGACGAGAGGGTCGCTAATGTCTGTGTCCCGAGAACCGCCTCTCTACGCTCTCCTCGGATGTGGCAGACCGAAAGTTACCGCTTCCGCTTCCATTCGAATAAACAAGCGCTTAAAACATGCGCCTCCTTGAAAATGCAGGAACCGTAAGATACTAAGAGACTTGTGAACCCATCGTAACACCTTGTGCTGGAGCGGCCATTCTGCAATTGAAACGCGAGCGATACCACGTGTTTCAGGGAAGCTCATCACAAATATTTAAAAAGAGTCTTTTTGAGGTAAAGAGAAGCCTTTTATGGTATAGTAATGCCAGTGTTGGCGGACGTGAAAAGACAAGCGAGTCATGCTGGCTAGTGAAACGATTTACTAAGTTCTAAAAGTTACTTTTTAACTATTACCAGTTGGCACCTGATAGCATTGAGAGATCTGTAGCCTGCCGTTATAAATGGCCATAGGAGTTTTTTAAAATGTCGAAACCGCGACAACCCACGCCTATATGGCTGAACTACTTTCGGCTACATTCTGCCAAAATACATGTGCTTTCGAAAGGCACCCAGGCAAAGCAACCCCAAGTGGGGACGCAACTACTCGAAATAGCAAAAACTAGTTCAGTCACAGCGGCGAGGTTAAATTGTAGATACGGCTATTGCTAACGGCCGGCTACAAATCTTTATTTGCTGTCAGGTGCCTCTCGGTAATAATCATAAAGTTAAGTATTAGAATTCACTTACTCACTTTACTAAAGTGATGTGCCTATTACTGGCATTATACAAAACTGATATGGTTATTACTGGTATTACGTGCAACATATGGCTACTACTAGAGACGGCTACAAATCTCTCATTGCAATCAAGTGGCAATCGCTAATAGTACGAAAGGTAAATATGGGAGTTTAGTTAATCCCTTTACTAGATAAAATTATTCGCCTGCTTTTTCCCGTCTGCCAACACTGGCATTACTATGCCACAAAAAACTTCTGTTTACCTCAGAAACCTACATTTAAACACTGCCGGCGCTCGTGCCGCCTGTACCACACCGTAACACACGGAATGTGCAGGTTCATCTTAGTTCATCATCATCAGCAGTAGCAGCAGCCTTACTACGCCCACTGCAGGGCAAAGGCCTCTGCCACGTCTCTCTAATTAACTTTGTCCTTCGCCAGTTGGGGCCCCTGTATTCCCGCAAATTTCTTCATCTCATCCCCGCATCTAACTTTCTTGCACCCCCTGCTACGCTTGCCGTCTAAAAGTGTTGACTGCTGGACTTGTTGCTATTCTGACATCACATCCATTCTTATTTCCCGCAATGGGCAGGGCAACAGAAATGAAGAAAATGAACACGGGCGCTCGTGCCCATGCTCGTTTTTTTTATTTCTGTTGCCCTGCCCTTTGCGCGAAATAAGAATGGATGTGATGTCAGAATAGCAACAGGTCCAGCAGTCAACACTTTTAGAAAGGAACAACTAATTCGACAACTAAGCATGAACACGCATATTCCGTGTGCTATGGTGTGGTACAGGCACGCAGTTACTCGGCCAGATATATAATGGGAATATTTTTTTCTTTATTAGCAGTCGCCGAGTATACTGTGTTGATTCGTGCGGCTACATCCCAACTGACGTAGACGAGGGACTGCAGTTATACAGACATATGTAAGTATGATCAGACCACCATTTTCTTTGTTGAATATTCTGTGGTTAAATCCCGCTGACATTCAATGCGGAACACATTGCAGCTAACCACATTATTTGCACTAATGCTAATTTATTTCATTGCCCTCAACTCACTAGAAATATCAGTGCACAAACTTCAATCTGCCACTTTTTTGGCAAGACATTTATAACTTGTGGTGTCAGATGTCTCGAGGCGGCGCACGAGCTACGAGGGACGTCACAGTGGAGAGCTGCTGAATTGTTTACAACAGCCCGAGTTTCTTAACGTGCCCTGACATCGCAAGATAACGGGTGTTTTTTTTTCATTTTATCTCGGCTTTATAGCAGGAAAAGGAACAACGGTTCTTCTTGAAGAATTCTCTGACGTGCTAAATTCAGCTTTTGATAAGAATCAAGTCGCATGTTCTCTTTTTCTGGACGTTAGCAAGGCTTTTGATAGCATCTGCCACGTTCTTTTGCTTGATAAACTTTCTGCGCTGGGATTTCGAGGTTCGTTTTTGGAACTGCTTACTAACTTTTTACAAGATAGGCGCCAATATGTGTCGATTTCAAGATTCCATAGCGATTTCACGGCAATTGCCTCTGGAGTCCCGCAAGGTTCTATATTAAGTCCTTTATTATTCAATCTATACGTTAACGACCTTGCTAACAGTGTGCCATCTTTGCTGTTTCAGTATGCTGATGACACTGTTATTGTTGCATGTGCAAAGAAATACACTGATGCTGTTACAGCATTACAGATAGCTGCTATTAAAGCCATGGACTGGTTTAAGTTTAATCTTATTAATGTTAATACTTCTAAAACAAAACTGATCTGTTTTCATAACCCATTAAAACAAGTTGAATTAACTGACCTTGTTTATTTGCATACTTCCTCTTGTCTTAATTGCAACTGTGTACCAGTTGAATATGCGCATTCGGTCAAATATCTTGGCCTGACCTTCGACAGTGATCTCTCTTGGAAATCGCACCTTTCTTTTGTTTGCCAAAGGCTTCGTGCTGTATCGTGTGTCCTGTATAACATTAGATATTTTATGCCTTTTTCTGTCCGTAAATGTGTTGTACATGCTCTAGCCTATAGTGTACTTAGGTACGGAATTACTGTTTATGGTCACTGCACGGTTCGCTGGCTACATAGGGTGAATTCGCTTTTGCGTTTGCTTCTAAAGAATATTGCTTACGACCTGTCCATTGGTAATGACATTGATATTTTTAGAAGACTAAAGCTTCCAAGTTTTAACTCTTTATTAACAGAAACTATTGTGCTAAAACACTTCTGGTACAGTCAGTTCACCGTTCCATATGTCCCTGCTCGGGATTTAAGACCAAAATACCGCTACTGCATTCCTCGCTCCTCAACCCGGTACGGTAAGCGCACACGTCATTACTATGTACCTGCCTGTTTCAATAGCTTGCCTCCTACTGTACTCCGCATGAAAACTAAATACACCCTGAAAAAAACTTTGCGGTATGTCTCCGTGTTGCTTCCTGCCCCGTAGTTATTTCAGCTATTTACTGTATTAATTTCAAATCACTGTAATCTTTCTTGATGTTGTAATAGTTATATATTTGTTTCATTCTGTTTGGTGACCATTTTCTTTTTTTGCAAAGTTCATTGCAACGTCTCTATTTTCCTTTGTTTTGCCAATGTTAGCTGTCTGCCAGGCGCTGCCACTCAAGCCCTTTGAGGCTTTGGTAGGCCTGATTTATGTTGTCTGGCAATTGACGTGAATAAAAGTTCTATCTATCTATCTATCTATCTATCTCCATCGAAATGCGGCCACTGTCGCTGGGATTTCATCTGTGACCTTGGGATCAGCAGCAGAACGCAAGAGCCACTCAGCCACAGTGGGGGGTATTTCTGGAAAAGAAATGATACAATTTGAAGGTGCATAGATGTGGGATAATAAATCCGCAGAGGTAAAACTGTTCAAGCTAACATCACAAGCGTTTTGCCAGAGTCGCCAAGAAAAACTTGGCTCTAGTTGGCCATGTTGGACACGGATAATTAGGACAGATTGGGAAGGATTCCTGTTTGTTTATGGGGGTTTAACGTCCCACAGCGACTCAGGCCACGAGGGGCGCTGTAGTGAAGGGCTCCGGAAATAGCGATCACCTGGGGTTCTTTAACGTGTACTGACATCGCGCAGTACACGGACCTTAAGAATTTCGCCTCCATCGCAACTCGACCGCCGCGACCGGGATCGTACCTACGTCTTTTGGATAAGCAACAGAGCGCCATAATCACTGAGCCACCGCGGCAGCAAGGAGTAAACTAAGTGCTACAGCTCAGCATGGCAAATAGAATATGCAGGTTTGGGACACGCCAGAGAAAAGAAATGCAATAGAAGAGACATGTGGGCTAGCTGGTACGGTCACATAACGAATTGACCGGGGTGACAAGTGTAGATGACGCGAAAAATGTGGACCTTGGGGCGGGTCAGAGATTTATCAGCAATAAGGAGGACAGGAAGGCAGTGTGTAATACTGTCACAGATATAATTTATTCCATATTTGTAAGAAACAGAATTGTCCTGCAGATGAGAGGTGGTATATAGTTGACCTTCGCTGGCCTTGTCCACCAACGCTCGGCAGACTCATGACATCTAGAATCCACTCAAGCTATTCTTTATCAACGTCATGTGATAATTGTGGCGGCTGCTTCGAGTTCCGTATTTCAGATACGATATTATTTTGACTGATTTTTTCTCACTTGTTTGTATACGGCCATGAAGAGTACTAGATTCTTTGCTTTCCAAATCATGAAGTGCCGTCTCTTACTGTATCAGGCTTTAGGTTTTGGGGGGTTTAACGTCCCAAAGGGACTGAGGCTATGCGGGACGCCGCAGTGAACGGTTCCGGAAATAGCGAAGACCTGTGGCTCTTTAACGTGCACTGGCATCGCACAGTACACGGGCCTCTGGAATTTCGCCTTCAGCGAAATTCAGCTGCCGCGGCGTGGATAGAACCCGCGTCTTTCGGGTCAGCAGCCGAGCGCCGTAACCACTGAGCCGCCGCGGCGGGGCGAAATAGAAATGGCCTTTACGGGCACTGTGTTCATTCGCTAGAACAAAAGATTAGCGCTAATGACCTACCACAGGAGCGGCATATATCAACTCTGGGTGCTGCGGTGAGGAGTACGCGAATAAGTAAAGTGCCAGAATTGTGAGAATTTCGCCGAGGAGGTTGTTCACGGTGCTTACACGCACTCACCTTTTCCAGAACAAGATGAGGACACAACAACAGAGAGCTCTGTGTTGTTGCGTCTTCATCTCGTTCTGTGAAAAGTTAAGAGCATTGAACCACCATGAACAAGAAGTGCCGAGTGCGTGCGCAAAGCACGAATCTGCGCCTGCCACCCATTGCGATTTTCCACCTCCAGTTAGTGTTAGCGAGTGTTTCGCGCTCGCCGGTAGCCCGCTGGGCGGGCGCTTAAGCACCCCGAAATTGCCCCTTAATGCGCTACTCATTTTTACTGGTGATTGTACTTCCCGGCTAAATATCTTCTTTTGAAAGAAGGCAAACTGTACAAACATGCCTTCACCAATAAAGCATTTGGAAAAGTTCGCTTGACTCATCTGACATGAATACAGCACAAAGAAGTCTTAGGACAAGAGAAACGTTACCTGTAAAGCCGCCCAGCTCAAAAAGATCGCGGGATGGTTGTTTGCGTGTAACGCGAATTTTAAGCGTTAGAGCTTTGATGTGAAGCAAGTAATTTTTCACAGACATGTTCTGTTTTTTCTCTCGCAAAGTTAGAGAGGCGGAGGAGATTCTGGAGTTGTCCTAGACTGCACTGATATTCTGATGCGTACGTCATTCCAAATATCGCTTAAGGCAGCCACAGTTAACCTGCACGTTCGTTTAGACACCCTGGTTGAAGCATACGACCTCTACCCCGTGTGGACACGGCGATACGAACCACCTTTGCGGGGTGAGATGCGCAAAGCAACACTTACCCCCTAAAGAATGCAACGGGTCTAGTAGACCCTCTTTGCTGCGATGCTCAACCAGCATTGCAGGTCTGTGAAAGGCGCTGCGTCGTCTAATCTTGCTCTGCTTTGCAGACACTGCAAAGACTGCTTCTTTCACTTAAATAAGACAAGTGTCTTGTTTAACCAGCCCGATCTGACTTGTGGGGCGCTGGTAGAAACATACTCGTTTATGGAGGAATTACAGGTGTGCTTCACATGCCTTTCTACCACTGTTAGACAAAGAGAACCCTTTTCTCGACGACTGCATGTGTTCCAGAAGATAGCACGGTGTTGTCTACTAGGAAGGGTTGTTGCTCTCATGGCTATTAAAGACAAACTGAATCGCCTTCTCTACGCATGAGCCTAAACGGTTGCAAATGGGGGTTTTGGTATGTGTCACAAAATTCGGCGCATATTAGGAAAACCGGTGCAGTGCGGAAGCTAGAACAGTGCCGTTAGAACAGTGAAGAAGGAAACCTGGAGAGTGCCTAACGTTGTGTGTATGGCAGCCCGTTCCGCTTTGCTAGCCGGCACGACGCCAAAGGAAACATCGGCGCGCACGGAGCCGATTATTTGAGAAGCTTTCAGTAAATTCTGCTCATTGTCGACGGAGAGGGCGTAGCCTTGAGCGTGCTGGTTGATGCCCTCTACCATTCACTCGTGTGCCAGCAGCTGCGGATCGCAAGAGCTCAAAGATTCTGGAATATACGACGGGTGTCGACCACTGTCAGCCAGCTCGAGCCGCCGTTCAGGCTTGAGAGAAGCGCGCCCACTCGACTCCAGGGTCAACGCCGCCTGTGGGGCAGCATGCGCCAGCCTGCAGGGTGGCTCAGTCGAGGTCCTCTGGTCATCGGACTGTAGCAGTGCCCAGTGAACAAGTGGTTTTGTTTGTTCGTCTCTCTCTTGTATGAGTCCACTTTACTGCAATACTTTTGTTGTATTGTAGTCCCTCTCGAGCGTTACTTTGTATTGTAAATCAGTTTGTATGTGTTTGTACGAGTGACTGTAAATTTCTCTGTACCGCCTCTTTGCTGTACAAACATTGTTTTGTTTGTGAACCTTCGGCTCCGACACATTCTCTGGGTTGACACCGGAGAAAGCTGGGCACCAAACGGCCACCCTATGCAGTGCGGGCTAGAAGTAAAATCAGAGTGATATTTTCGTATTTTGGGGCTCAACTAATAACTGTAACGGTTTTGCCTCACGTATTAGCTTACACACACAGACACACAGACACACACACACACACACACACACACACACACACACACACACACACACACACACACACACACACACACACACAGACACACACACACACACACACACACACACACACACACACACGGACACACACACGCACACACACACACACACACACACACCGTCGCGGTGGTTCAGTGATTATGGCGCTCGGCTGCTGGCCCGAAAGACGCAGGTTCGATCCCGGCCGCGGCGGCTGAATTTCGATGGAGGCGAAATTCTAGAGACCCGTGTAGTGTGCGATGTCAGTGCACGTTAAAAAACCACAGGCGGTCGAAGTTTCCGGAGCCCTTCACTACGGCGTCGCTCATGGCCAGAGTCGCTTTGGGACGTTAAACCCTAATAAACCGAAAATTATAAACACACACGCACGCACACACACACACACACACACACGCACGCACGCACACACACGCACACGCACGCACGCACGCACACACCAGTATAAGCATCTGGCCTCTCATCCAATAGTGCCTTGCGTGCTTGTCTTTATGTTTATTTATATTATAGCCAGAATTTGCTGGATGGAAAAATAACTGCAGTTTTAAACCGACTATTGGTAAGGGCGCTGGAAGGCCAGCGAGTTTTGAGAAGTGAAGGTGAGGGTGTGGCAGGGCCATGCATTCAAAGGTGAGGTTGAGGTACGCAAAGTAAAAATGACGGCATCTGCCCGCATATGCCCACTCGTTACCATGGGTAAGCTTGCCCCTGGCCTGGTGCTCGGCTTATATGTACAGTGAAATGCTTGGAAAAGTAGTATATCGCCCCCCTTGTGTAGATGAAAGTACGCTTTGCCATTGTGTTCTATGGACAAAAGCTTGCCTTCCGCTATAAACTTCTATCTCGATATATCATCATCATTTTTACAAGACTTTCTTCGCAGGTCAGAGGTTTTCTAGCACAAATTTAAGAAAAAAAATGCATTAGATTTACTCTTATTTCAAACTTCACCCCTTTCATTGACCGAATCTTCATTTTCTTTGCTACTGCGAGTACATGTCATAATAATGTGCAATATTTTTTAATACGCACGTATTGAAAGTTGTGTGGTCCACTGTTTTGGTGGCAAAACTATCGGCTGGGTGTCCCTGACCGACTCAAGCAGTCCAAGAGCCAGCTTCTACTGTGGGCATTCTGCCACCATGTACATTTTGGAGACGGAATAAACGTTATTATTATTATCACTTCCCGCAGTTAGCGCATATAATTATGCGCGGCATTCTTGCTTCGATCTGCTGCTTAGAAACTAATCAGATTGCGCTTCTACCGAAGTGCTCGAAGAAATAAGCGGACACAAGCTAATTCACTGTACTCTTTTGCGGCCTGATCACGGCAGAATCTAAAATGAAAAATCCCGGCCTGCTCAAGTGGAGATACAGGCAGAATGTGGCGGTATCCGGATATATATTAATTGAGTTTCTGAAATGCTTCTTACATAACACTAGTGAAGAGAACTGTAGTTTACTCCGTCAAAAACTGAAAGAAATTGAGGGTATATCCATCCACAACCTTTAAACTGGAATAAATGATCCATGGTTTACCCATCAAGCGAAAGATTTATAATTAAAAAGAAACGCACTTACAGAAAGGCTTGACAAACTAGTCCACGTGTGGACCGGGGCAAACTTTCTGCTTTAACTGCAGCCGCTGTCGCAAATGAAATGCTCAAGTATTTCAATGGCAATCTTCCTGGCATGCTAACAACCGATTCAAAAAGTTCTGGCATGTTCTCGGTTATAATAGTAATCACGCGCTACCGGTACTAAACACCATTACACCAGGCACTCGCCTAGGCACGAGCGCGCCGCTTTATCTTCCTTTTCGAGGCTATGTATGGCCGAAGCGGGACTTGACAACGTTCCCTTGTGCCTATGCCTCCCTCTACTTCAGTGCCGACGAGGACAGGATACGTCCGGGGCAAGGCACTGTAGAAGAGGAGCCTGTGTCGCGCACAGCAGCCTTTGGCGGCGCTGTGGGCCGCAGCTCCAGGTAAAAGATACGTAACAAAGCTTTTTTCAGGCTCACGATGCCACCGACCCTGGCAAGCGTAGCAGCTGCTCGTGTCTTCCCTACGCGAAGAATTCGTTCTCATCGTGCAATGACACCCGCCCACTGCTCCCACCCAGACTTCGTCATAGTGGGGAATCATTGATTACCTTGAAGAGCACGACAGTTCGCACGAGAATGAGATCGGAGCGAGCTGCACTTCCTTCATTTGGAAGCAACACGACTGCAAAAGTACGCGGGATTACGTCGCCAATCTCCGACGCCTGGCACGTGACTGCAATTTTGGTGCTGCTCTAGATCAGATGCTGCTGGACGGAGTCATTTCTGAAACGCGCGACGCCGACGTATGCCGCTGTTTACTGATTACCTTAGCACGGGAGCAGGAGTTCGTATTTCGCGTCGGAAATAGCCAGCGTGGATGCTTGCGGTATCATGGTTAAAAAATGCAGCGCGAAAAGACAAGGACAAACGAAGAAGTGGACAGGACTGGCGCTGACTACTACCAACACATTTATTCAAAGAAACGAGCCGCTTTTATAATGCCACCCAAGATCCAATTGACCAGATAAAGCAGCTGGCAGTCACGTGGGTCTTGAATGGCATTATAAAAGCTGCTCGATTCTTTGAATAAATGTGTTGGTAGTAGTCAGCGCCAGTCCTGTCCACTTCTTCGTTTGTCCCTGTCTTTTCTCGCTGCATTATTTAACCATGATCACTGATAAACAAGTCCAAACAGCCACTTTAGCTTGCGGTCTGCAGGAAGCTGATTCATGTTGTGCCACCGTTGTTCATCAGTAAGGTCAGAGGCGACCTTGGCGGCGACGCGACATCTTAGCCAGCGCCCGTTTGTCGTGCGACTGGAGCGGTTGCCACTCACCGGATTCGTGCAGACAACCAAACATCGTGATTAAATGATGTGGTCATCCAGAACATTGGTCGTGACTGTACTTCTGGGTCGTTCGTTTTGAAAGCGGCCCAGGATGGAAGCGAAGGAGACACGGTGTATGCCCTAATAGCTCGGAGCATGGCGAACTTGATCCTTGCGCGACCGATCGACATCGAGCTTGGTTGGGAAGGTCGCTGGGTGGATATGACTGTGGGCGCAGGGTCTCCAGTGAGCTTGGTACCACGTGACGTCTACTGTAGGCACTGTACATGGTGGCCCACTTTGGCGCGAACTTCTGTTCGTCTGTCTTCTTTCCTGGGTCCTTTGCCAGTAGTTGCTGACAGAGGCATGTCGGAGTAGTCAGGAACCATTGATGTCCGCAGCTCGTTTCTCTCTGTGGTTTTTGCAGGGCCACTTCTTTACGGTAGCAGCACCATCGAGGCGTTTCGCAAGCTGGCCTGCCGCTCCTAGAAGCGCGTTCAACCGTTTTCGTCAACGCCGTTTCTACCGGTTTGAATGTAAGTACATTCCTTGAAGAATTCCCAGACATATTTGTTGAGAAGCTGTGGTCAAGCTGTGCCTACGCAGCGATGCTTCTCCATGTTATTGCTAGGTTTCAATACACTGTAGCGCAGCAAAAGGCGAGGACACAAGAGACGAACACCACAAGCGCTGACTTCCAACAGAGCCCGTGGTGTTCGTCTCTAGTCTCGTGTATCCCCGTCTTTTGCTGCGCTACAGTGTATTGGAACTACGTACCAACAAGCCAAAAAAACCATGTTATTGCCAAGCTCGGCCTGTGCCTTTTGTTTTGCGAGTGAAAGTCTCCGTATTAGCGAGTTTTAGTATAGGGTCACCCTATCAAAGGGTGTATGCTTGGGCTTGGTTCATATTTGAAGGGTAAAAAACGTAGCGTAAAGAAACAAGGACACAGAAAGACAGACAGCACACGGCGCTAACTTCCAACATTGGTTTATTTCAGAAAGGAAAGGTGGTTTTATATCCACATCATTTTCATAAGCTTTCTCATAACCTCAAAAAAATAGCGCAACGTTCTGGAGCCAGAGTGGTTTTTTCGGCGCCTAAGAAGTTGAGTCATCTGTGTAAGAAACATTTCCAAAAATCTATAAAGGGTGTTGGTTGCACGAAAAAACATTGGAAAAATTTGTCAATTGTATTGAAAATGTCTTTTATCAGATTCCTCTTTCCTGTGGCAAGCAGTATGTATAGGGCAAACCGGCAGATGCCTGAATGATAGGCTTCGAGAGCATGGGCGTGATGTAGATGATATGCGTGGAAAAGGGTTGTCAGCCCACTGCCGTGGGTGTCACTGCATACCGCTTCTTGAACAATGAATGGTTTTAAAAGTGCACAATAACCGGTTGACACGAGAAATCATAAAAGCAGAATGGATATCACTTTTGAAAGATGATTGTGTTAGTACCCCCCCCCCTGTTTCATTGCTAGCAAAAGACCTCGCATATCTGGCTGATACGCTTTGCTAGCGCATGGTTTAACGGCGTGATGGTCTTGATGTGGATAGAAACCAGCTTTCCTTTCTGAAATAAACCAATGTTGGAAGTTAGCGCCGTGTGTTGTCTGTCTTTATGTGTCCTTGTTTCTTTGCGCTACGTTTTTTACCCTTCACCCTATCGCTTTGGGTCATGGGGGAATAGCGGGATGCTACTGCCCATGCGCAGAACGCTATCGGCCCTTGGGTGTTTGGGTGAGCGGGCGACGCTAACGCTAAATCAGCGAAATAGCGTGCGCCCCTTGCGCCCCTAAACCGCTTTACGTTGGGACAACATGGCGGCGCCCGCCGAAGCGGGCCCTCTCGCTTCATCAACAATTGGTCGTTGCCGCTACTCTGTGGCTTACGCTGACATCGCTGACAAAGGCGCACGCTGACAAAGGCTGACAAAGGCGCACGAGGCTTTCGCTTTGGCTGAAGTTGCCCGCACAACAAAATTTTAACGATAAAACACGCCGAATTTTCAGATTCCTTCCGTGTTTACTGAGCGGCTAGGCTCAGCGAGTACGCGTCGACTGATCACGTCAGAAAGCGCGGGAGGTTCGAACTACTGATCTCCACAAACAGGTTTCCAATTTTTTACCAGACCTTCACGCGCGTGCGACCTGTATATATTTATATTTATCATGTATATATGTAAATAGACTTATTGCCAGTGTACTCCTCCTCCTGTACTTTCTACTATCCCCTCCCCTCTTTCTTTTCACTTGTACACACTGCCTGCTATCCTTTATTTCCGCTACCCCAGCTCAGGTGCTTCCAGCAGCGATAGCAGATGCCGGGGTAGAAAAAATTATTTTGCCTTCCATATTCAATGCAAAATATTAAAAAAAACCATTACTACTTCTACTCTTCCTGTGTGAATAGTCTTGGCTCGGATTGAACATGTCCGCATTATAAAAAAATATTTGCATGATTTTTCGCTTTTCCTAATTAGTAATTGGTAACAGAAACAGTTTGCGCGTCGTTTTATTTACACAGTGAAAAAAGTACAACATATATATTAACTTATTTGGTCTGAAAGCATCTCTTTCCCGCCGTCATGGCGCTGCCTTCAAGCAACGCAAAGCGACCATCCGCGACCCTATTCTATACAAAGAAAACATGAACCCGTTCCCCTGACGCTAAGCGCATGCGGATAGGGTCACCCTATTCGCCACGACGCTATTTTAAAACTCTCAATTAACTGGCCGTTTGGTAGCGGACGTAGTGGTGTCCGCTGTTTGGGTGTCTGAGTGTGCTAGGCCGGTTGTGCCTATGGCAAAGAAGAAGGGCGACATTAGGTTGTGTAGATATTTTTAACTGACGTTGAATCCGATAGTCCATTGAGAACACTACCCGTTGATGGCATTTTAGTGATTTTGTCAGGTGGGGAAGTATTCAGCTCGCTAGACCTGCGTAGCGGGTACCACCAGCTGCATCTGGACGAAGAAACCAAGAAGACTGCCATGCTTCACACACAAAAAGCCATGTTCTGTTTCAACCGGCTCGCCACCACCCCAAAGCCACTCTGGACCATATCCTTTTCCTCTGCCCGGAGGATCCTCCCCCGCGCGGCCTGGAGCACCTTACCACTTGGGAGCCTTGGGAGACCCTACTGCGCTCCGAGGACCCGGCCAAGCAAGCCATCGCCGCAGGCCGGGCTGCCAGCGTCATGAGCCTCCGGGACATGAACGTTTGAATGCAGTGGGGCCGTGCGGGGGCCAAGCACCTACGTGCCTTAAACACGCCTGTTGCAAATAAAGTTTTCACAGCCACCACCACCGGTGGCGCGGCTTGATCTTAGAGGCTGCCACTGCCCGCTTGCATTGCGATCTCGACGCTTGTCGCAGGAGTCGAACCGGTCTCGACTTTCTAAAATCAAATTCATGTTACCATGCAGTCAAGTTAGGGGTGACTTTGCTCAACGCGACAATCGTCTCGACCCGAGGTGATCGAATTCATGGGAACAGGGCTCGTGGGATCGCCATCTTGTTGCGTGCCGTGGTTGCGTGCATAGGCGCGCCGCACAACTGACGTCACTTGAACAGCCTCTATACATAAGTAATGTATGTCCAATATTAAGGCGGAAGCCTTTAATGTCTCATCGTTGTAAGCAGCAGTTGTCGACAGACTGCTTCTGTCACGCTTGCGTGACAGAAAATGTCACGCTTTTCAATTGGTGGAAACGGTCGTGACGTCACAATGCGCGAATTTCAAACGGGGCCAATTCTACTTTGGCTAGTAACCATGCAACCAATTGAAGGGATCGTATAGTGATGCTCCAAGTAAGTGGGACTGAGCTTAGTTAATTGCTTAATTATTCAATTAGCCTAATTAACTTTTCTAGTCAGGCAATATAAATAAATAAAACTGAATAAGAAATTGGTCGAGCTCGGGAATCGAACCCCGGTCTTCGTAGTGTGAGACGAGCATGCTATCCATTCCGCCATGCCAGCTCGATGTTCGGGAAGAACAAAGGTGCGTCTAGTGAATACGGTGTCTTCACTCACTCTCATCCTCCTCCATTCCCTTCCAGCGAGGTTTAGGTGTCCACCGACAAATGAGAGACAGATACATTTCATTTCCTCAAAAACGAATTTACCGACGAGCGAGGCGTAGAACCGAATGGGCGATGGCGTTCTATGGACTCCTTGGCAGCGTTGCCAGACGCTGTCGCGTTCCACTCTTAGGGCCGAAGCTTAACATCTTAACCACGCATCAGTGACCACACTTTAGGTCAAAAAAGTGCCCCCCTGAATTTTGTGAGACAGTAACTGCGTGATTTCCTTTCCTCAAATACAATTTTCATTTCCTTCATTACGGCTCCTCTTTATCTATCTTCTTTCACTCCCACTTCCTCCCTTCCTCTATGGTGCGGTTCAGGTGTCCACCGAGATGACAGAGAATTACTGCGCCATTTCCTTTCTTCAAAAAGCGTTGCGTTCAAAGGGTAAGGCATCGCGCCGAACGGGTGCTGGCGTTCCGTGGACTTCCTGGCAGCGCTACAACGCGCTGTCGCGTTCCACTCCTAAAGGCGAAGCTTAAGCGGCATTAATTAGCAGTTAATTAGTATTCCGGTATTAATCAGTAATTAACCATTAATTAGTGATCCGTCATCACTTAGTAATTAGTACTCAATTATATGTGACGCCACCAGTGCCACAGAAACAGCGAAGGTGGTGCGGAAAACGCTTCCGCCTCTACCCACTTTAGACAGTCAAAGTGCCCCCTGAATTTTTTTGAATGCGGCTTTTTGGCACGACGCAGTCACACAAAACTAAACATAAATGAGCTCAAAATATTACGCTGATGATGATTTCCAGTTCTACGTACCCGTTTTTTCACTCGGCGCGTGCACAGGTTGCCCAGCCAAGATATCAGCAGCCAGGCGTAGGTAACTGCGTTGATCGGGGGTGGCAGGCAGCGACGCATTGCAAAGTCCATGACTAATTCGTAGCGCTGAAACTTCCATATGGCATCAGAAACCGGATCTACATCCGCAGCTGTATTGCTGTGGGGGGAAAGAGAAAAGGAAACAAAGAAATCTGGCACCGTCATTCCGTCAAAGCGCAACGTTAACAGGCAGGCTGTCGCACAGCGCATGAATGGGCGCCGCTTATTCTGAGGTTTCGTGGAGCAGAAGAAAAACGCAAGCGGGAGCACCCGTCTCCCTCCCACCCCGGCGCATCAGGCCACCGGAGATAACAGGAAAATGGCACTCGACAACGACTGACGTCCTCACTAGGATTGCTGCGGCGCATGGGGTTGCCGGGGGCAACCAGAAAAGAAAGCTGCGCTGTGATAGCTCCACTTTGCAGTCGCTGGACGAGAACATTTTCTTCAGTCGATGCTCCCCGAAACGTGTCCGCCAACAAGTGACTCAGAGAGACTGTATACAGTGCCATATAAACATTTAGTCGTAGTTAGAAAGGAGTCTACTTCACATGGTGTTTTTCTTCGAACTCTGTTGTATTATTCTGTACTGGCGTAAGGTTTCCATTTCTTGTTGCAGATTTTTGTTGCAGATTCGGTATTTAAGAGCTGCTACAAAAAAAAAAAAAGATGTTACCATTTCTGGACCATTCTCCCAAGAGAACCGCCATTTGCTGTTCGCTAATTAAGTGCTTCGCAGAAAACAAATTGGAGAAGACATCTAAAGAGCGGGCGACACCACTGTGACATCCAAATACATGATGTCGTTGCCCGCATTTGGTACAAGTTGAAACGCGCGACGGATGCATCATCAAAGATTTGTTCCGCATTTTACGCTGCTACAAAAACGGCAGATGGGATAATTTCATGGCAGTTGCACCAAGTGGACGATGTAGTGTCATCGCGTGGGCATCAACAGCCCCAGTACCACTATAACAGCTCCAAGACCACTACGCACCTGGTAGGCAGGTAATAGCTGAAAGGCTAAAGTTCAACCGCCGACACCAGTTCGAAACCGAATAAGTCGCATCGTTCGCCGTTGAACTAAGGCACATGGCCGCGAAGTGATTGTTCGGGAACTTCCTGGACGACGCGCTACGTACGCGACCGCTTTGTTGCGGGGTTCAGGAGCGCGGTCATTCAAGAAATGCTGCTTAAGGTGGATTCACACGATAGACCCAATCGCAGATCTCGCGGACGAAGCGCACATCACGTGACATGACATCACGGATTCAGGCCAACCAACTCACTTCCGCGGACGACGTGGACGGAAAAGCCAAGGCGCTTTTTCGCTTTAGGATTCTGGCGGGGAAGCAACACGAATTCAGGCGGAAACACCGCGTTGACTGGCCACCCTGCTACTTTTTGCGCATTTTTTTTGCGACAGCCGCATGGGAGTAAACCTCACTGTTCACAAGCGAAACGTGTGCATGCATGCGCAGGTGTAGTTGTGCACTCGTGGTCGTTCGCCGTTGTTGTACTGCTGCCCCCAGGTGCGCGACATAATTTTGCGTGACGACGCGTCGCTTATTTAAATTATTCTTGCCGAACAGTCTCCAGCGCTTTAGAACATTGCTCGCGTGACAACAGCTGCAGTAATTGCTCTTCGTTTACGCGGAGCAGCCGGAGCAGCTGGTTCTACATCAAAGAGCTCCTCATACAACTAATTTTGTAATCCAAGTTTCTTTCTGGCAATCCAGTCACTTTGCCAGCTACTTTGTTTCGCGTAGTAATTGTTAGATTCATCATCTAAGGGCGCGTTGAAACTCGTCCAGAAATCAGGCAAGCAAAGCAGATTCGCTCGCCGCAAAACTAGGACCTGTTGTAACCTGTTCATGTCCGAACGAGGATGAAGCGCCGTGCCGCTGCTGTTTCTCGCTTTTGCACACAACGTCGCTGCTCGCGGCGTGCACAGATAGAGTTAGAACAGAGCATAAATTTACGCTGCCTACGTGTATGCATACTTACGTACGGTTAACGCAGGCGAATTCCCACTTTTAGTTCAGTTCCCACTTTTAGAGACACAAAAATAAACTCAGCCTATAGTGGCGCCATCTCGTTATCAGGACGGGAACCATTACTGTAAACAAACCGACTCTCCTCTTAAACCTAGCAGCGGCAGAATAATCACTCTAAATAAAAAATAAAGCAAATTTATCACTTATACGTTTTCCTGTAGGCAAGGTGAGACAAAGCGAAAGCCCGGTGCCCCATTTATGGGCAGCGAACGCGCTGAAAAAGGCAGCAGCAACGAGAATTCAGTCCGAAGCGAGGGGTTCGGCTTCGAAGGGCGCCGCTGTGTTTGTCACCGCAAGGCGGAAATCGGTCTCGGCCAATCGGCCTCGCCGCGCCGCTTTCCGCCCCAGTCAGTGTGTGAAGCAGCCGAATCCGCTTCGCTCGCTGGATTTTCGGCCAACTTTGTAAGCACCTTAACTGATGTAATTCGATTGCCACTGCCGCGATCACTGCCAACCGAGGCTTCCACTGCACCTCCATTTTTGACGACTACTCTCGAAAAAGGTCTCGGCCTCTTTTCGCCGCCAACCTGGTGTCGAGAGCTTGGCTGCTCTCTCTGTTTCGGTCCGCTCTGTCGTCTGAAATTCACGTCCATCGTCTGAATGCTTTTAGCCCGCGAACAGCCCTCTCACGTGACGTGACTTTATTGATTCGTTCCACGAGATCTGCGATTCGGTCCGTTGTGTGAATCCACCTTTAAGAGCTCAACTTCGAAACAGAGTGCCATGTAGCAAAAGCTGCGGAACTCGCCGAAAAGAGCCGAAGAGCTTCCGACTCTCCGAAAGAGAGCCGCAATTGGGTGCCCTCCGCCCTGTTAGCACTAAAGGACGCTCACAGCGACAACCTGAGGTGAGCGCACCACAAACTTGCTGTGTTGGCAGAACTTGTTACCGATGGGGTGAAGGGCATGAGGCAAACGAGTCCAAGTATCCTAGAGCACAATGCCACCGATGCAAAAACGTGGGGCACTTAGCGAAGGTTTGCATGAAAAAGGGGGCAAAGTGGTTAATGCATTCGAGTTCGTTAAAAGTGAGCCTGACGATTTGCAGCTTTTTCATGACGAATTAAACAGCCAAACTAAGTGGCCCCATCTGATATATGTGAAAATCGCTGGTCATCCTGCGAGCATCCACAAAGATACCTGGGCAGCGGTGTCTATTATTAACGACCATGTCTATGCTCAACTAGCCCGGAAGCCAAGCCTAAAAAAGTACCTTCATGAAATGGAGTTACGTTTGAACGCCACTCGAGATGACCGGACAGGCGCATATGTGTGTAGAATACGAAGGTCAAAAGGAACTTTGCCTGTGTTTGTCGTTCCTGGAACTCAGCCATGCCTACAAGGCGAGACTGGCTTGCACAGCTCATATTAAACTCGAATCACGTCTTTAACGTGGAAACGGAGAAAAACGTGAAACTCCTGCTGAGAAGTATGCGGATGTGTTCCGTAGGGTGTTGAACCAGAATTTTTTGAATTCGGTTCGGTTTCAGGCTCACGCCTTTCTGGTTCAGTTCCGGTTGGACTTCAGAGTGACATTCCGTTCCGGTTCGAACCTGTTGAGAATGGATGGAACCGGTTCACACGGGCTTAAGACTAAAAAAAATTCACTACGTACGTGGGATTTAATCAACCTGTTATACTGTTTACATTTCTGTGTGACATCGGTATATATAAAAAAAACTGCAAAATCAGTTTAGTCCTAGGTCATTTTCACCTTAACTAGGCTAACTTACTGTCCTCAGGAAAGAGACAGGAAATAATAGCACGAGCAGCAAAATGGAATGAGCTCGAAATTACTGTAATTCGGCTATGTATACGCTGCAGTACATCTGATGAGGTGAAAACGCGAGTTTGCAGCCGCCCTCTTCGGAGAGTTCATGCGTTCGACACGGCCCACATAGAAGCAAAGTGGCTTACACACAGGAGGATCTGGAGGTGGTAATTTGCGTCGTCTGCCACTTCACTTTCATGCCCAGCCGGCACAGAAACAATCGCTCGCCGAAGAGCCCAACCGCTGTTGGGATTGGGAGTCCGAGCCAGGAAACGGTCGAGGCGACGGTGAGTCAAATCACATTTATGTACAGTATGTGCAAGGGCTTTTACATGATACAAGGGCCAAGAGCACCACGGGCTAGCACAAAGAAGAGCGGCCCCGGCGGCGAGCGTAGCTCCGGCGTGATGGCTCTTCTGCTGCCCGTCTGCTGCGCGGGTTCAGTGCGGCTCCGCTTTTAAAGCCGCTGGTGTCGGTTGCGGCAGCCAGCAGTTCAAGTCCTCCAATCAGGTCACGGCACTGGCCACCGTTCAAATTAGACCAATGGCCGAGAGGCGACGGCCGGCGACGCGTCGGAGGAGCCCGCACCGACGGAGAGGAGGGGAGGAGGAAGGGTCCGTGTCGGCGCCGGCGTGGCGGGATGAGTCACGCTGCACGTCGCGACATGTCCGAGAGAGTCTGGGCCTGCTTTGAGCGCCGGCGGGCGCGCTGCGCTGGCTTCCAGACAGGCCAGCCAGCGAAATGGGAGCTCCGGCACTACACCGCATACCCGCGCCTTCATGCTAAGGGCGATCAGCTGGTGGATACTCCACCTGCAACAACCTACAGCTTCAGTAGTTTCGGAGAGCCCGTCACGTGAACAATAGGCCTGCCTGAAGGTCGTGTGAGTTGACAATTCCTCCTAAACAGAGTACTTATGCGGGCGCCGCCAGTACCACGACTTGCGTCTTCTACGTTACCGCGTCTTATTGAGAGAGGAAGATATCCTGTACAAACAGCTATAAGCACACCAGAAGAATGGCCTGAGGGGCGAGTTGGTGCATGATGAAATGAACGCTGGCGCAACAAGGACACTAACAAGAAAGGGACACCACATGCGCATACTACCAACTGTTTATTATACGGAAAGGTGGCAGATTTAAACATACAGCTCAAGCATGAGACTCATGGCTATATGCTCGGAACCCAACACGTGGAAAAGAAGCAGCAAGGTTTCTTTTCTGTTTTTATTTGTGACGTTGCGGCTTCTTTTCCACGTGTTGGGTTCAGAGCGATAATGCGATGAGTCGCATGCTTGAGCTATATGTTTAAATATGCCACCTTTCCGTATAGAAATTGGAGGCTTATCAAGGTTAAGCCCAGTGGATGCGAAGCATGTCCTTAGCGTTTGGAGGCATCTTGACCGCATACACGCCCGGCGCAAAGACGCTGGCGCGGTTGCGGGCAGAGACTGACGCGACGGCGGGCGCGCGCCGCCTCATCCCTGGAGTGACGTCACATATCACGTGATGCAGCGATGATGGCGGCGCCGCCGCGTCGCGCGCGCGGGCGCGAACCGAAGCGTGGAGGCCTCCGCCGGGCGACGTCCGACGGCGCGATATGAGGCCCCATCTGCAGCCGGTGTGACGTCATCACGTGACGTCACATCATGTGATCTCACTTCAAGGTCAATGGTGGCCACCGCCGGGAGGCGACCGACGGCGCGATATGAGGCCCCATCTGCAGCCGGCGTGACGTCATCACGTGACGTCATGTCACGTGACCTAGTTGAAGGTCACTTGAAGGTCAATGGTGGACACCGCCGGGCGTCGCGCGAAGGCCCGAAACCTACGTTAATATGCTTCGCATAATAAACACTTGGTAGTGCGCGCATGTTGTGTCCCTTTCTTGTGTCCTTGTTACGCCAGTGTTCATTTCATCATACACACACCTTTCGGTCGCCCCAGAACTTACTTGCCGGTCACCCCCACGGCATACCTGAAACACATATCCTTTGAGCAGCCTCCCCCCGATCCTTCGCCACATGCCGTATGGTAGGAGAATGTTCGCAATGACTAAAAGAATGGTTAGTTGTCCCTAGCGTACTGTACAGGCGGCAATTCACTGTCTTTGGCACAAATATCTCGTTAGCAGTAAGCCATTCCTTGAGGGGCAGCGTGGATGTCAGCAATTTAAGGAAGAACGTTTTTGCACCACATTAAATGCACATTCGCTTAACTCGTTTTAAAACACTAGCGTCAAGAAAATCCAGATAAGGTTGCCGATACAACGGTATAGGGAACAAGTACTCTGCAAGTACCTGAGTCATCTGCCTTCTGGGGAGTCTATACAGGCAACGTAAGAAAAGCGCACAGTGAGAAAATTGAAAGTGTCATCAGCTTCCTTAAGGAATCCTCATAAAGGCCGCCCACGAGTGTGTGCAGTCGGTGTGCAAATGAGCACAGAGACGTCTAATACGCACAGCTAGTAAAAAGGAGTGGTTTGCTAGTTTGAAAGCAAAAAAGCGCTAAACAAGCTCATGCAGGATTAAGTCCCCGCATCCTCCTCCCGACCATATCAATTTTCTTCAAGTGAATTTGGATCACACCCGTTGTGCGACTGACCCGATGGTTTAATATATTCTGGACAATAATATCACAATCACCACTGTGGGAGATCCATATATTACTACCCATAACGAATTTGTAGGAATTCCCTCTACTTTTCATAAAATCCTGTCCCCTGAAAACCCTCGGTGTGTCATATTGCGGCATAAACTTTGATATCTTTGCAACTTTAATTTCTCCTGAAGTTGTTTCCATCTATGTTCGGTATCTACTGATCAGTTTTTTTATAGGAGTATATATGCCGCCTCGTACGGATATCACAGTATCTCCGGCTTACCATTTGTATACAGATTTCACCCACTGAATAAATGATCATTTTCGGCGATTTTAATCAAAAAACATCTTATGGGGCGTCAGTATCACTGATGCTAAAGGAGCTCATTTTGAAGCTTTTGCGGCTTCTAATGCCCTGGCTCTTCTGAATAATCCGGACTCCTTACCAACCTACAAATGTCCGTACGCTTCAAGTTGGATTGACCTCAGCTTCGCTTCTCCTAATTTGCTTGCAAAGGGTTAATCTTGGGATGTCATTCCTGATTCATCACTTTCCGAGCACAGATTTATTACACACTCTTTTCTTTCCCAACCGTCGTCGCCGTTCAAGCGGTTCAACAGAGCCAGCTCCAGTCGTTTAATTTCCCAGTTAAGTTCTTTGCCTTGGTTAAAATATTTTTTTTTTACAATCATCAGTTTCATTCGGCTTCACTTGATCATGTCCTCTCTAAATTTAACGCCACCTTCATGACCCTTTACAAGAAAAACTTGCGTTTGGTAAAACCAAAGTTCCCCGAGGGTTCCATTCGGTGGACGGTTGATTTGAGCATGGAGAGGTCCCGTGTGCACGCTCTCCGTCACCATTTCCAACGCATTTCAGACCCACAGCTGAGAATTCTTCACCGTTCAATTTATTATAAAGCTCTTGCAAATTATCGCTCTAACATCAGAAATACACATGATAACTATATAAAAGAGATCTGCTCCACAGCTACGCGTAAATATCTCTTTGGTAAGCCATATAAACATGCTTTCGCCAAGCTCAGGTGCCCTTCCATTATCCCTCCTCTACAGTACGCCGATGGCTCATATACTGAAACGCTTCCGGACGCTATACAGTTGCTCCTTCGTACTCACGTCGCTGCAGATGATTCTTCCCACAATCTTCCTTTTCATACTCACGCTCGGGACATTCCTGCGCAGCCTTACAATAACTAAGTTCAAAATTTACCGCTCACTGCTGTGGAGATCGAAGCTGTCACCAATTCATTAGATTTCTCGTCTTCTCCGGGGCCTGATATTATCTCTCCCCGTTTTGTTGTTGCCTTGTTTAACGCTCACCCCTTTTTTCGTCTTCCTCTTTAATTGCACTTTGCACTTGGGTTACTTTCCTCAGCCCTGGAGAATTTGCAGAAATACTTTTATTCCCAAACCGAATAGGCCAAAGCACCTTTCGAGTCTTCCCGACCGATCTGTATTAATTCATCTTTCGGTAAAGCGCTCCAACGTCTACTATATGGTCGGCTCTATTACTTCCTGTGCCAAAAGAAACTACTTCATAGAAATCAGTATGGTTTCCGCGTGACCGCAGTTCTGTTCAGGCTCTCTATCATTTGCGGGAGTTCTTACATAGTTATGAAGAGCGAAAAATTCCCGTTGTTCTAATTTCTCTGGACTTCAGAGGAGCATTTCATAGTGTTTGGCACCCTCTGGTTTTACATTTTTTACAAAAACATCATTGTTCTCGTAATCTATATTCCCTTCTCGCGTCTTTCCTTCATAACCGTCATTTGACCTATTAGTATCCTTCGTGCACTCTTTCTGCACCTTTTTCCCTCGGCAGTCCGCAGGGTTCACAACTTTCGCCATTGCTTTGGAACATTTTGCTATATGATCTCATAAACCTTCCTGTCCCGCACCTATCGACATTCAGTCATATGCAGATGACACCATTATACTCATCCCTGGCAAAACTAGCCGCGAGTTGTCAACGCTGGGCTCAAATGTTTTAACATTACTCCAAAACTGGTGTACCACATCTCGCGTTCAGTTAAACCCAGAAGAGTGTCCTTATGTATTCTTTTTAATGGAGTCCCGGCGTTACACAAGCGTAAGCCGACTATTCGACTAGATGCGTACAGTCTCAAGTGTGAACCCAGTATTAAATTATGAGGTGTTGTCTTTGACTCTCACTTATGCTTTATTCCTCATGTTAACCGTTTGCAAACGAAAATTCTTGCATCTACCACAAAACTCCTTAATTGGTTCCATTTCCATTTTCGTGTTTCTCCTTCTCATATGCGCCAATCTTATCCCCAGGTTATTCTTCCTACAATTACGTATGCCGCCCCAGCTTGGTGGTTTCGTTGCTCCCTTCCCGACTAAGAGATCGCGTTTTATCGTTTCAACAAATTCTTCTTCTGGAGCTTACTGGTGCCTATAATACTACGCGACAGCCGAAATTGAGGATTTTTTATGTCGTGAAGAATACTCATCGCCGAGCCGCCTATCACGTTCCCCGTCGCCGTCGTCACCGCGCATTGCATCTCCTAGCGGAGGCTACGCCGTGTTTGGACGCCCCCCAGCCCTCGAAGGTTAAACTGCATAAAGGAGCCTCTGGGGGTGAGGGTGCTTCTGAGCGCAAGAACAAAGATCCTCCATCGACGGAAACGCCAGACCATGCCTCAACTACGACGACAACACCGACGACGACGATGACGCGGCCAGACATGAAGCTTTACCACCTCCCAGAGAAGTGACGTCGGAGTACGCCCACCGCAGCCTCACTACTCGACGAAGCAGAGAATGTACACCGAAGACAACGTGCAATACGAAAACGCGAACAAGTGACCTTGAAGTTACAGTCGATGGTCACGCCGTTACTGCCTTGGTCGACACGGGAGCTGACTACTCCGTCATAAGTGGGCCACTCGCTGTCCGACTCAGGAAAGTAACAACAAATTGGGATGGCCCGCTGATCCGCACCGCAGGTGGTAACCTTATTACGCCGTCAGGACGCTGCACCGCGAGAGTTAAAGTAAATGGGCGAACCTATGCTAAAACCTTCCTGGTCCTACAGAAACGCTCGCGAGACGTCATTTTGGGAATGGACTTACTGAATGAACAACAGGCGATCATCGACCTTCGATCTAAGTCGATCAGGCTTTTCACGGAAAAAGCCATATCTGCTGGGGCGAGAGCGACTTATCACGCTGCCTTAAAAGTCCTCGATGAAGCATTGAGCGTGCCGCCCCGATCAAGTGTCGTCGCCTATATAGCTACTGGAGACATCGAAACTGCCGAAGGCGTCATCGAGGGGAACACCCAGTTATTCCTGGATTGAGGACTGGGCGTCGCAAGGGCGTCGCACTTGGCAGCGGCGACGATAAACGGCGAGCACCAACTTACTGTGTCTCTGCGTTTTGCTGCAGATTGCCTTCCACCGTCTGAACTTTGCGCCCTAAACCAGCGAGCGGACTGCACGAGCCTGGCAAGCGTTGGCTTGCCCTTACCGGCAAAAGGGGCGGATTTTCCTTCAGCGGTTGCGGCAATCGGCGGCGGTTTCACCTGACTCCTGACGTCACCGGACGCAAGCTATAAAGACAGCGACCCATCGCCTTCGGCCTCACTTGGCAGCGGCGACGATAAACGGCGAGCACCAACTTACTGTGTCTCTGCGTTTTGCTGCAGGTTAGTGTAAAAACTGTATCAATTTTATTTTTGCCTGTGCTGCTTTTCTGACGTCGTCGCTGCTGCCAGTTGGTGCGCTCTGTGCCCGTTCATTTTGTGTTTGCACGTGTTTGCATTGACTTGTCTTCAACCACATGGCGAAAGACATAGCCAAACTTAAAGAGGAACTGAAGGCTGAACTAGCCAAGATGAAGAAAGAGTACAAACAGGAAGTGAAAGCTTCACGGGAGTGTATCGAAAGAGAGCTTCGAAATGAAATCAGAGATCTAAAGACTGAACAACGAAACATGACAAAAAGCCTTGACTTTGCCCATGACTCTTTAGATGAGCTAACAAAGAAACTTGAGGCTGAAATTTTGAAAAATGTTAAGCTTGAAGAACAGAATCGGGAGCTTCACGCGAGGTGCACGTCACTAGAGAAAAATCAAGATGAAGTTGTGAAACGCATGGTCCTCATGGAGCAATACCCTAGAAACACAAACAAAGAAATTCATGGTGTTGAGAAACATGATGATGAGAATGTGTTGCAGATTGTCACTAAAATTGGAGAGAAGATTGATGAGCCAGTCATTGAAAATGACATTGAATGTTGCCACAGAGTTCCTACTAAAAATCCCGACAACAGCATTCTTGTTGTTCAGTTCAAGTCTCGAGCAAAACGTGATAGCGCACTGAGGAAAGGGAAAAAGGCCCG
This sequence comes from Amblyomma mixtum, assembly GCF_055824585.1. NCBI lineage: Eukaryota > Metazoa > Arthropoda > Arachnida > Ixodida > Ixodidae > Amblyomma > Amblyomma mixtum. The sequence continues at coordinate 116,360,318 of NC_143018.1, forward strand.
TCTAACAAATGAGGACATTGGGATTGAAAACACGGCACCAATATACATTAATGAGCACCTTTGTCCGGCCCTGAAAAGACTCCTGGGTATGGTTGTAAAGAGGAAGTATGCTCACAACTGGAAGTCAGTGTGGACTTTCAATGGGAAAATCTTTGCTAAGCAGTCCGACACCTCGGATGCTATACAAATAACTTGTGAGGCTGACCTTGGAAAGGTTGAGTCAAATCCGTGATTTTGTTGCTATTGCCTAGACACACTTTAATCAAATCAAAATGGAGTATCACAGCTTCGTCCTACCACAACGCATTCGACCACAGCAACGTTCTCTAAAAACAGTATTACACTTTAATTCTCGTTCTGCTCATGGAAAGCACGATGACATTATTTGTTTATTAAGTCAGTTTTCTTTTAAATTCAGCATAATCATGATGACTGAAACCTGGTACTATGAAGGCTGCGATATGCTTCATCTTGATGGGTATAATAATTTTTTCATGAATCGTGAAATTCGACGTGGTGGTGGTGTTGCGATTTATGTACAGTTGTGTACAAAGTGCGAACTTCTTCCGGAATTTTGCAAGGTTACGAGTGAATATGAGTTTCTCACTGTAAAAAATAACTTGGAAATTATAACTGTTATTTATCGCCCACCTGAAGGAAACTTGATACCGTTTTTTGAATTTTTTGATCGGCTCCTGGAGTATGTTCGAAGCAATAACTTTAAGTTAACTTGTGGAGGAGACTTCAATATAAATACTTTGCTTAATACTCCAAATGTTGTTGACTTTACAACTCGTGTTCATTCTCTGGGTTTCATAAGCGTGATTAATACATCAACGCGTGTCACTCTATCCACTTCATCTGCACTGGATTTGTTCATTGTCAACTCTGAAACCTCGATTCACAGTGCTGACACAGTAGCATCTGACATCAGTGATCATTGCCCAATTTTTATGTTTTGTGACCCTGTAATGAAAGTGAAAAGTACCTCTGAGGAGATAACTGTCCAGCATATGACTGATGATTCCCTGATGGCGTTTCAGCATGACATTAGCCAACAAAACTGGTCCTCGGTGTATTGCAAAGCGAATGCCAGTGGGGCGTGTTTAAGTTTTCTTGAAATTATTTCTCAAATCTATCCCAAACACTTCCCAATAAAAACCTTTAAGGTATCAAATAAGATAAGAAAACCTTGGGTGACCCATAATTATTTAAAAGCTATAAAGCAGAAAAATGCTCTTTTTCATACATTTCTGAAAATGCGAAGTCCTGAGGCGTTAAAAAATTCAAAACTGCCAGAAATAAATTAAATGCTGAACTCCGACGAGCAAAGGTTGCTTACTATGAAAAACTTTAGGGATAAAAAAGATGCACTCCCTGATCAAATGCTTTATAGAAACCACCCAGTTACCGGTCGTGCTCTTGCCGACTTTTTGAATAAACATTTCATCGGATCTTCTGCACACGCTAGCAGTTACATAACTAGCGAAGATATAGGACACTCACGGGCTGAAAGTATATTTCTTCAGCCAACAGATCAGGCAAAAGTGTACAGAACGTTTATGTCCCTGAACAATAGTAAAGCGCTTGATGTTGATAATATCCAAACTAAACCAATAAAGTATATTTTAGAGTACATAACTGCTCCACTTACATATATTTTCAACCTATCTATTGATTTTGGAGAATTTCCCGCTGCAATGAAGAAGTCTAGAGTGTCAGTTATATATTGTCACGGAAGTAGCGAGCACCACACAAAGTAAAAGGCAAGCGGACACAGAGTCAGCGGCTGTTCTCAATGGAAAAGCACACTCGAAGAGCGCGCGCGTCTCTTACTTCTTTGTCTTTCTGACGCCACGTGAAACCACCAGGTGGCATTACTCCCCCTCTTAAAAAAAAGAAATGCACACGATCACAGGGAATGCTTCAGATGCGGAGCACTGCGTTCAGCGGGAGTAGTACGGCTTCATGCGAAGTACATGCACTACGTCAGATTGGTGTTGTCGACTAGAACATGGCACAGCTCCGTCTGGAACAACTTCATAATTCACATCTGATATTCGGTGCAGCACCCTGTAGGGTCCAAAGTAACGGTTGAGAAGTTTTTCCGACAAGCCTGGCCGCCGGACAGGTGTCCACACCCAGACTTGGTCACCGGGCTGGTACGATACGTAGCGGTGACGGTCATTATATCGGCGTGCGTCTGTTACCTGTTGTTTCGTAATGTGGGTACGGGCGAGTTGGCGTGCTTCTTCGGCATAGGTCGTGAAGTCTTCTGCGTGAGGTGCAAGCACCTGGTCGTCAGCCACGCATGGCAGCATGGCGTCAAGCATGGTCTGCACATCTCGTCCGTAGACTAGACGAAACGGAGTGAATCGAGTGGTCTCTTGGACGGCCGTATTGTATGCAAATGTGACATAAGGTAGGATGGCATCCTAATTTTCGTGCCGCACGTCGACGTACATGGCAAGCATGTCTGCGAGTGTTTTGTTTAGGCGCTCAGTAAGACCATGAGACTGGGGATGGTAGGCAGTAGTCTTTCGGTGAGATGTCTGGCTTAGTTGGAAAACTTCGTCAAGAAGCCGAGCTGTAAATGCCTTGCCACGATCAGTGATTACGAATGAAGCGGCTCCATGGCGTAGAACAATCTGGTTCATGAAGAACTGTGCCACCTCAGAGGAGGTTGCACGTGGTACCGCAATGGCTTCTGCGTAACGTGTCAGATAGTCCGTGGCCACGATAATCCACTTATTACCAGCTGACGATAGAGGAAAAGGGCTGAGGAATTCCATACCTATTTGGTCGAATGGGGCTAGTGGTGGTGGGATGGGCTGCAGGAAACCCGCTGGCTTGAATGGTGGGGTCTTGCGTCGCTGGCATTCGCGGCAACCTCGAACATACCGATGAACGGTGGCAGCAAGTTTGGGCCAGTAGTACGCCTGACGTACTCTGGCGAGAGTGCGTGCAAATCCCAGGTGACCGGAGGAGGGTTCGTCATGGCAAGCAAGAAGAATTTCGTCGCGGAGATCTGCAGGGATAACCAGAACATAGGGTCGGTCGCTGTGGCTTGCGCTTTTCTTGTAGAGGATTCCGTCGCGTATACAGAAGGAGGACAGGTTTTTGGAGAATTGTTGGGGAACGGTAGAATCCTGGCCCTCCAAACGATCGATCACGGGTTTTATGTCTTTATCGGCACGTTGCCGGGCTTTTAAATCAGACGGATTCATGGTGCCAAGAAAATAGCTGTCGTCGTCCGCACTGCCATGCGCCAACTCCACGGGTGCACGGGACAGAGTGTCAGCATCCTCATGTTTCCGTCCTGACTTATAAACGATGGAGTAATCAAATTCCTGCATACGGAGGCTCCATCGTGCAAGGCGTCCTGATGGGTCTCGGAGACTGGCCAGCCAACACAACGAATGATGGTCGGTGACAATTTTAAATGCACGGCCGTAGAGGTAGGGTCGAAATTTCATAGTTGCCCAAACGACCGCGAGACATTCCTTTTCGGAAGTTCCACGCCTTTCTGGTACTGGACGAGGACAGCACCTAGACCGACGTTGCTGGCGTCAGTGTGAATTTCGGTAGCGGCATCCTCATCAAAGTGTGCAAGAACAGGTGGGTTGTGAAGGCGTTGGCGGAGCTCGGTAAATGCATCTTGCTCCTCGGCAGACCAGACGAATGGGATGTCATCACGTGTTAGACGCGTCAGGGGTTCGGCAATCCTGGAGAAACCGGCAATGAAACGGCGATATTAGGCGCAAAGGCCCAAAAAACGTCGGACTGCTTTCTTCGTAGAAGGAATGGGAAAGTCGGCTACAGCTGCAGTTTTGTCTGGATCAGGGCGCACACCATCAGCACTGACTACATGACCGAGAAATTTAAGCTGCTGATAACCAAAGTGGCATTTCTCTGGCTTAAGCGTTAAGTCGGCCGAGCGGAGAGCATCCAGTACTGTACGCAGCCGTTTAAGATGTTCGTCGAATGTTTCTGCAAACACGATGACGTCATCTAAATACACCAAACAGGTTTGCCATTTCAGGCCAGCAAGAACGGTGTCCATCAGTCGCCGGAATGTCGCGGGCGCTGAACACAGACCGCATGGCAGCACTTTAAATTCATATAATCCATCCGGAGTGACAAAGGCAGTTTTTTCGCGGTCACGCTCGTCGACTTGAATCTGCAAGTAGCCGCTTTTTAAATCGATGGACGAAAAGAACTTGGCGTTGCGAAGCCGGTCGAGTGAGTCATCAATACGGGGCACGGGATATACATCCTTTTTTGTGATGTCATTCAGCTTTCTGTAATCGACGCAAAAGCGTAGCGTGCCATCTTTTTTCTTAACAAGTACTACAGGAGACGAACATGGGCTTGTAGACGGCTGAATAACGTCATCATTCAGCATTTCCTGGACTTGTGTTCGGATTGCCTCACGTTGTTTGGTTGAAATGCGGTACGGCTGTTGTCGAATGGGTCGAGCGTCATCGGACGTTAGGATTCGATGCTTGGTGATAGGTGTTTGTCGAACTTTCGATGAGGAGGCAAAGCACGGGGCGTACTCGAGCAGTAAGGCACGCAGCTATATAAAGGAGGCGATAAAAACTTACCAAAAAATTACCGTCCAATATCAATAATACCTACGTTTGCTAAAGGTTTCGATAAGATATTGCACTATCGTTTTAACCGATTCTTTGAGAAGAATCATCTCATTTCTGATGCACAATTCGGCTTCAGAAAAGGACGTTCAAATGAGCTAGCTTTATTGGGGTTAAAGGAACACGTGCTGCAAAATATACAAATGAAACTAATAACCCTTGGCCTCTTCATAGACTTTAGTAAGGCTTTTGATTCCCTTGATCATAGTATTCTAACTCATAAGCTCTCAGTCTATGGGATTCGTGGCAACCCTTTATCTTTAATAAAATCTTACTTAGCTGACAGGCAACAGTGTGTATGTATTCGAAACCACCAATCATCTCTACTACCTATAATCAGAGGCGTACCTCAGGGAAGTGTACTAGGCCCTCTGCTATTTAATGTCTACATAAACAGTATTGTGAACATTGACCAAGGTTTAAAATTCATTATTTACGCTGATGACTGCACGATTTTGTTCTCTGGTCCTGATGTGAATGAACTAGTCACCAAGTGCAAACAACTTCTTAATCGGCTTCATGAATGGTCTGATATTAATCTACTAAAAATTAATCCTGCAAAAACAAAAGTTACGTTATTTTGTGCAAGAAACAAAAATTTTCGTCTAGAAAAAAAGATCACTTGTGGTGGTGAAAAAATTGAAATTGTTCACGAACACACCATACTAGGTGTAACTTTTTCTTCACACCTTACATGGGATTCGCATGTTGATAAGATAATAAAAAACCTCTCGTTGGTAACAGGTGCAATTGCTCGTTGCCGCGCGTTCCTTCCTAGTAGAATAAAGCTACAAATATATAATGCATTATTTGTCTCGCAAATAAGCTATTGCTCATTAGTCTGGTTGACAACAACTAAGGCCAACCTATAAAAAATTTACCTTCTGCAAAAGAAAGCTATACGTCACATTGCCAATCTTGATTACCTAAGCCACACAGGGCAAGCTTTTGAAACATTCAGTGTGTTAAAAATTCAAAGTATGTATGAATTCCAAATATTGCTTTCATTTCATCTGTTGTCATCATTTAGGTCTATGATTGAAGGCACTGCGCTATTGAAACAGAACGATCACACAGTTAATACTCGCAACACAGACACTTGGTTTGTTCCCCATTTTCGCAGTGACTATAAGTTCCAAGCATTACAGCACAATCTTCCAGTAATTTTAAATAGATATAACGACATAAATAACCCTACTAAGAAAGCATTGCGTGAATTGTTTCTTCAAAAATAATTCCTGACGTATAATTCGCGCCCAAGTACAGCTGCTCCCTTGTATCTTATGCAAATATGTTTTCTGTATTTCCCTATTGTAATTTATTGATGATTTTGTGCTTTCTGGATGTACTGTTTTTGTGAAAACTGTAACCTGACTATGTGTTCGTTTTTATTTTTTTTTGTGTATGTAAATGTTCTCAACAAAGTCTGCTCCTATGCCTTGTAACGGCTGCCTGGGCCTCGTCAAGCTGTATACCTACAGCTTTTAGTCCAGGCAGCCGCCAGAATTTTCTGGAAATTAAATGAAATTGAAATTAAAAAATTGAAAAAATTGAAAAGTCGCCCAAATCCGAAATGACCAAGCCCAGGTGCTGCTAACCAACTTCACCGAAGGATACCGGCATCTTAACAAAGGTACGACAATTGCTTTTCTCGACGAGCTAGCAGACATCACAGACGTATTTGGCATTTGGCCTCCTCAACCAACCCGCCAAACCATCTGACCAAAGTCATCAACCCACGTTCGATATCAACCCAGCCTTACCCCGGAGCAGACAAGGCCAAATATGCAGTATTCAACAAAGGTACAGCGATTGCTTCTCATCGGCATCGAATATGCGACGAACCCGGCTTGCCAAGCACCTCATTGTCAGAGACGAACACGCCCGACTACTGCGGCAGAGCCCCTTCCACGTATCGCAGCTAGAACGCCAAGCTATCCGCAAACATGTAGAGGAACTGCTACGTGACGACGTCATCCAGCCATCGAGGAGCCCCTGGGCAGCACCAATCGTCGTAGTGAAAAAGAGAGACGGCACCCTTCGCTTCTGCGTCGATTACCGCCGCCTGAACTGCATTACGAAGAAGGATGTCTAGCCTCTCCCCCGCATCGATGACACATTGGATCGGCTGTGCAATGCTAAGTACTTCTCATCGATGGACTTGAAGAGCGGCTGCTGGCAAATTGAAGTCGACGAAAGGGATCGCGAAAAAACTGCGTTCATCACACCAGGCGGACTCTTGGAGTTCAAGGTGATGCCATTAATCCTCTGCTCTGCCTCAGCGACGTTCCAGCGAGCAATGAATACGGTGCTCACAGGCTTGAAGTGGCTAACTTCTCTAGTCTACTTAGACGACGTCTACTTAGATGTCTTCTCCTCAAGCTTTGAAGACCACCTCAGAAGGCTCTAGATAGTGCTGGAAACAATAAAGCCTTCAGGCCTAACACTGCAACCAGAGAAGTGTCACATCGCCTACGAGGAGCTGCTGTTCCTTGGTCACGTCGTAAGGATGGAGTTCGCCCTGACCCTCAGAATAATAATAATAATAATAATAATAATAATAATAATAATAATAATAATAATAATAATAATAATAATAATAATAATAATAATAATAATAATAATAATATTGTTACGTGCTTAGCACGCACGGGGGGTTATTCACAGAGGGGATCGGTCGGAGCAGGATGGAAGCAGGAAGCCTACCAGCGTCCTTCAGCTCTTTCTCTTCCTTTCTCTCTGCTCGCCTTCATCTTCTGCTTCTTCCGTCGAGGTTCTATGGAAGCACGTTACATTTCCCTCCTCGCAGACGAAGCCCGTCGGGCGAGTTAAACAGACCGCCTGGGATGGAATCGCTTGAGGCGGGCTACATGCACCACCTGAGACTGGCGTGACCGTCGACCACTAGCAGTTAGTCGCGATATAACGTAATTAACGTCACTAATGCACTCCAACACAACAAACGGTCCAGTGTAGTGGGATAGCAGTTTCTGACACAGACCACGCTTGCGTAGAGGGGTCCACAACCACACAATGTCACCAGGAACATAAGAAACTTCTTGGTGTTGGACGTCGTAGCGGTTCTTGGAACGCTCTTGCGAAGATAAAATTCGAACGCGGGCAAGCTGGCGAGCTTCTTCAGCTCTGCAGAGTGTGGTCGCAAGAGAAGGTTCGTCGTGGATGAAAAATGGTAGAATGGTGTCAAGGCCACAGCGAGGCGAGCGAGCATAGAGCAGGTAAAAGGGGCTGTAGCCAGTTGTCTCATGTTGCGCTGTGTTGTATGCATGAGTAACGAACGGGAGGACGCCATCCCAGTCTTTATGATCTGCAGCGACGTACATAGCAAGCATGGTGGTGAGCGTCCGATTAGTGCGTTCTACCACACCGTTCGTTTGGGGATGATATGGCGTGGAGTGGCGAAAACTGCAGCTGCTGAGGCGGAGAAGTTCTTCAACAACGTCCGCTGTAAATTGGCGTCCACGGTCGCTAATGAGAACTGCAGGAGGGCCGTGCCGAAGAATGACGAAACGAAGTAAGAAGTTAGATACTTCAGACGCAGTAGCAGCTGGTATCGCGGCTGTCTCACAATAACGGGTTAAGTGGTCTACGCACACAAGAATCCATCGATTTCCTTTCGAGGACCGTGGGAAAGGTCCAAGGAGGTCAATGCCAACTTGCTCAAACGGAGCTGTTGGAGGTGTGATTGGCCGCAGTTTGCCAGGTGGACTTGAAGTCGGCAGCTTAAAGCGCTGGCATTGCACACAGCTGGCTACATAGTGCTGGATGGTTGAACGCATGTTAGGCCAGTAAAATCGTTGCTGTGTGCGGTGGAGTGTGCGTGTCACTCCCAAGTGCCCAGACGTGGCGTCGTCGTGCATCATTTCAAGAACTGTGATGCGTAGGTTTTCGGGTACGACAAGAAGCATGCGTGCTCCTCCAGAAGCGAAACTCTTCTTATAAAGCAAACCGTCGCGAATGCAAAAAGTATTCTTTACAGAATCTTGAGCGGCATCAAACAAAGAGGTTAATGTTTGGTCTTTGCGTTGCTCAGTTCGGAAAACTTGAAGGTCGGGGAAGGCTTGTGAAAGTGACGCCAAGTATTCATCAAAGTTGTCTGCGTCGTCATCAGTCGTTTGAAGCGGCAAACGGGAAAGACAATCGGCATCTGAGTGTTTACGGCCGCTTTTATGCACCACAGTGAAATTAAATTCTTGTAGGCGCAAAGCCCATCGAGCAAGCCGGCCACAGGGGTCACGAAGACTCACTAGCCAGCAAAGCGAGTGGTGGTCGGTCACGACGGTGAAAGCATTCCCGTACAGATAGGAGCGGAAGCGCTGTACAGCGAAAACAACGGCGAGACATTCTTGCTCAGTAACCGTGTAATTTCTTTCGCTCTTACTCAATGACCGGCTGGCATATGCTACCACGTGCTGATCGTGACCATGGCGTTGTATAAGTACAGCGCCGATACCGATACCACTTGCATCAGTGTGCACTTCAATTGGTGCAGATGGGCAGAAGTGGCGTAGGATGGGGCCCGAGGTCAAAAGAAATTTCAGATGTCGGAAAGCTGCGTCACATTCGCTGGTCCAATTGAACGGTGCATCTTTATGCAGCAAACACGTCAGTGGGTAAGCGATGTCCGCAAACCTAGCTATAAAGCGTCGAAAGTACGAGCAGAGTCCTAAAAAACTCTGCAGCTCTTTCACTGATTGAGGCACCGTAAAACTTTTGACAGCTTCAATTTTCTTTGGATCTGGTCGAACACCTTCTTTATCAACTAAATGACCAAGAACAATTGTTTCACGGTTCCCAAAATGACATTTCTTGGAATTGAGGATAAGGCCAGCTCGTTCCATGCAATCAAGCACAATATCCAGGCGGCTGTTGTGCTCACTAAACGTTTTGCCAAAAATTACAACGTCGTCCAAATAACATAAACAAATTTGCCACTTAAGGCCACGCAGGATTGTATCCATGAACCGCTCGAATGTTGCAGGTGCGTTACATAATCCGAAAGGCATAACGTTAAACTCGTAAAGTCCGTCTGGTGTTATGAATGCCGTTTTTTCCCTATCTGCAGCGTGCATGGGGATTTGCCAGTAGCCGGATCTCAAATCAATAGAAGAAAAGTATGAAGCGGAGTGCAGACAATCAATTGCGTCATCTATACGTGGAAGCGGGTAGACGTCCTTCTTCGTGGCCGTATTTAAGCGACGGTAGTCAACACAGAACCTCCATGTGCCATCTTTTTTCTTAACAAGGATAACTGGAGCTGCCCAAGGACTTGAAGACTCTCGAATTATGCCTCGCTTTAGCATCTCTTGAACTTGGTCATCTATTAACTTACGTTCAGTGGCTGAGACTCGATAGGGCTTCTGGCGTATAGGAGGTGCGGAGCCGGTGTTGATCGTGTGATGAATACGACTGGTAGGCGGTGGTGTAGAATCGTCTTTGGCAAAGTCGAACACGAACACGTGCTTCAGAAGGAGTTCCACTAGAGTGCAACGCTCGGTTGTGGGAAGAGCCTGATTAATCATAGCCTTAACTTGGGTCTCCATATCTCTTTTCACGTGCTGCTCACTGACAGAGTTGGTTAACGTCGCGACGGAACCTGACACACCTTCCTCGAAACGGGCGAGTTTGAGGCCCCGGGGCAACACAGCTGGCTCTTCAGAGTGGTTCACTGTCCACAGCTCAGTACGGCCTCTCACCACGGGAACGACGCAACGAGGCACGACGATACTCTTCTTAGAGCAGGCGAGTGTCGTAGGCTCTACCACAGCTTCAAAAGATTCGCACTGATTGTGAATAGAGGAAACCCGCACGAATGCTGCGGAGAAAGCTGGTACAATAGTGTCTTCTTCCACCGCAAATGCTCCAAAATCCGGTGTCGAGTTATCCACAAGAGCTGAAAGTAGTGAAGAATTCAAAGCAATTTCTCCCGTACGACAGTCTAAAGTTGCACCACACTCTTGCAGAAAATCAATTCCAAGAATCACATCATGCGTTGACCGTGGTAGCACTGCGAATTCTGTTCTAAACGTTAGACCACCAATAACAACATCCGAAGCACACACACCAAGTGGAACCAAAGGTTCACCACCGACACCACGAAATAACGCTGCACGGTCACCACTAAACATAACTTTCCTACCTAAACGGTTCTTAAAACTCAAACTCATAACGGATACGGTAGCACCAGTGTCCACAAGAGCCATTGTTTTCACACCATCAATAAACACTTCCAGCTTGTTCTTCAACATAAACACGGGCAGAGGTATATTGGACGTCATCGACTCGCCGGCGGCCTCACCTCCATTGGCCGCGCCTCCTAGTTTCCCGGAGGCGGAGGGGATGTACGACGTCGAGGAGAAGGTGACCGCCGTTGGCGCTGAGGTGGCGGCGTCACACTGCGGTCAGATGCAGGTGATGAACTCCGCAAAGTGCTCGGACGGTATGGGTCCCAAGCGGACGTTGAGGGTCGCTGCTGCGCGGTGTGCACTTGTCCGTAAGTAGGCGCTGGGGGTTGGCAGTCTTGAGAAGTCGGGAAACGACGGCGGCAATATCTAGCGATATGCCCTGCAATGCCACACCGGTAGCACAAAGGTTGAGAGCGCCAGCGACCGCCATAAAAGTCCTGGCGAACAAAGTCGCGACGTTGGCTGGAGCCAGGATCTCGCTGCTGACGAACAACGTCTTCTGGGTAGGTGGGCCTCCTTTCCGCCGGCTGGTGGCCATAACGTTGGGCAATGTTCCGATCGTCCTTGGGCAAAGTGCCGTTAGGTTGAGCCCACGGAGTCGACAGGGCGGCAACATCTTCCTCCGGTGCAGAACTGTGCCGCAGATATTCTGTGCGGCAGAAGGTGTCCCGGGATCTGGACAATTCCTCGCGCACAATCTCTCGAATCATTTCAGCCATAGAATTTGGAGGACAGGCTTCCACACTGGCTATAGAGGTGACATTGGCCAATCTTCCGAATTTAGGGGTAATTCGACGCAGCTTAAGAGCTTCAAATGTTCTGCAATGTTTTATAACGTCAGCGGTGGTGCTCAGGCTCTCTTTACTAATCAGGAAATTGTAAACATCTTCCGCAATTCCTTTTAGAAGGTGGCCGACTTTGTCTTCTTCAAGCATACTGGAGTTAACTAGCTTGCATAACTTTAAGATGGCTTCGATGTATGCCGTGCAAGTTTCTCCGGGTACTTGCGCGCGGTGAAGCAATGTCTGTTCAGCACGCTTCTTTGTTGCCGATTCATCCCCAAAATTTTTCTTGATTTCGGTCGTAAAGGTTGCCCATGAACTCAGTGTATCCTCATGATTGTCGAACCAGTCAAGGGCAGTGGCGGCAAGGAAAAACACCACGTTAGCCAGTTTGGTAGCAGCGTTCCAGCGATTGTATTTGCTCACCCGCTCGTAGTGTTTCAGCCACTCGTCAACGTCCTCTTCAGGTTTTCCAAAAAATGTGCGGGGCTCTCGGTAATGTGGCCAGTTGTTCGCTGTGGATGTCCCGGGTTGCTCGGCATTGTCGTCTCCAGGCATGTCCGATGGCAGTGGTGGGAAGCCTGCGAGTCTACGGCTCCTTCGGTAGATGGAATGCTCCGTGGTCGATACCCCGCACCTCCACCAAGCTGTTACGTGCTTAGCACGCACGGGGGGTTATTCACAGAGGGGATCGGTCGGAGCAGGATGGAAGCAGGAAGCCTACCAGCGTCCTTCAGCTCTTTCTCTTCCTTTCTCTCTGCTCGCCTTCATCTTCTGCTTCTTCCGTCGAGGTTCTATGGAAGCACGTTACAATATTATTATTATTAATAATAATGTTTATTTTCATCACTTGATACAAGTTAGCGAAAAGAAGTGGCTGAAGTAAAACCTGCTTTCTCCGCAGGTTGACAATGCCTCAGCCGCCTTTACATCAGCAGCAGTGACATGGCGGAAGCAGAAACATGCGCTAGAAGGCAATTTCTATTCAACAAACCGTGTCTATGCTTGCAAAAAGAAATTTATCAACATAACGCGAGCAAAAAAAACAAAAAAAAACTGAAGCCAGTATAACCGCTACTCAAACAGGTTCGCTATATGTCTTTGCGTCTTTGTAGTAATATCTATCAGCTTGAAGTCAATATCGTTCAAAAGAGGCGGTAATGAAAACTTTATCCTTTCAACCGCAAAGCCAGTCCGTGAAAAAAGGAACAAACCATGGTGGTTGGTACCTAAAAGAGTTTTGTCACTGTTTTCAGGTTTGCTAAGTTTAAAACAATTTTTGATCTACCTTGTGCTGTTTTTTTATTGGCATGCAGCAGTTTGTATACGTAAATATTTTCCGCTGTTATGATCCTGTGCTTTCGGAAAAGAGGTAGTGTGTGTTCCAACCTAGGCGTATTCTCTGTAGCACCTACAGTTTTTCTTTGTTACAGCAGAAGCTTGCTGATTTTTGTTATAGAGGCATTTGCCCATACTAAGCAGCAGTAGCAAATTTGAGAGTTAAAAAGCGCATTGTAAATAAGTTTCTTGATATTAGCAGGAAGCAATTGGCGACTTCGTTTCAGTATTCCAACAACCTTGCTCAGTTTTGATGAAATTCTTTTAATATGCTCGTTCCACGAAAAATGTTCAGAGAAAACTACTAGAGTTTTTATATGTTTCACTGTTTTTATGCAATAGGGACTTAAGTGAAGGCTATCATGAGGTGTAATTGATGTTTCTGGTGAGCGGAATAAGACGCAGAATGTTTCATTCTCATTCGAGAATAATCTATTGTTTTGGCGCCATTCCTGGTGTCTGCAACAGAATATATCTGCTGTTTCTATAATCTGAGTTAGGCCCTTGCCAGAAACCAGAACTTTGCAGTCATCTGCGTAAATTATGTACTTACAGTTGCCCGGAATTCTTACAATATCATTAATTTAAAAAAGAAACAGGATAGGACCAAGAATGCTGCCTTGTGGAACTCGGATTTTATTGGTTTTACACTCGATTTTATTCGGTTTAACTCGACATGCTGGTGTCTTCCCTGAAGGTAGGATAGAATTACATGCTGCGAGATTCCACGGAACCCATAGCGCTCCAATTTGTCAAGAAGTATGCGATGATATACAGAACCGAATGCTTTTCTGAAATCTATATAGATTCCCAGTGTCGCCAATTTTTTTTCAAAGTTTTTCAACGCTGTTTCCTTATGAACTAAGGGGGCGTTTTCTGTCGAGCGAAACTTCCTAAATCCGAACTAAAGCTCAGTTATCCAATTGTAATTTTCAGGAAAATCCAGAATGCGTGAATTAAATACCTTTTCGAAACCTCTCGAGAATACTTGTAGTATAGCAAGCGGGCGGTAATTGGAGATTTCATTTTTATCTCCTCCTTTGTGCATTGTTGTTACACTAGCAACTTGCATCTGTAGCGGAAAATCACCAGTTAACCCATCAGGAACCAAGAAAATCTAAAAGAGCGATCTTCTTCATTTTTAGCACATAATACTCTCATATAAAGAAAAAGAGATTGCTGAAATTTTGTCACGATTGCTTTATTCCTTCCAGAGGTTACACAGGTGTTCTTTTTATAGTACACTTGGTCTTCCCCATTGCACATGTGGGTACTTCACTGCATTCCTATTGGTGGCGTGAATTTTGTTATTATGTCTGCGATTTTTACGCAGGGTGATGTAGCACTTCTTGCAGGCCCTCATGAATATCTTCTGGTTATACTGGCACCGCAGTTATCCTACTTTGTACGGAAAGCTTTCTCATTTTCAAAGAAGCATCAGATACGATTGAACCAGAGTGTCTGCGAACCGCTGGTTACTGCATGTCAAGGTGTAGATAATAATGAGTAACGTTCTTACCAAAGCAAAAATAGTCAGCAGGCTCGTCTCTAGCAATTTGGCAGATAGTTCAGGCTTTCACAATTGCAAAGTTGGGCTTTGGTGTCAACAACCACTATCTCTTTTTGTCCCTGATGCTGATATACTGACAGTAGATGGCTTGATGCGAAAGGTCAACACCTGCCATACCACTGTTGTAAAAGGAAAGGAGTTTTGGCTTTAAAAAAATCTGTTTTTTTTGTGCTATAGGCAACCACCACTCTACAAAACACGTAGGCTCACTGCTGTTATAGTTGCAAGCCATAGTTACTATACTGTTGATCGTAGACTTCAATAAAGGCATGTAACCTATACTACTGAAGCAAGAATCGATGTTTCATGGCTGCTTCTATTTCATCGCTTTCTTTGGCCCAAGTGGACACTTCCAAAACGCGTTTTGGCGAACGGTTCCTCCAGCCCTAAATTCCTCCCAGTGGAGCGTTACAAGAATGTCTTGAGAGGTAAAAAAATTACAAAAAAAGATGAAATGATCACTAAGCGTTGAAATCACCTCAGGTGACGACAGGACAACACGCGCTTCCAAAAGTTTCATTTCTGAACTCAAGTACTTTCCGCAGACGGTGTGAACGGCATAACAGTAACTGTCTGCTCTGCAGAACCTTCAGTTCTTATAACCAAACTTTATTGCAACCACTTAAAATCATACCATCATCATACTCAAGACCGCTAGCGGCAAGTACAGCAGCCCCCGAGGCCTTGCTGAGCAGAAAAAGTGATTTTTTCCCGAAAAATTGGCAGGAACCACAGGATCTATGAACTGGAATAAATAGGCGCCGTTCTGCACACAGGAAGACCCAGTGTACTATAGAAAGTACAGCAGTATATAAATCTTCACAGAGCAAAAAACGCCAAAGGTGCGGGGCATTCAAAGCATCCGTTGTTTACTTTGGTCTTTCGTGCTGCTCTATACTTGAAACTAGCGTAGTAGGTACATAAATGCGGCCGTGAGAAAATTATAAGCAAGCAACTACCGGTGCAGTTCGTGGGAAACAAACATCCTGAAGTTTCACCACGGAAAGCTGACATTCTGAGCAGAGGAAGTGCGCCAAAAAAGTTAAGGGTGGTTGGCCAATCCCCTGTTGACAAAAGCATGCCCTACTTGAAAAGAAAATTCCAGTCTTTCGTGGTGAAATTATAAAAAAATTAACTGTACTTTTAAAAGTACGTTGGGCGCTAATGGGTTAAGAGAGAAATGTTGTAAACGTGTGTTATAACGGGCGCTATTTAATCCATCACATGCTTAATAGGCTTGATTTCCAAATCATCTACATCGTAATCTCTACCGTTCTTAATACCTGGAAAAAGCCTTGTTACCTCCGATACAGAAGTGGGGCGGAGAAATAATGTATTTTGCACATCCGGAATATTTCTGGCGGCATCAGAGCAGTATGTGCTACTGCCGACCTCTGCCGGACTAATCTCGACTGATCGCAGCCATGAAGAGCTGCATCTACGTTTTTCAAGATTACTGTAGATGATCTGGACCTTTTATCTCGACGTTTCCTTGCCGGGTTTAAACTGAGCGATGCAGCGAGCGGCGGGCATTCTTAGTTCGACGACTGACGAGCACGTTTGTTGCTTACGCCGCCGCCGAGTGATTCCGTTCTTTTGCGGGCGAAGCTCTGCCAAAATAAAGAGGTTCGTTTGCAAGTTTTGTGGCTGTCTTCCCGGCCGCTGCACTGCCGTCACTTCAACGTTACAATATGATCAGAAAGAGTCCCAAATGTTTGAATTATGTGTAATGGGAGCGACCGGCAGCCGTTCCCGCGGTGGGACGAAGAGGAGAACGAAGTGCTGGTTTCGGTGTGACTCCTGGGTGTGTGCCTGCCGTGACGCGTCTTTGATCAACGGCCTCCGACGTGTGCTTCGAAGACGCACCTGTACACTTGGTGGAGGTGCTTCGATCCCCGTCCCGGTGCTCAACCTGGAACTTAGGAGCGGAACGCTACTTGCACCACCAACAATGCCAAACACTTCGACGCAGTCGTCGCCGGCCACCCCTGCCACCGTCCTCTGTTCCGGGGTCCAACGACAGCGCGACCCTTCCCCATTTAGCGGTACGGACGACCAGGACGTCGACGACTGGTTGGCGTCCTACGAGCGCGTCAGCACTTACAATCGGTGGGACGATTCCATCAAGCTGAGCAACGTGCTCTTCTATCTCACAGACGTTGCCAACTTATGGTTTCGTAACCATGAAGCGGACCTTCCCACCTGGTCATCATTCAAGACAACCTTCGCCGACGTATTCGGCCGCCCCACCGTGCGGAAACTCCGCGCCGAGCAACGTCTCCGTGCTCGAGCACAGCTACCGACCGAAACATTCACCGGCTACATTGACGACATTGTCGATTTATGTAAGCGCGTGAACCCTTCGATGTCCGAGGCTGACAAAGTTAATAACATTCTTAAAGGCATAGCAGATGACGATTTCCAAATGCTCCTGGCGAAGAACCCCACCTCCGCCAGTGCCGTCATCGAGCTGTGCCAAAGCTTCGACGAGCTGCGCAAGCAACGCGCTTCTACGCGGCAGTCTGGTGCGCCTCCCGAGAGTCTTGCTGGCTTGGCCCTTGGTCCCTCGTCTTCGGACCAAACCCTCTTCATGGAGCGCGTGAAAGATTTTATACGCGAGGAAATCGCCCGCCAGATTTCTCTTCTCCATCACGTTCCAGACCCTGTCTGCCCTACTGGCGACCTAGCGCCCTCCCTTGCGCCGACTACCCGCCGTGTTGTTCAGGAGCAGCTCGCTGCAGTCCTACCGTCCAGCCCCCCGCCTCCTCCTGTCGCAGCACCACTCACCTATGCGGAAGCCGTCAGACGGACACCGCGCTCGCTTGCCTCTCCTACGTACCGCAGCAGCCCTGCCTATTATGCTCCAACCCCGTCCATGCAACTCCCGCCAGCCTCGTTTCCTCGCACACGGCGACATCCTACGAACCCTTGGCGCACCGCCGATAATCGGCCCATCTGCTACGCTTGCGTGCTTCCAGGGCACGTCGCACGTCCCTGCCGTCAGCGCTTGCCTCGCTATGGGGATGCTGTGCACCCGTACGATCACGGATACGATCACGAGCCGACCTTGCCCAATGGCTCTTCTGGCTCGTCTATGTCTCGCCCCCAGTACTCGACTCGCCGCTCGCCTTCGCCTCGCCGCCGTTCCATTTCCCCAATGCTTCGGCGACCGGAACCTCTCCGAGAGGAAAACTGAATGCCGCAGTTCGGGAGGCAAGAACTGCGTCTTTTGCGAACTCACCAAGTCCTCCGTTTGCTCCCGCTAATGTGGTTCAGGCGTTTGTCGAAGGTGTCCCTGTTCTCGCGCTCGTTGACACGGGCGCTGCCGTGTCTGTGATTAGTGACTCTCTTCGCCGCAAAATTCGCAAGGTGACGACACCCCTGTCTGACTTTTCGCTCCGTACGGCCAGGTCGCAGCGCATCCACCCCATCGCAGCCTGCAAGGTACGAGTTTCTATCAACGACGTTTAATATCTCATCGAGTTTGTTGTGCTGAGTACGTGCTCTCACGATATCATCCTAGGATGCGACTTCCTGTCAACCCGCCATGCAGTGATTGATTGTGCTCGTGCTGAACTTGCGCTATCTTCCGTGTGTAACGTTTGCCTGTGCCCTCCGCTAAACTTCTCGTAGCCGCCGACACCACCATACCTCCCTTTTCTTCTGTCCTCGTCCCGCTCTTACCTGACTCTGCCTTCAGCAGCCCTGTTCTCTTCACACCCACTACTGCTGCTACCCGCCGTCACCACGTTCTGATTCCTTTCGCCGTTCTCACGATTTCCGGTGGTCACTGTGCCATTTATGTCTCGAACCCTTTTGCTTGCCAGTCCTCGGTCCTTCGCGGCGAATGCCTCGGTCGTATCGAAGAACTGGACCCTGCACTTGCCTACGAGTTCTGTGATCACCGCGCATGTCCCGAGGTTGCTCTCCTGGACATTTGTGCGACCACGCCCGATCCGCTTCCCGCCGTCGTCTTTCATCGAGCCATCGCTACCGACCTTCCGCCCGCTCAACGTGACCAGCTACTGAAACTTCTCCAACGCTTCAGCACGTCTTTTGACCTTTCCCAACCTTCTTTGGGCCGTGCGTTCGCCGTCTCTCACGAAATTGACACAGGTACGCACGCCCCCTTGCGCCAGCGACCGTACCGCGTCTCGCCCACAGAGCGCCGCGTCATCCGTGAATATGTCGACGATATGCGACAGCGCGGCATCATACAGCCTTCTCACAGCCCTTGGGCCTCTCTTGTTGTCTTGCTGACGAAAAAAGATGGCTCCATCCGGTTCTGCGTGGACTACCGCCGTGTCAACCAGATTACTCGCAAGGACGTTTACCCTCTACCCCGAATCGACGAAGCACTGGATTGCTTGCAGGGAGCGGAGTACTTTTCGTCCATAGACTTACGCTCTGGATACTGGCAAGTCCCGATGGCTGCTTCTGACCGGCCGAAAACCGCCTTCGTCACACCAGACGGCCTGTATGAATTCAATGTCATGCCATTCGGCCTATGCAATGCCCCAGCCACATTCGAGAGAATGATGGATAATATTCTCAGTGGGCTCAAATGGGAAACGTGTCTGTGCTATCTGGATGACATTGTCATTTTTTCTAAAGATTTTTCTTCCCATTTACTACGCCTCCAGCGTGTTCTCACGTGCCTTACTGCAGCCGGCCTACAACTAAACCTAAAGAAATGTCACTTCGGTGCCACGAAGCTGACGATATTAGGTCATGTCATCTCCAAAGATGGTGTTCTTCCTGACCCTGCCACACTTCGCGCCGCCGCTGAATTTCCCAAACCGACCACCTTAAAAGAACTTCGCAGTTTTATAGGCTTCTGTTCCTACTTCCGCCGCTTCATCCGGAATTTCGCCTGTATCATCGCCACTTTAACGCAGCTTCTTGCCGGCAGCCCGAACCTCTCGTCTTGGTCACCCGCCTGCGATGCCGCATTCGACACTTTACGTAGCCTCCTGGTCTCCCCCCCAATACTCCGCCACTTTGATCCCGACTGTCCGACCGAAATTCACACTGACGCGAGCGGTGTGGGGTTGGGCGCAGTTCTTGACCAACGGAAGACTGGGTATCCGGAATATGTTGTCGCTCACGCCAGCCGCACTCTCACCAAGGCGGAATCTAACTATTCAGTGACAGAAAAAGAATGTCTCGCCATCATTTGGGCGATTGCCAAGTTCCGCCCTTACGTCTACGGCCGGCCGTTCTATGTCGTCACCGACCATCATGCTCTTTGCTGGCTGTCCTCCCTCAAAGATCCCTCTGGACGACTTGCCCGCTGGGCTTTACGTCTGCAGGAATTTGATATTCACGTCATTTATCGCTCTGGACGCAAGCACTCCGACGCCGACGCACTTTCCCGTTCACCACTCCCTTACGATTCCGCCTCTGCCCTCGTCTGTGCCTATGAGTTCTCGTCGGTCGGTGTCCCTGATATGCTCTCCGAACAACTGCAGGATCCTTGAATCAACTCACTCCTCTCATTTCTCTCTACTCCCTCGCCACCTTCTTCATCCCGTACTCTTCGTCGCCAAGCCCACCATTTTGCCGTTTGTGATGGCCTCTTATACCGGCGTAACTACCTGTCCGAAGGGCGGAAGTGGCTGTTGGTGATTCCTCGCCACCTCCGTGCTGCGATCTGCGCCTCCTTCCACGCAGACCCACAATACGGCCATGCCGTTGTATTGAAGACGTATGCTCACCTGCGTCTGCGATATTATTGGCGCGGTATCTACCGCTTCGTACGACAGCACATTCGGTCGTGTACAGCCTGCCAACGTCGCAAGAACCCTCCCCGCCACAACCCCGCCCCATTGCAGCCGTTACCCTGCCCTGCCCGCCCCTTTGACCTCGTCGGCATTGATCTTTACGGTCCGCTTCTCACCAGTTCGGCTAACAGCCGCTGGGTCATCGTCGCCGTTGACCACCTAACCCGCTACGTAGAAACGTCGCCTCTACAATCTGCGACCGCACAGGACGTTGCTTCTTTCATCCTACACCGTCTTGTTCTTCGTCACGGCGCCCCGAAAGAATTGTTCAATGACCGTGGCCGTGTTTTTCTATCGGAAGTCGTCGCAGCACTGCTCAAGGAATGCAAAATCGTTCATCGCTGTACCAGCGCCTATCACCACCAAACCAACGGCATGACTGAACGGTTCAACCGCACTCTCAGTGACATGCTCGCCATGTACGTTGAAACCGCCCACTCCAACTGGGATAAAGTACTTCCTTTCGTAACCTACGCGTATAATACGGCTACGCAAACAACGACGTGATTCTCTCCTTTCTTCCTCTTATATGGTCGCGAGCCTACCTCCACAATGGACACCATCCTTCCCTACCGCCCTGATTCTTCCGAGACAACATCCCTCTCCGAAGCTCACATGTATGCCGAAGAATGTCGACAACTTGCGCGCTCTTTCACCACACAACTCCAGCAGCACCAGAAGCACCGTCGGGACCCCTTGGACCCTCCCGCGTCATATCCCTCCGGCGCACTCGTTTGGCTCTGGGTGCCTTCCTCCACTCCCGGCCTCGCCACGAAACTACTTTCCCGCTACCAAGGCCCTTACCGCGTTCTTCAACAAACTTCTCCCGTGAATTACATAGTTGAGCCCCTTGACCCCTCCGCGCATCATCGTCGCCGGGGGCGTGAAACTGTACACGTCGAGCGTCTTAAGCCCTTCTAAGATCCGACAATTCTTTCGTCCCCGTAAGTCGCCAGGATGGCTTCTTTTCGCCGGGGAGGTAACTGTAACGGGAACGACCGGCAGCCGTTCACGCGGTGGAACGAAGAGGAGAACGAAGTGCTGTGCTGGTTTCGGTGTGACTCCTGGGTGTGTGCCTGCCGTGACGCGTCTTTGATCAACGGCCTCCGACCTGTGCTTCGAAGACGCACCTGTACATATGAAACAAGTTTCGACATATTACGAAGAGATTATGAGAAGCTGGTATTCCACGGAGGCAAACTGCAGAGATCAGCTTCTGTGCCCTCTTTTCGCACGAATTACAGCCATGAATTGTTGAAATTCCTAATTCCTAACCTTGTTAAGTGGCGCAGTACGTCTTGACGGTACGATTATACAGTTTCCGCACCTGCGCCTTTTCTCCAAACTTTCTTTTTAATTATTAATATAAATTTGTAATCGCTTTGTTTGAATGTGTTTGAATGTGTTCCTCTGTTTGAATGTGCATCATTTTGTCATCATGATTAGAACATATATATATATATAGCTTTGTGTATCTTCTTTCTACTTGATTTGTATCTCTGTTGATTATAAATGCGTTTCCTGTACATAAAAATTTTGAGCAGTTTCTTTTGTCCAATAATGTCGAGTGATAACAGAGGCATAACGTCATGCAAATGTTGATGTATATATTTTGAGGCTGTATTTTCTTTTGTGCTTGTGAGTGCGCTCTTCCACTGCTGTTGTGATTAGCTGCCAGGCGATACCGCCGGCAGGGGGCGCAGGGTGTCCCTCAAGCTGCACCAACGCAGCTTTTTGCCTTGCGTCCTCTCTCCTCTGTTACTGATGTAACCTTGTGAGAGTTAATAAAGATGTATGTATATGATGTATGTATGTATGTTTTTTGCTTGAAATCGTAGTCTTTGATCATTATTTACTTTTTTAGCCTTGCCACCTATTCAATTGTTTCAAGAGAATGTTTAGTTAAGCAGCATAACCCTTTTGTTATCGTTCAACTGTCCGTGGTGTAATGTTGCCGCTTTTTTAGTCTGTAGGGGCGCAACGCTCAGTGAAGCCAGTGGTAGGCATCTTGGGTGCAACCTTACTTCCTAGACATTGATATAGAGGTATTATTCTTACACGCATACGACACTTATCTCTCCATTACAGACCATCCCTGACTCTTGATTCTTCAGTGCGAGAAATGCTGCTTTAAGTTCAATCAGCTTGATCTCTTGCGTTTTGGGAAGCACTGTTCTCCGTGTTCCGCTTGGACAGAAGTGGCACTGGTTTTAACTAGGAGCGAGTTGAGAAGTGATCGTTTCAGAGCATCCGTTCAGTCTCGGCAAGCAGTTCATTTAAAACGCGGTCCTTCCTACTGTCCGACCATCTATCACTCTATAGATCCTCTAGAGAATAGACAGGACAGTGCAAGCAAAGCCGTGGCTTGTTCTGTCAGTCAAAGGCACGCTGTAAACTGCAGCCTGTTGCCACTGAACTACATTTGCCAGTTTTTGCAATGTATATTATCTGCAGCGCATGTTGTCAGCAGACGGTTGTTGTCACAGGGGATAAATATGCTCCCTAAGATTAATGACAGAGCATTACAGTGCCAGCGGTAATATCCCTTAGTGTCGCGTCCTCCCACCCGCATGGCCTCATGGGAGGACGAGGGAAGGAACGGAAGAGCATCGAGGAGAGAGCACAGGTGGCTCTCGATCGTCTACGGTGGCGTGATTCAGTTGTGCCGCGTCTGAATGATCGGCACGTTTCGAGCAGCAATCGGTTCCGCAAATGTGCTCATGCCACCCACAGCCGCATGGTACATCAGTAAAGCGGAGTGGATGCAACCGAGATGCGGCACCTTGCTCGCTCGAGCCACATATGTACATACGTGAGCAAAGTGCAAGTTGGGCTACGCATGGCGCTCGTCCTTTTTCCCTTTCTCGTCCTAGCACCACTAAAAGTGTAAGGCGGGTACAGAAGAGAGCAAACGCTCTCGGGACGGTTGGCGAGAAGACCCTAAAGTGCATGCAACACTTAATCGTACAGTAAAGCACCGGTTTAAAATCTCCAAACCAGAAACGCAGACATCACACACTCATGTTTGGCGTCAGAATTCGCTAATCATTTCGCCAACCAGCTAGCGCCCACCATTCGTCATACCATTCGGGTAATATTCATTGCAGAATTTCACTTGTAAGCTATCATTTGGTTTTTGCTTCACAGTGCGACGTGTAGAAATGGGGCTGGCATCATGAGCGACTACAATACACATCTAAATGTCCAGCATATGCATAGCGAATAATATGTTATTCACGCACGTTCAGTTCGTTGAAACATCGGCATACAATATACCGATTGGCGATTAATGAATTCCTGGTCCAAAATGAACCCTGCCTATTCTATATTTATGTGACATCATGGGCGCCACATTGTTTGGCAGCACGCAGCTTCAGAATGCAAACCGGACCACGTGGCAATTAGCGGTTTGATGTGTTGGCAGTTTTTTGCAGTGTTCGCACGCAGCACAAAATGGCTGCCACTGTGACGTTGGCGCATACTCTCTATATGCTGACGATGGTGACTCACCTGAACAAGGCGAACAGAACAGTCAGCAAAATAAGCTTGAGATGGACAAAGTAAAATACTGCAAACACGTATGGCCAAAGTCCAGGGTTCGGGCACCCTTCATCTGAGTCTGGAAACGAAATATATATATAGATATAATTTCACAGCAAACACAGCAGTCACTGAACTCCTGAAGCCGCCTTGAGCGTTTCGTTTCCTCAAGAAAACAGAGGCTGTACTCAGTCCTGAGAGATTCTGAGCTTTCGGTGGACAGAATATGAAACGTGCGGGGTGCTGTTTTGGGGGCAGCCTACACAATTAATGTACAGCAATGGGCTATATACCGCGACAGCGCTAAGCGCTCCGTGTCGCAGAAAAGCCGGCATCGTCGCCGGCGTCGGTGGCATTGGCCATGATTGAGATATCTCAGAAGCAATAATATATAAAACCGAGCACGAAATTTGTAGACCTGGGGAATCGAACCAGGGCCTCCGGAGTGCGAGGCCAGCACGCTAACCACTCCGCCACGCCAGCTTTCTTTTCATTGATTGCCTGTCTTTGGCACATAATATTTAACCAAAAACACAACATAAAGAAAACAACACAAAGTACATACGACACTGCCGTGGTCAGTCAGCACGAGCCTGGCTTTGTCAGATTAAAATAAGATACACGACGGCTCCAGTCTTGAGAGCCATTCGAGAGGCTCCTCAGCGCCTTTCTGGATGGCAAGAAACCAGTCCATTCTTTCCAGAAAGTAAATTCGGGCAGGTCATGCATCTGTATCACAATGATAGCCTGCCATTCTTGAGCGTCATAGACATTGGAGGCCCAAGGACATTATGAGGTTTGTTTGTTTGTTTATTGGGGTTTAACGTCCCAAAGCAACTCAGTCTATGAGGGACGCCGTAGTGAAGGGCTCCGGAAATTTCGACCACCTGGCGATCTTTAACGTGCACTGACATCGCACAGTACACGGGCCTCTAGAATTTCGCCTTCATCGAAATTCAGCCGCCGCGGCCGGGATCGAACCCACGTCTTTCGGGTCAGCAGCCGAGCGCCGTAACCACTGAGCTACCGCGGCAGGGCCAAGGACATTATGAGATCATATGGTACCCCATTCTCATTATCAGAGCTTAAATAACGAATTCCTTGCGCGGCAAGTGGTAGCTCTTTTGCTGCGAAAGAAACACATCTAGAGTCCCGCTCGGCTCGTCGCGTATGCTCGCGGCATACGCGCGTATGCTCGTGGGCATGGTCTCCTTTCTACTTTCGAATTACCAGCCGGAGATAAAATACAGTTTCTTGATGTGCTGCTATCTTTCGACCAGACCCATGTTTGTTGGCGCTATCATCCGCGATCAGTCAAACACTTACTACATAGCGCCTCAGGCGACTCGGCGGTTGTAAAAAATGGTATAATTCTTTCATGCCTACGTTCAGTCCTGGTGAAGTCCTGCACGCACGACATGGCTAAAAGCTTTCATGAACAATATTCTATATATTCTGATATCCTTCCTAATAAAAAATTCAGTCGTGAGAAAGCGCTCGTGTCCTGTCTTCACCTTACCTGTGTCTTGTTTTTCGCGCTACGTTTTTCGAAGATGCAATTGCTCCGACTAGCCCAGTTTAGCTTACTTGTGCAAACAGAATAAAGTCATCAGGCTATCCGGACAGCGTAATTGGCTTTGCCTGTGAAAAACGTATCCTCTGGGTAAAAGGTATTGCACTAAAGAAGAAAAAGGACGAGAATTTAAAGAAGAAAAATATGTTAATACCATACAAGCATTAACTTTCGCACAATCTTTGCAACGTGGCCAGGCGCTATGGCGTACACGTAATCTTCTCGGCTCCAAAAAAGCTCAAGAAAGTGTACGGCCTGGTAAACACAATAATAGAGAACTGGAGAGGACAAAATGAAAAGAAGAAAATGTCCAAAACATGCCATACTTCGGGATTTATATCGTGCAAAACGGGTGTGGTATATAAGCTGCCTGTTTCCTGTGGCAAGACCTACATAGGTCATGCAGAAGGTTGTGTAAACATGCGGAAAAAAGAACCCGGTAAATTGCTCTCCGGATCAAAGGTCTCGCATTTGGTTAGCCATTACCGTGAATGTAGAGGACGTAAGCCGGATTGTGTGCCGGAATGTAGGCCAGTATGTAAGAAAAAATGTAACCCCATTTATGCGCATGCTGAAATTTTATCACTTCATAAAGGACGACTCCAGCGCGAAATCAGGGAAGTTTTTTATATTTCGCAACAGGGAAATACATGCATAAGCACACCGTGAGTTTCTTTAACATCAAAAGAACTGGCATACCTAGACCACGTGGAATGCTTAAAAAACATTGCAACATTTTCGAACAAAGCGAGCGCCTCGCCAAAATTTTTACTGCTCCCCCCTTACGTAGTCCGCAGGCGACCAAAAACATTCGAAGCATTCTAGTACACTAAAAAACATATCACCACCTGGGGTTGGGGTGCCAACTGCGCGCAACAAGTAGGTGCCAGGTCTGCAAACATATGCAAACAACAAGATGTGCAATAAGCACAGCCTCAGGCTTTAAATGGAAATCAATGGCAACTTTAATTCTGACTCCACCAACGTTATCTACCTCCTTGAATGCAGTGTGTGCAGTATGCAGTACATTGGGCAAACGGTTCACCCTCTACGAATTCGCTTTAATAACCACTGAGCTCATGCCCTACCTCTACCCAACCTCCCCTTGTCAAAACACATTAATGAGAAAAAACACCCATTTGAGGCATTTAAATTAAGTCTTACAGGTGGGTTCACAACACCTGGGAAAGGGAGCAACGCGAGTCGTACTTTATAAGTTTGGAACCATTGCCCAAGGCATTAGTGAAAGCTTGGGCTTTTTGTCTTCAATCCGCCCCTTGCAATGCCACTGCTGATCTTTGAGTCCCGGCTAGACAAGCCTCGGCCGTTCCGCCCCGTTCGAATCCTTCGCAAGTTTCCCCCCATAAGCTTACGAAGATGTCTTCATCCCACACCCCACTCTTACCTTCCCCCGTTCGACCATCTTGAGGAGCGCGACGCAATCCAAGAAGTCTTGCTTAAGCATTCCCGCCATTCATAGTGGCCCCACGGGACTTTTCTTCTCCAAAGACGCCTACGTTTCCGGCTTTTTTTTGTTTTCTTTTTTTTTGTCCTTTTTGTGGGTGTGTGCATGTGAGCGCATCTACAACCCATGTCTGGCTTCCACTCTGCCCGCCCAAATTCCACTCTGCGCGAATTCCACTCTTCCAAATTCCACTTTGCCCGCCCTGACTTATCGTGCCAAAGGTCTTCCACATGGCGGAAGTCCCCCGCCCTTTCCACATTTGTTTCGTTCTATTTTGTTTAATCGTTTGAGTTGACAACACGCGAGTGCGTCTGAAATCTATTCTGTGCTTCGGCCACTGTCTGTTTCCATACACTTTACTTACTGCCGCTACGTTACGACTCAGGCCACCATCCATTCTTGTTGTTCCCTTGGTGGCATGACCCATACCGACGACGGGGGATTGGCCAGGGTATAGTGAGGAGAGCCCAAAGAAAGTAAATTGGTGCCAAGCTAATGATTTAACTTTGGGTAAGTATTCAGAGGAATTAAAGATAAAAAAGTAATGAAAAAAAATGAATTGGAAAAAATAAACGGGCGTTCTTCCCTTCCGCCTTTTTTTTCTCCCCCCTCTTTTTCCTCTTTCTTTACTCCGCGATCGCAGACGTAGGTGGCGGGGGCAACATTTCCTCTCCCTCCCTTGTTGTCCCGTTTCTGCATTTTCTTTTTCCTTCTTGTTTTAGGTGTCGTTCTCTCCCGCATCGTTTTCTTGTTGTTTTCGTTCATATGTCGAATACCCATACAGATGAAGAACCCTTAAGAGGAGAAGCAAGAACCATGCAACTTCAGTCCTGAAAAAGGACAGGCTGTCAAAACATCGACTCGCAATAAATGTTTTCCTAAATGAAGTGTTTCTGAATTTCACACAAACACACACACACACACAAACACACACACACACACACACACACACACACACACACACACACGCGCGCGCGCGCGCGCGCACGCACACACACGCACACACACACGCACACGCAGACACACACAGACGCGCGCACACACACACACAGACGCACACACACACACACACACACGCACATGCACACGCACACGCACACACACACACGCACACACAGACGCACACGCACACAGACACACACGCACACGCACGCACACACACACCAACGCGAGTGATAACTGCCCCCACGCGATGGTTCAGTGGCCCTCTTTGGTCCACGTTTAATAACAACCGTTACGCAAGAAGCGCCGTGAGTTTGAGAAACTTAAAGTGACTGTATTACTTGGTGGCTTCAAACACACTTTTGAGCTAGAAAAAGAAAAATCATATTTTATTTTTAAATTTAACACCATGCCAAGGGGTATTAACGAAAGCCACGGCACCCTCACCTGTCTTCCGAGGTTCAATACAAACGAAAATTCCGAATATAATACCCAAAGCTCCTCTGACTGCGCCGTCCCCTTCTTGCAGGCCGCATTCTGCTGGTTATCCGCCCTCGTTTGGCTCATGTAATGGTCTTTCGGAGGCCACATAGACCCTTTTCTGTTCTTTTTGTCATATCTTCTTTCTTGCTATTCTATAAGCTATTATGTCAACTTTTAGACAGGCAACACTCCTTAGGGCACTGCCTCGCGGCTCCGGTTTTTCTGTCTTTTTTTTTTTTGCTGACAACCCAGCTTCGCGGCTAAAAAAGCAGCTTGTGCAGTATTGACCAATGGAAAGAAAAAAGTAATATAGGTGTCTCAATTTTTGTTTTGTTGCCGATTCCTTTGTTCTTGGGTCAGCATCCTTTTCCCCTCTGCCCTCCCGGACAGCTACCCTTCCACGGTGGCAGCTGCATGGCCCGGCACGCTGCTCTCTGCTCAGCTCGACACACCTGCTCATAAGCAGGCATGCAGTACTCAAAGTAGGGGTCGCGTCTGGATATTGTATTCCCCTACTGCTTACATGTTCAGCATATTCCACTCTTTGCTGCGGCTCCCACTCTTCTTTTCTGTTTTTCTTGCGAAAGCAACACTACGCTTGTCGCCGAGCCATTTGGCGGAGCTGAGGCGAGGCCATACTGGGCATGCGCGAGGAGCAGTGACGTCACACGGCGCACAGCTGGCGCGCCGCCGCCGTCGCTGCGCGCATGGAGGAAAAAAAAGTAGGAGGGAGCATGACGTCACAATCTTGAAGCCTAGTCATAAAAAATATAATGGAAAGAATCATGGGAAATAGGCCCTCACGTGACAAGGCAGTGGTAGCTCTTAGCCGAATTTCGGTTTCGGTTTCGCTCTCTCGCTGTACGAGCAACTGCGCGACCATCTGCTTGTGTTCACTGACGGCTCCGTGGTGAGCGCAAACTGCTCGCTCGCCGCAGCGGCCACCGTCCCCGAGCGACGCGTGCGCTGAGTGCGGCGCAGTGGAGACATTGGAGCACATGCTCCTTCGTTGTGCCGCTTCTGCAGTGCCGCGTCGCGAGATTCTCGCGGCCTGCAGGGCGCTGGGAATCATCCCGGACAGTCTCGAAGCGCTCCTGTGGCCGCGCGGCAGTGCGCGCACCCGTGACAGAACAATGGTGAGCCTCTGTGCGTTCATCGAGCAGGCGGGCTTGACTTCCCGCTCGCTCTTCGCCAGGTAGTGCACGCGTGACACGAACTCTCCGTGGGTGCTACCTCGGACGGTATACGCGGCCGGGCGCCCCACCCCGGCCGCTAGTGCAGTGTGCCGCGCGCGCGATTAGTCCGAGACAGGACGCTACGAGCGTGCGGCTATGTATACATACAGTTTACTTCTTTTTGTAAGTGATTGTGCGCAGTGGCCGGGAGACCCCGCGCAGGGGCAGACGTAAAGCCGCCGACACTCTCTCTCTCGACAGCGAGAGAGAGAGAGAAATACTTCACTGCTGCATTTCACGTCGGAACCGCGTATGTGCGCGAGCGTATTCGGCACGACTTGTGCCGGGCCCATGGGCGGGCCGAAGTCCGCCTGAGAAATAGAATCTTGCGCAGCGCGCCGGAGCAGTGACGAGGTCGCGGCCGCACCCTTTGATGAAAAGTTTACCTGCAGTTTTCTACAGTGCACCCAAAAACTCAAGAGTGTAATCAACAGAAGTGTTGAGACGCGGAGCCTTCAGACAACCTCGAGCTCGGTACGCATTCCGCCAAAGCTGCAACATAGGCGCTGCGCTTCTGCGCTACATCGGAGCACGGACGTTCACTAAAAAGCACCGCTGGTTGCAGTCTGGTAACTGTGGAGGGCCTATTTCCCAAGAGTCAGTGCGCAAAAGGGCCCTCGGCAGCGGCGTCAGAGGAGGATGGCTTGCAGAGGCTGAGCGCACTCTCTCCTAGTTTTTTTTACCTCCATGGCTGCGCGGGTCACTCAGCGGTGCCGCGGCCGCGCTCACCAGTTGTGCATGCGCAGTAGCGGTGCATAGGTAGAGTGCCGGTGCCGCCGCCGCTGCCACGCACTTTCCATCGCCTCTCTCTCTCTCCTCGTTGCTTTCGCCATCCTCCAGGTTTAATAAGATCTAAACTACTGCCAATTTTTTCTATTTATGTCTGTTTCATTATTTTACTAGCATTTTTTACCTCTATCTCCTTGTTTCTGTACTCTCTATACCTTTTTCTCTCACCCGTTCTGCGTGCAACTCATATAAAAGGGGACACACCAGTGCAGACAAGTTCGGAACAAGATGGATCATCCGATCAAAACGTTGAGCAAAAAAATTTTTAAGAAAAACAAAGCCTGTACTTCGATATATACTTTATTAGGCAGTCAAACACGCGAAATGGCCATCCTTGTCTGACAGTGGTGCTCGAGCCGGCCATAGCCCGAAGCTGAGGCGGACGCTCGATCCACTGCGCTACCACTTGCTTTCCAGCCTCTCTCCCTCTCCTACGTCTCCTCTCCTGCAGTGCACTAAAGTTAAGAGGGGGATTTGCATCTCTTAGCCACCCGCTGCCTACAGCCTCTCTCCATCCTCTCCTCTAAACATGGAAAGATATCCCTCTCTGCGGACGCCAATGCCGACAACAGCGCGAAACTCAGGAACGAGCCTACAAGAGCTAACTAACACTCAGAAATGGAGCGACCTGTGGATGATGACACTTAACCCTCAGAAATGCAAGATTGCGTCCTTCACCCGTCGCACTAAACCATTTATTTTTTCTTGCAATATAGCCCAAATCCCAATAGAAGCAGTTGACTGATTGGGGTTTTAACGTCCCAAAGCAAATCAGGCTATGAGGGACGCCGTAGTGAAGGGCTCCAGAAATTTTGACCACCTGGGGTTCTTTAGCGTGAGCTGACATCGCACAGCCCACGAGCCTCTAGAATTTCGCCTTCATCGAAATTCAGCCGCCGCGGCCCGGATCGAACCCGCGTCTTTAGGGTCAGCAGCCGAGCGCCGTAACCACTGAGCCACCGCGAAGTATTTAGGAGTCACGCTATCTCAGGATTTATCTTGGTGCACATATATTTCTGATGTAATATCATCGCCGAATAGAACACTAGGCTTTTTGAAATGCCACTTACGTCACGCTCTCTAACAAGTTAAACTGCTGGCTTACCAATAACTAATAAGACCGAAAGAAGAATATGCATCCCTTATATGGAATCCACATCAAATATACCTGATAAATTCCCTCGAATCCGTCCAGAACCATGCCGTTAGATTCATTCAGAATACCTATTCATACGAAGTCAGTGTGTCGTCTTTAAAAGCAGAATCCGCCTTATCAACCCTTGTTCTAGGTCACCGCATTGCCAGCCTATACCTGTTTCATAAGTTATTTTACAGCACCCGCGACAACGCAGGCTATATCACATCACCAGCTCGCATATCGTATCGCACTGGTCAAGTTGCCCGGCCTCGGACCCATACGACCACGTTCGCTGCCTCCTTCTTACCCCGAGCAGCGTTAGATTGGAACGGCCTTTCCCACAGCATCGCCGCTATCACCTGCCCATCCAACTTTTCCAAAGCAGTAACAGATCATATTATACGTTGAACCTACATGGCAAGCATTGTACTTATTTTTCTGTATAATTCACCCCTTATGTAATACCCCTGCGGGGGTCTTTAATGTAATAAACTGAACTGAACTGAACTTAGCTCACTCTCTATGAAACACCATTCCCAAGCTTTCCTGTTTTTTTTTATGGCTGTTGGCTTCCTTCATGTGTAAGGAAGCATGCCATGACTCATCTTCGTACAGTTGTTTTTCTGCTGAGCTCGCATTTACGCAAATTGTATTGTGTAGTAGCACTCACATCGGCTTACAAAGCATCCTTGGGTTGTATCTGGTGGCGGGTTGTGGTAGCATTCCCTGCTGCCTGCAAAATGGAAAACAAGATTTGGCTTTCTGGCGAACAAGTGTAGAGTTTTGAAACAAGCTCAAATTAGCATCTGAAATCTCCGCTTGAGTTTTGCCTGCCAGTGGCCCTTTGCTCAGATGCCTCAAAATAGGCCTGCAAAAGCAGGCGGGGGCTTTGACACAGCTCGAAGGTCTTTTCGGATGATTTAACACCTTTTTTTCTGAGTCATGTTGTGAACGCCTCTCATGTTCCTTATGCGCGCATCTGAGAGCAAGGGACCAGAACTAAGCGGGCGTGCAATTTTGGCGAAGACTACAATACAAAACCGACGAAGCAGAGTGAGGAATCGTATAGAGCTTTACGGTTCTCCCTCAGAAAAACGAAACAATTTCCTGCTAAGCAAAAGCATTGTATTGCAAAAATTCTGAGAAGTCTATATTTTAATATGGATGTGCAGGATCTCTGATCAATAACTTAAATTTGTAAATTAGTGGTGATACACAATATGAAAGTATGTTTTGTTTTTATTAACTACTGGACGTATTAGAGTGCAAGAGCTGCAAAACAGTCTTGATTGGGGTGTAATTGAAAAACAGAGGAAATTCTATGTTTGAAATTAATCTAGAATATATTTTACTTTAAAGCAGGTACACAACCGGGTCGGCATATGCTAAGTCTTCATTAGCTTTCTCCAAGTCTAGACCACTTACACCAGGTAAAAAAAACATTTAAAACAGATTTTATCGCGCAGCGTACATGTCAAAAGACTAGTATCTGTCCGTAATTACAATAAGGCCCAGTTTACGTAAATATAACGAATCATGTTCGTTTCTTTACGCTTCTCTTAAGGATTTTGACCTGGCCAGTGTTTGTAGAAAAAGCTTCTTACTGAGCAAAAAAGTACATTCTTCATCGCGCTACAATATATTTAACGGCGCAAAAAGGCACACACACAGGAAAAGACAGAAGGAAACGGACACTGACTTACTGTCCGTTTCTCTCTGTCTTTTCCTGTGTGTGCCGTTTTGCGCCGTTAAATATATTGGAACATGAACTAAGAAGCCCTGCATCAAGTACTTTTGATCGCGTAATAACCAGCAAACCGAACGCTCCTTGGTATAATGCTTACATAAGGCGCCTATCAAATAAAAAGAAGCGATTGCACACGTCACCCAAATTTTCTTCGAGCGAAGCTCGTTAGAGTGCCGACAAGTTAGCTTCCAGAGAACACGTTTGAGGACTCAAAAACACCACGAAGAACTTTTTGGGCCACATATTGAAGTCCATGTTAACAAACGGTAGCAAGAAATTCTGGCACGTAATTAACAAAAAAGGCGAGGACTCAGTTGAGTTTCCCCTTCACGTGGCGACGTGAGGAAACGCTTGTTGATGATGAAGTTGGGTTTCTTGATGGATTGATGGTTCGGACTCGGAAACATTCACATCACTCGACAGCAGTAAAAGAAGGTTAACTATTTATTTACACAAAAATAAACAAGAAACGAGCAAGCAGAAAACTACTAGCAACATGACAAAATCGTTGATTACATGAAATCAGCCCCGTCTTAACCCATAGCTCTTATATTTAAGCCCTCTGTCTCCGCCCTTGGCGGGGACAGCAACCAATAATAAAACAGGCGACACTTCTCCCCAATCGATGGTTACAGAAGGGAAAATAAAGTTGCCGTCAGCTAATCAAAGAACGGGGAAAGGATATCAGCTAACCAAATACTTGGGAAAGGAGCGGTTCCGAACACACATACAAGCAGCGCTGAATTCACTGCATTCCGAACCTCTGCCTTCCTCTACGTTTCCTTTTCCGCGCACGTGCATGCAGGACACACGTATTCCTCGGGAACAATCACTCAATGTTCCTTATAAAAAAAAAAAAGAAAGATGTCGCTGAGGAGCCAAGCGCCCAGTGGCAACTACAGCCGAACTAGGGGCCTCTTCAGAATGGTGGAAAACACAGCGCACTCCTAAGACACGGACGAAGAAAGACAAGACGATGCAGCGCTGTATCGTCTGGTCTTTCTTCGTCCGTGTCTTAGTAGTGCGCTGTGTTTTTCCCCCAAGATGAACTAACAACTAGCGCGCTCTTCCACCCTTGCAAGCCTCTTCAGAAGTACCCAAAGCTCCATTGACCCATTGGCGCCGCATCGCGTACCAAGAGGCCACCGTACGCCTGTGTCGTCACAGTAAGCTATGCACATTAGCAGAGAGAATGACTGACACGTAGGCACACGACAAGGCTAAAAAAAAAAACATCCACTGGCTACAAAATGACAACTGCAGGCATTCAAACACTGCACACTGCTCAAGGCTGCGCGCTGGGAAGATATCTGCGATGGGATGGGAAGACGGAGACGCAACAAGCGTTCTGGTGGCAGTGCCGCCGGCAACAATAGAGAAGACACCGAGCCTCCGTCGTGCTTCCGCAGTTCCACGAATTTGGTAACCCTTCCACCGGAGAACGTGCAGATGTTAAAGTCGCTACCTCGCGCCGTACACTCTGTGCTGGCGACTGAATGGCGCCTCATAAAGTTCGGCAAACTTCACAGACACTATAACCCTTGTTGACAGCTCTGCAAGTGCCTTACACAAATCTTTTCTGCAACCTGCCATGTTTCGCTACCCGCTACATCGTGTCACGACTACCACGCCATGTTCCCAATTACAGCTAAACCATGTGGTGTTGAAAGCGTGATCAAATCGATTCGACTCTCCTCTGCTCCCGTTTGCAGTCTTATTACCATAAATTCTTCGCGCAGCACTGTTTTTGGGTTTGGTGTATTGGGGTTTAACGTACGAAAGCAACTCAGGCTATGAGGGACGCCGCAGCCTGAGGGGCTCTGGAAATTTCGACCACCTGGGGTTTTTTAACGCGCAGTGACATCGCACAGTACACGGGCCTCTAGAATTTCACCTACATCGAAATTTGGCCTCCCCGGCCGGGATTGAACCTGCGCCTTCCGGGTCAGCAGCCCAGCGCCGTAACCGCTGAGCCACCGCGGCGGGGCAGCACTGTTTTTCAGTCATCTGTTTGTACTAGCCAAAAATTTTCGACAATTACTGCAGAAGTCAATCACCCTTGACTGGAAAGTCGGTAAGGTGATTCCACTCTACAAATCAGGCGACAAGCATTCTCCTGTTAATTACAGACCTACTTCATTAACCAGTATCTTGTGCAAAATAATAGAACATGCCCTGTATTCATATCTTGGAAACTTTTTCGAGTCAAACTTATTTTGCTCTAGCTCACAAAATGGCTTTCGGACAAAATATTCTGGCGAAACTCATCTTACTTTCTTCACACACAAGCTAAGCCTAATCCTCAATAATCGTTTAATAGCAGATTACACTTACTAGACTATTCCATGCATTCCTATAAATTCTGTCATAAACTATGGCTTTACACGCTACAGCTCAGGAACATGGATTCCAAACTTCTTAACTGGATTGAATGTTTTCTTGCTAACCATTCGCAGCACGTATCAGCAAATACACTTAACTTTCACTTAAACCCTGTGCATCTCGGTGTCCCACAAGGCTTCGTACTTCGTTCTCCTCTTTTTCTATTTTACGTTAAATATTTGCCTTCTTCCGCTTCTTCTTATATCCAATTATTTGCGTACGATTGTGTAAGTTTTCGGGAAATAAAATGAGTGACGACGTAACATGCACCCTTCAGTCAGACCTGAATGCAATTTCCTCGAAGTGGAAACATGGCTGATGGAACTTAAAAGCAATAAATATTAATCTCTGCTTGTATCTAGAACTGCAACAGTACTCTTATTTCTTAAATGTTCCCCTCTTAAAATTGGTGCCTTCGTAAAAGTACCTTTGTGTATACACCACTTCCACTCTCATCTGGTCTCTACATATCACATATGTAGTTAACAATGCTCTTCGTATGCTGGATGAAATCCGCCGCAAATGAGCTAAAGCGTCTTCATCCCCCAGACTACTGGTGTGCAAGACGTTAATGCGTCCGAAACAAGAACACGCCACATCCGACTGGAACCCTCATCATGAAAACTTGATTCATTCACAATAAATGGTGCAACATACCTCAGCCCGTTTCCGTCTTTCTAAATACAACAGGACCGTTACAATATCTTCCAATGATTCAAGCCTTAATCTACAACGCATAGCTTCACGTCGCAAAATATTCTGTAGCTGCCTGTGTCATAAACTGTTTCATCATCCACACTTGCGTTGTGAATATTTTCCTGGCGAGATGGTAAGGGGTAGGGAAATGTGGAAACCAGGAAAAGAGGTTGCAATGCTAGCTAGGGGAGTCGACGAAAAGAAGAAAATTGGCTGCAGGCCGCGGCAGCTACGGCGACCCCATTGAAGAAGGTCACGGAACAACGCGTGTCCGTGGCACTCCCGTGACTGGATCCTCTGCACGCGGTGCGCACTACAGCGCGATGCTCCACCGTGGGGGCTAGGAGTTAACTTATTTCTTAAGGTTTTGTTTGGTTTATGGGGTTTAACGCCCCAAAGCGACTCAGGCTAGGAGGGATGCCGTAGTGGAGGGTTCCAAAATATTTGTGAATATTGTTACGCCGCGCTGCGGCGCTGCCGCACTGCAGTGCAGTGGAAAGGAGAAGATGAACACGGTGTGCGGCAGTCTTGTGGAGCCCGCCTGACGCTGACCGTCCAGTGACGTCCCCAATCCCGACTTGTGAATAAACCCGTTCCCGTCCTCGCAACTTTGTGACACTTGGTGGAGGTGAGGTTTTCGCGACCTGGACCCTATCTTCGTACGCAGCAGCCGACGCTTGGTAGGGCTACCACCCGCATTTCCCATTATGGCTACCCGGAACGCAACAATCCACCACCTGCCAGTGCGTCTGAGCCGGGTCCACTATCCAGCCGGGACAGATCCGAACAGGTCAGGTTCTGGCCGCCTCAGCGCGAGCCCCGCATGTTTTCTGGCGCTGCGGACGAGGACGTCGAGGAGTGGCTCAAGCACTATCAGCGTGTTAGCAAATATAACCGCTGGGACAAGTCGATGCAGCTCATGACCGTTGTTTCTTGCGGGAACGGCACTTTTATGGTTCGAGAATCATGAGGACGCACAGGCTACATGGGACAGTTTTCTCGACGAGCTCAAGGAATGTTTCGGTGACACGCTGTCGAAAAAGAAAAAAAGCCGAACAAACAATTGCCCAACGAGCTTAACGACCTAATGAGACTTGTACAACGCACAATGAGGAAGTCCTAAAGCTGTGCTCCACTGTAAACCGCACCATGACTGAAGACGACAAAGTTGGCCACCTCTTGGAAGGTATCGCTGCAGACGTCTATCATTTCTTGATAACGAAGGACGACCTCGCCACTTCGTCTGACGGAATTCGTCATTGCGGGTAGTTTGAGGCCCTAAAGACCCGCCGCATTTCCTCCAAGTTTGGCGGTCTTTCCAACATGCCCATCGTCGCCAGCGTGAACTTTGCTGGCAGTGACGACCTTGCTTCATTCATCCGCCACATCGTCCATGAAGAGCTGAGCCAGCAGTTTCAACGTCCCGCCGATAATCCCGTATACAACGCATGCTCGCTCCAAGCCCCACTCCCTGAACCACGATTCTTCTGGGCCAGACAGGTCTACCCTGGTCCACGCACTCGTCCCGAACAAGTTCGCGTCTCTGAACCTGCAACGCACCGGTCCTACCCCCGCTCCGAGGAAGAGCACTGTACTGCGCCTCGGAACTTCTACTCCCCTCCGAGTGACTTGCCCGTTTCCTACGCTCCACGTTCGGCTCCAATTTGCTACCGTTGTGGTCGAACTGGGCACATTTCCTGTCACTGTTGGCGCCGCGACCAACCACCCCCTTTCTTCACAAAATCGTCGGCCCGGCCCTCCCTGGCTTTCCGTGGCCCCCAGTTTTGGAACCCTCCTCGTGACTGGCAGCCGCGCCAAGAGCGACTCTTCCGCCCCGATTCTCCTGTTTCCGACCGACGTGGCCGTTCACCATCGCCTCGTCGTCGTTCTTCCCCATCACTGCCGAAAAACTAGCTCCCGCGGCCGGTAGAGGTGAGGTAGCGGAACGGCCGTCATCAACAATTCCTCTGCCGGTCGTTATGTTTAAGAACAACAATGGTTTTAAAAAGCTCGTGCTAAGCCAAATTCACATACAATACCAAATTGCGGCAAAATTAGAAGTGAGCCTTACAGAAACCCTGCGAGAAAACCTTTCTTCATAGAAAATGCCGCCCACTTTCAAGGCTTTCGCCGATTGGGGCGATGATGTTTTGATTGGGATTTGACGGTTTAAAACACGGCACGAACCGCCTTCCAGAAAAAAAATTCACAGAACAGACATTGTTACAAAAAAAAATAACTATCTGTGACATATTCAAAAGAGATGATGCAGTAGTATGCAATACAATATGCGTATAGAATAAAACATAAGATTTCTTAGTGGATGCAATGCCAAACAACAAAGCTTCACTCAGCTGGTTATGAGAGGTTAGAATGAAACTGTTCAGAAACTGGTGATGATTTGGTTTGTTTAATAGTTCAGTTTTTCTGCTTGCCGCTGAACACTTTATGCATTACAAGTTAGATATGCATTGTGTGTGTGGAAGCCAGAGGGGTATGCTGTACGCATGTACTGAACTTGTTGAAGTTTTGACTAACCAGCGAAGCTAAGCAACAAAAAATTCTTTGCAAAGTATTTTCTGACTTTTTGACGCTGTACCAAATCAAATAAAACCACAAGCACTCATCTAAAAACGGCGCACAGAAAAAACACGCAAAACACAGGGCCGTTTTTAGATGGATCGATACCAACTAGCCCAACTTTCTGCTTTACTGAAGCACAAGCACAAAGCTGGAAGTAGATTTCATGCCTGTTACTATTTTGGAGGGATATCGATTGATGGAAACGGAAAGAAATATGGCCTGCACTAGACATTCAATTTGCTTTGATTTGGTTTATTTGGGCGAACGTACCAAAGCGACTCCGGCTATGAGGGAAGCCGTAGTGAATGGATCCGAAAATTTCGACTACTGACCTCGCAAAGTACATGGGCCTCTAGACTTTTGCCTCCATCGAAATTCGACCACCAAGGCTGGGATCGAACCCGCGTCTTTTGAGTTAGCAGCCGAGCGCCGCAACGGCTGAGCCACCGCGGCGGGTGCTTTTAATTTAAAATAATATCAAGCAATCAAGCACACCTAATTGGTGCTGTTAAATTATCAGGTATTCAAGGTGTTTCAAGAAATAAAAAAATGCAGTCATGGTTTTTTCTTTGAATTCAGATGAAATTGGGTCGTCATTCGAAATTTTTGAATTCTAGCAGATTTCAAAGCACTATTAAAGAAAAGCGCCGCTGACAGCAAGCTGGCTGTTTGAATTACGGCCATCTGTAGTGCTTATGAGATCAAGATCGTTCTTCTCGACCAACTTCTCGCAACCACTTGTTAATATAACGCCACCTGCCACGGTAGGCAGCTTGCTGACAGTCCGGTGTTCCTGTTGTGACGACCCAACAAGGTCACATGACGGGCAGCCTGCTTTTCCGCTGACAACGCGCACGAAGTCGACACTAGCAATGCCGGATTTTCTGCTGAGCAGGAACCTAAGCGCTGTAGCGTTAATGGTTAAAAAGCTCGCGATTAGA
Organism: Amblyomma mixtum; assembly: GCF_055824585.1. Lineage (NCBI taxonomy): Eukaryota > Metazoa > Arthropoda > Arachnida > Ixodida > Ixodidae > Amblyomma > Amblyomma mixtum. The sequence continues at coordinate 116,400,163 of NC_143018.1, forward strand.
TACTACTTAGCAGGCCTGCCATTTAATACGTCTCAGCTCTGTTTTCTCATGCAGACCACCGCTAATAGTCTAAGTGAAAACGCCTATCCCTGTCGTGCCTAGGTAATGTGCAGTATTTGATTTTAACGTGCAGTGTTTGATTTCCAAGGAAAGCTGTCCGCAAAGCGAGTCGTTCATTGTAACGAATCGTGAAGAAAAACAAAAACAACATGCAGGGAACATACCTAGCATTTATTTTCTGCTTATGGTCATTATATTCTTCCCTGGCACCTAACCATCCAAGGGAATTTTTCTTTGTCCGTGTGGAAACAATGAGTATTTGGCTCACCTGCAAGGTCCTCGATAGGTGTCAGGAAAAGGGAGAACCACGCCTTGTGGAACATGCGCCGGAAGAGCTCTACGGTGATGTGGTAGTCCGGGTAAAGTATTGCATGGACGACAATGCCGCCGCATATTATTGCCAGCAGTGCCATGCGCATGAAGTTTGTGAAATCCCGTACGACCTGGAGGCAGAAAGCACTCTTAAAACACACGTCAGCCGAACGCAACTAGCTGACCAACCCACTAGTTGACCCTAACTAGACCCACGTAGCGGTCGTATGGTCAGATACCTATGCGCGTTGCAGTTATTATAGTGTCAAGTAGTGGTGACGGGCATCCTGCAGTCGGGAAGGCATCGAAAGCCTTCTAAACGGGGCTCTCCCTTTGGCTGCCTTGCATCCACAAATAACAAAACAACTAGGCAGTGGCAATAGGAGCAAGCGAGCTCGGCAGTCGTGGATGAACACATTCACCGCCGCTCTTGGCCGTTCTCGAGGCAAAGCACTTACTACATTCGGCGCGAATAGCATCTACGACAGTTTCGTAGGGACTAAAAGCAGTTGCGCGTGGTGGAATCATTTGAGGTGTATATGGTCATATCTCACGTCATAAAATGATAAAGCCCTGTGCTGGCGGCCAAGAAGAAACAAACATAACAAAGCTTGACGCCAATATGTAACCAAGGTGCACGTATCAGTTGAGGCGTTGGGATATAGTTTTTGGAAATGCACTTGAAGGCTGGCCTCTGAAGTTTTTAGCCTCACGCTTTTGAGCCGAAAATTGTCAAAAATTGTCAGCGCTTTAAACTGACATCTCCTGCCGTGTCTATCATTTTCATCAAAACTTTTAAATTTTAGAGTGTAGGCTTCAAAATACGATGAACATTTAACGACAAACAATTTAGCTTCGAAAATGCGATCAAAATATTTTTCAAGGCGTTCAGCATTTCCATGCTTTGGGTATTCTATTTGTCGAAAGGTGGACTCGTGGTGGCTGTGCAACCGCACAGTCTAATTCCTTTGCTTTCGCCATGGAGATTTTTACGCTCATTGTTCGTGTGGCGATATCCCTGTCCTGCTGTCCGTATGCTCCGGTATACGGGTGCTTCCCTTCATTCATTATTACAGCGCAAAGACGGCACAGAACAAGAAGGGGACACAACAGCGCTGACTGTCAACTAAGATTTATTCGAGACCAGCAGGGTTTTTATACCACCTGGCGATCAGAACAGGAAAACAAACATACAAGAATAGCTGTAGGCACGCGCAAGGGTACAGTAACGGCGGTTATCCGGCACGTGTCAGATTTCACAATCAAGATACTTCATCTCTTTCTGGGACAATGCCACTGATGGTGCGCTTATGCACTCGTCCTGCAGTCTTATAATCATAGCAGCTTCTATTATTTCTCTTGTTAATGTGTCTCGGTGTTTCCCTATGACACTGCATTGCCTATACATCGGTTTACATTTATCGTTGCTGTCATCTTCAGCGCTGCAGTCCCTGCAATGTTTGGCTACGTGGCCTGTGGTAGCCACACGTGCGACATTGTCACTGTGCTCTTTTAGCCTTTTGTTGAGACAGCGGCCAGTCTGCCCGATGTATTTTTTCCCACAGGACATGGGCAGTGAATACACCACACCTTCTTTACATGGTACAAATTGATCCCCGTGTTTAACTTTACACCTGCGCGTTTCGTTAGTCGTGCAGTTAACTTTTTTGCACAAGCTGGAAAGCTTTTCCGGTGCTGAAAATACTACGTCAACGCCTGCCCTACTTCCAATTTTTCGGAGGTTGTGCGACACCTGATGGAGATAAGGCAAAACAACCTTTCTTTTTTTCCTTTGCCTAACCGGTTCGCTAGTATGGCGAGGTCTCAGGTTTTTTAGCTGCTTTTCTGCCACTCACACTAGTACATCGGAAGGATAACCAGCCACCGTAAGGCGATCAACTTGTTTCGCAAAGCTTAGTTACATACTATGCTGGCAACACTTCTTTAAAACATTATTAAAAACAGAATGAATAATGGCCCTTTTTACAAGTTTCGAATGAGCTGATGCATATGGTAGGATGGGTTTTTTTGCTCGAGGCTCGTACGACTAACACACATGGGACGGAGTGAAATGAAGGGCGAGATCTAAGAACCTGATAGAATCAGTAACTGGGGTTTCATGTGTTAAAACCAGTGGTTTAAGACACTCTGTGAACATTGAATGAATCTTTAAGAACTGCTGCTCAAAACTGAGGTTGTCATTCTGTACTAACACAAAGTAATCATCTACAAATCTAAAAATGCGGCACACACCGAGCCCTTCCAAACGATCTTGCAGTGTTTTGTCACGCAAGGCCAAAAACATATCGCGAAGAACCGGGGCTAGGAACGAACCCGCGCTTGCCGATGCTACAGTCAACCTGCCGCGATCCTGCTGTCACCGTTCCGCCACTTCACGACACGCCCTTGTTGCAAAACTGGAAGCTGCCTCAACCCTGGCACGCACTAGCGACATCACCAGCAGCAGAGGCTGTAAAGAAACAGTTTCCGTTCGCGCCGATCTGTAGGCTAGGTGGCTGTTGAACCGCACTTTCTAATGCCCTCGCTTTCTTCAAGCAGGTTGGTAATTCCTACAGCCTACTTAATAAGAAAACTAGCAACTATTTTTTACTACTGCTACCTGGCCCAGATAGCTGTATCTGTATTGTTGAATGTGCATAGGTTGTTTATTTTTTTATTTATTGTTCGATCCTTGTTGCTTTTGGCTGGGGACCTTGAAACGAACCCAGGGCATAATATTGATGCTGTGCTTGCTGAACTAAAGAAACTATTGGCTGGGTAATCTATGCTCCTCTCGGGGATACAAGATATGGAAAAACAACTTGCGACTACTAAAATGCTAACGGCAGATTTTACTGCACGCGTGTGTATTCTACAGACGGCGACAGCACGAATTTCTGCTGCGACTAAAAAAACCTAGAAACCTAGAAGCCCGTGTGGACGACACTTAGAGCAGGTTGCACCACAACAATGTAACATTTCTTGGCATCCCTGACACTCGTGCGACGGAAACTTACGCGCAATCGGAAGAATTCGTCATTAGCCTTTGTTCCTATACATTAGGTCTAACTGTTTACCCAAAATATTATTTAAGATTGAAAGTTTAAGGTTCATTTCCGCAACTGGGTGTTGCGAGGACAGCCAGGGAAAAAGCTGTATAGACAGCTTGAGAGGTCGTGGCTTCCTCTTACAGTGCAGCATTGGCGGCGGCAGAGTACGACATCAAACAAAATGTACGGAGAAAAAACACGTAAGTTCGGTACAGAGAATGAGACATGTACGTCCAGTACGCAGTACATAGTGCTTGTGGGCAAAAAAAGTGCATTAGATTAAAGATAAAGAACCTATAAAGGAAAAGACGGGGACGAAAAAATAAAGGACAGCGAAACTGGCAAGTGCGCTAAAAATGGTAACAGCAAGAAAAAAAAAACTACACGAACATTTGGGGCAATTTTTTCAGAGAAATATTGGATACATCAAGGTTCTTGTGGCAGTACAACTGGTTCAGAAGTGTCGGTAAGGTGTGCGGCAGCATTCGTTTGCCATAGTCTGTGCGGCATTTCTTAACATTCCAAGGCTCTGCTGCGCGGGTGTGGCAGGAAGTTCTGCTTTGCTCTAACCCAGCAAGTGTAAGCAAGGAGCCATCATTTTTCTTTATGGCGAGTTTATATTTAAAGCACAGCCTATCGTTATACATGAAATTCATTTGTATAACGTTGTGTTGATGGGAAAGGCTCGCAGTGTGGAAGAAATACGGCACTTTACTTGCAATGCGTATAATACGTTTTTGTAAGACTGTGAGTTTGTTAATATTTTCAGCTGTTATTGGTGCCTGCACCATACATCTGTACTTGGCTATGAAAGAGAACAAAGAGTGGTAGAGTAAGATGTTGACTGACGTGGGAAAATTAAAGCGATTCCTGCGCATGATACCAACTGTTCTGGAAAGTTCCTGAACTACGTAATTAATATGGTCATTCCACGACATATTTCTTGAAAATTAAAAGACCAGAGTTTTCACAGACTGAAGAAATTCTACTCCGGTATTGTTTAATTCAATTATAGGAATTTCTCATGTTTATGACATGGGTGAAACATGTCTGCTGCAGTTGTACTAATTTTAATTTTTAAGTGATTATCAGCCGTCGAAGTATTTATTTCTTTACAGGTTTTATTATCTAGATTTGCGAGATCAGCAGTTCAATTACCCGAAAAAAAACAGACTAGTGTCATCTGCCCAAATTATGTACTTAGCAGTACTATCGATGTGGACAATATCATTGCCATAAGAACAAAAAGAAACGGACCCAAAATGCTCCCTTGCGGAACGCCAGAAGCTACCGCTTTCCGCTGGGAGCATTCACCGGCAATACTAACAAACTGAGACCTATGTCGCAAGTATGAGGAAATCCGCAAATTGGGTATGCCTCTAATACCGTAGTGACCCAAATTATTAACTAAAACGGAGTGAGTAACAAGGTCAAACACCTTTGAAAAATCTAAAGCTAATCCAAGTGACGCGTTTTTTTTTGTTTAAAAATTTTTAATATGAATTCTTACAGAGCAAGGGGAGCTAACTCAGGCGATCTGTTTTTACGAAAGTCATAATGAGCTTTAGTGATAATGTTTTATCTTTCAGTGACACAGGATAGCAGTTTAAGATTAACTTTTTCGAGGCCTTTAGAAAACACAGGCAAGGATTATATCGGGCGATAGTTTGCCATTTCATTTTTGCTTTCTTTTTTTAAATACTACTGTAACTTTTGCCCTTTGCATAACACGCGGAAAAACGCTGGAAACCAAAGACACTCTGAAGATGTGGGTGAGGCAAGGTGCAAGAATGTCGATAGTAAATTTTTGGGGCTGTATCTGGGAACTTGACGCATCTGTAGCTTTACCGTTATTAAGCGATTAAAATTCTGTAATTACTTCCTCTACAAGTAACCGGTGTTAGAAATATTGTTTCACGAATTCGGGCAGTGAGATAGGACAGATTTAGGTCACCGTTTGATGTGTCAGCAAAGGAAAGAAAGTTGTCATTGAAGGTATCTTCTAGATCAGCACCTTTTAATTCAATCCCTTCATGAGTAATGTTTGTGGTTGGTCCGGAAGAATTACCAAAGATAGATTTTAAAAACTTCCAAACTTTTTCAGATTGTCCGCCAGATTAATTAAATAGGATAGAAATATATTGCTTTTTAACGACGTGATGTTGCTTTGTGACGAATGTTCCTAAATCTTTGAACGTTTTCAGCGGTTCAGGACATCTACTTTGTAAAAACTGTCTGTAAAGTTTATCTCGTTTTCTTATCAACTGCAACATGCCCTTGCACACCCATGGTTTCCTATTTTTCTTTGGGAGAATTTCTTCAGTGGAATGGAAGCATTATAAATATCAGCAAGCATCTGTAAATATTTTTTGTATGCTTCATCAGGGTCGCTTTCCTCAAAAACAAGTTCCCAGTTAACAATACATAAGCGTTCCTTGAACTCGCATAACGTGTGATCATTTATAATTGGATAAAATGACGCTTGCTCCGGTTGTCGTTGAGAATTCGGAGTGAGATCGACAGATATGAACATTGGTATGTGATCACTTAAAGCGTCTGCGATGTTGCCTGATTTAAAGCTTTCTGCTTTGAAGTTTGTTATGAAAAGATCTAAAAGTGTTTCTGATTCTGTGGTAATCCGTGTAGGTGACATGATGACATTTTCACAGGAGTGAACTTTCAGTTGTTGTGTTATTATTATCTCGATTGTTGTGTTATTATTGGCCAGAATGTCAATCTGAAAAACGCCCCTTAATATTAACTGATATTGGTTTATGTTAACAATTAGAATCAGAAAATAAAAAGTGCAAGGCAGAACTGCTACCCGGTGTACGATAGCAGACATAAAATATCTTTGTGCCAGACATGACTGCAAGGACTTCGTAATAGGGTGTGATACAACAAAATTCAGGCAGCATTACCGATTCCATAAGATTCGAAACTGACATTGAAACACCAACATCGGTTATACTACCATAGTCCAGAGAAGAGCGCACTGCAGAGCGGTAAATTTGTAAGAGGGATGTCCTATCGGCCCCCAGTGTTTTCGCGACAGCACTTTGAGTATGTTTTCGAGGATCGAGAGATTTTCTTCTTCAGTGCGTTTATGTGAGGCAGGAAAGCGAGTTAATTGTGAAATGTTACGCCTAGAAATTTACGTTCATTTTTTGCGGGTAACTCTATTTCGTCAGGTGTAGGGTGGAATCTGCCTGTAAACATCGCTTGAGTGAGAAAAGAATGGCCACTGTTTTCTGTGGAGAAAACTGGAAACCGGTCCTGCCTACCCATGTTGCCAGTTTATTTATTGCTAACTGTATTTGCCGTTCACATATTGATACGCTCGACGATGTGGAAGCTATCTGGAGCTTGTCTACATGCACTGAGTACATAATAGATCTTGGGATTATTATGCGAAGCATATTACTAGAGGTACACTACAGCCCTTCGCCGTGGTTACGCGCCGTGCGCACCACGTGACACATGACGTCACGACAGAGGAAGATGAGGGTCCACCTCGCGCCGTCGCTGTGGTTGCACGCCGTTCAGACCACGTGGTACAGTGACGACACACCACGTGACATACCACGTGACACATGACGTCACGGCAGATCGCCGTCACGCGCTGGGAGAGGGAGAACGATGCCATCGCCCAGACACCGGAATGTCCTCGAGCGGCATTCCCGCGCATTTCGCGCGTTCACACTCGGTGTAGGTGAAACGCTCGCTCCACCGGGCAGGCGGACGCGGCTTCCGTGGCATTCCAGGCGCCCACCCAACGCGCGTCTGGGGGTTAGTCGGCGTTCCGCTGTAGCCATGCCGTTGTCTTCCCCCACGACGAAGGCTTCTAGTGGTTGTATTAAAATGATCAAGTATTCAACCAAGGAAAGCCATGTATTAACAAGCCTAGCCATCAATATGCTTCGCATCTGACCAGGGTTAACCAAGTTAAGCCTCAGCCATTTTGTTTTTTACTTAGACAGTTCGTTTTTACAACAACACCCCTGAGGAACCCCGTTATCTTGAATGAAGTTTCTAAAAAAGGATTAATCCCAGGTGTACTTGAAATGAGCGTTTCGACAGGAAATCATTTAGGCAGCTTAACATCCTGCCGCGGATGCCAAGTTCGGCAAGATCATGAAGAATCCCAAACCTCCATTGTGTCGTATGATTTCTCCAGGTCGAAACATACAACTAGGCAGTCTAGTTAGTGTATAAAAGCTTGGCGCACAGTATTTTCACGGCGAACTACATGGTCAGTCGTTCAGCATCCTTTTTTATAACCGCATTGATGAATATCAAGGAGTTCACGTGATTCAAGGACAAAATTCAATCTTATATTGAGCACACTTTCAAAGGATTTCGTTAAGCAACTCGTAAGGGCTATTGGTCTATAACTGCTTGGGAAGGCTGGTGGCTTATCAGGTTTGGGAAACGGTACAATAATAGCTTTCTTCCAATCTTCAGGTATTTTCCTTAGTATCAATATTTTGTTGAAAATTTTCAAAAGTGCCTCTATAGCAGGCTCGGAGAGATGAGCCAGCATTGAAAAGTATTTCATCAGGCCCCGAGCAGTTTGTTTTCCGGCAGACAGCACTCTCTTTATTTCTGGGAGTGTGAAGAGACTATTGTATTGTTCCTTTGTGCTGCCACTAGTTGGGAGCCTTTGCTTTTGGGCTACATTTTTGTATTCTAGAAATGACTGGGTATAATGTGAGGAACTATAAACTACAGCAAAGTGCTCCCCTAATATGTGCGCCTGTTCTTTAGTACTTTTTTGTGGTTTGGTTTGGTTTATGGGGTTTAACGTCCCAAAGCGACTGAGGCTATGAGAGACGCCGTAGTGAAGGACTCTTTTGTACACCAGGTAATGTCAAAAGTGAGCGGTGAGGAACTGGAATTTAATTTTCGTACCTGCTCCCGCATTTTTTTTCGATGTGGCCTGGCTGTTTGTAGAAGAGATGTAACTTTGCCATGATGCTTTCTCGGCGTTACGATGGACGTACCGAGCTTTAGCTCTGGCTTTATTAAAATTTACGAGGCTCTCTTGTGTCAGGTATCTGCCAAAAATACCCCACGCTTTGTTTTGTTGTTGTTTTGCTTCCTTGCAGTCTTGCGTTCACCATATTTTGTGGTTTTATCGCACCACTCCAGAAGACTGAGGAATAGCTAAGTGTGCGGCAGCTAAAATGCAACTTGTGACATTTTTATTGATCTCATCGATGTTCAGATTATCTAAAGACATTTTTTCTAAAGTGGCTTCTGTTCTAAAGAGTTCCCAGTCTGCTAAATGAAGTTTCCAAAGTCGTAGTTTAGTTGGGATGCATTGTGTTGGAGATGCTAAACTGAGTAGTACCGGAAAGCGATCACGGCCATATGGGTTGTCGATGACATCCTATTTAAAATCGTTAAAAACAGACGGTGAACTAAAAGACAAATCTAACCAACTCATTTTACCCGAGGTTGGGAAGCAATATTTACTTTTACCAGAGTGTAACAAATAAATATTATTGCTAAGAATAAGATCCTCCATAATTTGACCTCTGGTATCTGTTTTTTCACTTCCCCAGAAAGAGGAATGTCCATTAAAATCTCCAACTACCTAATAAAGCTCTGGTAGGTACGCTAAAAGGGTTTCTAGCTCTATGTTTGTGACTAATGTATGTAAGTAGAGCGGCTCCTACAGCCTCTAATTTAGCTGTATGTGCTACTTCACGGGCTGCTATACCTTTCTGCACGGCGGTGGCTACGCCTCCCGATAGCCTGTTTGCATGCTCTCGCTCATGCCGGAATAACTTAAATTTCTTTCGTAGATTTTTATACTGCGGACCTACGTTAGTTTCCTGCAGGCACAACGCAACAGGGGAGAATGAAGTTAGGATGTCCTTTATGTCGGTGAAATTATTTAAATGTCCTCTACAGTTCCAATGTGTAACGAATGCCATCTTGTGTGTGGAGGGTGGGAACTGGGTTTAGGTTGGCCCCATGATTCGGGGCTTGTCTCTTCTTTCCGATCCAGGGAGTTCCGCCGTACCTGCGATGTCGACGGCACGGAGCAACCCTGGTTCGTGTCCATCGCCTCTTCAGAGGCGCTGGACGACCGTGCAGACTGCACGTGGCTCTTTGTGACAGACCTCGCCTCATGGGCAGAGGTCTTGGGGTCCACTGCCTTTAGAGGCAGCATGACCTGCTTTGGAGGTGGTGGAGTAATGTTAGCTACTTCCACCTGGGATGAGGCTGGCTCCGCCGCAGCCTCTGGGCAGGTGCGGGAGGCCGGTGTGATGGCTCGCCCCGTCCTAACACACCGGTAAATATTGTATGTACAGTGAGAGAAAAATTGCTTGGAATTCTGATTCGTGTTCTTGTGTCTTCAAATGAAATGTTTTCTTTCGTTTTCAGTGTAATGATTTTTTTTTTCGGTCTTCCCCGATGGCCAAGGCCTAGAGTAGGCTGGGTATTCGCCTACACAGTTAGCGCAGCGGAATGCAGCTTCACACTTTTCTGAGGCGTGTTGTTTTGAAGCACATTTCGCGCATGTTGTGCGGCCGCGACAGGTCTGGGAACCATGGCCATACCTTAGGCACCTGAAAGAACGTCTGGGATTAGGAATGTAAGGTCTCACGGCAATCTTTGTGCACCCCACTTCGATGGAGTCGAGGAGTGTGCAACAAGTGAAAGTAAGTACCACATGCTTCATAGGGATTTCTTTTCTTCCTTTCCTTATTTTGATGCGTTGAACTTTGGTAACATTTTGATCGGTTAAGCCGTCCAGCATTTCCTATTCGGTGATATCCAGTAAGTCAGTATGAGAGATCACTCCACGGACAGTGTTTAGTGACCTGTGGGGTGTGACGGAGACACGAATGTCCCCAAATTCCAGATGTTGGGGAGTTTAGAAACCTAAACTTTGTCGCGTATTTCGAGGAGCAAGTCTCCGCTAGCTAGCTTGGTCACCTTGTAACCGGAGCCCAAGGCTTCTTTCAGACACTTCGCTACTAGAAAGGGTGATATTCTCCTTGCTGGTTTTTCAGGATCTTCACTGTGGACTACGTGATATTTCAAGAAGACTTCTGTTGTTCTTTGTACAAACTGCTTGATTAATTCGGTCCGCCCTCTCTTGAGAGGGCAATCGTTTGATGTAGGAGGGGGAGCCATAGGATATGTATATTATTGACCTACGGTGCCCGCCACCCACCATGGAGCCCAACGAGGGGACGGGACAGGAACGTGAAAAACAAGCCCTGCGCACGCCAGCTGTACACCCCAGCTATAACCAAATATGACGCAACTCAGGGTAGTTGGCCACACAAGCTTAACTCTAGCCGCCAGGAAAAAAGGAAGATCAAAGAAATGACCAGAAGACAGGAGAGTTGTAAGAAAGAGATAATAAAGGGAAAAATAGAGGGGAGGATAGGAACATGCGACTGCCAGTTTCCCCCGCTCGGGCCAGGCTGGAGGTGCCGTCTACGGGAAGCTGGGGCCAAAGTGGTATGTTGCCTCCGCCGAGGGGCCTTAAGGGTCCAAACGCTCGGCATTGGCTCAACCACCAGGATGCCCTTTTCCCCGGACACGGCTAAGCCACGCCCGGCTAAGCGCCGATGCTCTGGTCTGTGTTGACGCATTGCTCACCATCATCCCCCTGCTGGGATGTCCCTGCGGACTCTCAGGAACCCGTGGTGTCGCCACTCACCAACGTCTGCATGCTGCAGACGCCTCCTTCCCCCCCTCCCTGCGGGGAGCAAGATGTGGTATTCACTCAACTTCAACTGGACAACAATGCTCGTCGCAAGGAAAGACCCGAATTTCATAAATTGCCTCGGGGGTTCCTTTCTTTGTATGAGTAGCCAAAATGCGCACGAAAAGCAATTGAGCTGGCGCTACATTTTAAGATGTAAGCCTTACTTGCGCGACTGAGCAGAAACCAGTCTGTGTGGGCGTGTCAGTGTGTGTGTTTATACTCGAAGATACTCATAAAAGACGGCGTTCCCGTGTAACCTGGCAGGTTGCGGTTCAATTAATGATTTGTCGCACGAGTTTGCTCCGGCACAACTGGATCGAAGAAATTTCACCGGTGCCAGCAACTGCCATCCTAGTAAAGTGGCGGACCGCTACTGCACCACTGCCCAGGACTGGTATGAGTACTTCCAGGTGCCTATGAATGTTAAGCAAGGAAGGAACAATTCTGCCCATCTGGACATTAACCCATTAGGTATCGCGTCATAAAGTCCGCTATACGGCGTCGACTGCCTTCACGGTGCGGCGGCGTCGCGGTGGCGGCTAGAGGCATGAAGAAGTAGAATTTCCAGCTGCGTGGCATCGGGGGACATCACCCCGCAGTGCGCCGACTGCGTTCACAAAGAAGCGGGCGGGCTTACGCCTTCTCACATGTAAGAAGTCTTGTCTCTGCCTGCTATTTTCTCGCCTTGCTTCGTTATTACGCGGTACGCTTCGTCAAACGCCGATCAGTTCGGATGCCCGGCGACGCTGCCTTCGGAACGACGTGCCGAGTCAGGGTCCGGATTTTCGTGAGCCGAAGCCAATGCGAGAACCTGGGCCCTTGCAGATGTCAAGTTTAAGGCCCACGCCACAATAAAATACACTGTAAAGGTTTCAGGTAGCCTGTACAGAGAACTGTGAGCTCGAGGATTGTTAACGGAAGCTAGCAGGACGGAACTAAACAGCACAGGACGCTTGCCGCTAGGAAGCGTCGGCGACGACAACGGAGTCGTGGGTCCTCACTTTTCCTGTACGTTCTCCTTTTATGTACACGTTGCGCCTCCACTGTTAACAATTTAGGGAACACAGGCAGCTGAGTGAAGCTTCTATATAGCTCTGGGATTTCTCGTTATTTTTGTGAAACGTGAGCTCTGTGCCTGTACTCCATGCACTAACTTTTAGCTATACTCTCTATGGCGAGCAAAATCTACAGTACAGTTTACAAACCGCTCCGCAGATGAAAGCAGTGTCCTTATCAACCGGTAGAGAATGTTTATCCCTCATCCGTCGCAGTAAAGAGATCCAGTGCACCTCCGCATCAAAAGCAAGGCCACACAGTATTTGTTGCGCGTAAAATTTAGAGGTACGCTTCTGTTTACTACATTTTTGGCTTTATCAAAAAAAGTTTTTAGGCTTTTCCGTTGTAATATTCGTTGCGTATTTCTAACTAGAAAAGCGCGTCAGTAGACCACGGCGCCGACGAACAGGAAATGTGTTTTTTCCTTGATGACATTTCTGTTAAATTGCAGTAAAATTTTTCTTCTGCGTGGACACAATAAATTTCCGCAAATGCTTTTATAAAATTTTTCAAGTAGTATGTCTGAGATTGGCTCAGTGCTACTTCATCCTTTCGGTGAAATGCTTCGTTTCCCTAACGCTCGACACCGGCAACGCAGAGGCAGTGTATTTTGTAGAACGTCCTTGCGGACTGATTGGTTCATGTCGAGGAAAGTAAAGATTGTGCGAAGAAGGCGACGGCGCGCAGCCTCAATGCTTGCTTATTCGTTTGTTGGCCTCTCCTCTAGCCGTCTTAACTTTCCCCAGATGGAGACTGTGTATGGCCTGGGCCATACACAGTCTGCCATACACATGGCCATACACATGGCCTGGGCCATACACAGTGGGCCATACACATACAGAGGGCCATACACGCCCTGGGCCATTTCTTTATGATAGCACCCATGCGGCGGTGTAGGGAGCGTGCCATGGTGGTAATCGGCTTGCGTACTGCTCGCACCCCTTCTTTGTCAATAATACAGGCCAAGGATTCGCTGACGGTCATATCGATTGCAAAATGTTGTTCCGTACCATAGCAAGTTTCCAATGCCGCTTGACGTTGCCGGCTGATCTTTGCTCTCCGTAGCAGAGAAGCTGCGTCTTTTGAGGAGGCAGCTAATACGAATACATAGGGTGTAACCCTAATGTCAACCGAGTGCCAATAACGTTCCATGATCACTTTTACAATATCGTAGAGAGTGCGACCTGCACTCAACGCAGTAGTCTGAACGAAAAAACGTAGCGTTCAAACAGGACACAGAAAGATCAGGACAGGACGGGGCTACATGTAGCCCCGTCCTGACCTCATCTTTCTTTGTCCTGTTTCAACACTACGTTTTTTTGTTCAGATTATGCATGACCAACTGGCCCCACAGTGTACTCTGTTAAACTCAACACAGTGCCGGAGCCCTATCGGCATTTTCTTCGGTCCTCGATGTGTCGTTACGAGACATTTTGCCACGTCAAAGGTAGGGGAGGGACCCGGCGTGTGCCTCAAAGCTCCGGTTCCACACTTTTGCTTAAAAAGATGCTTGTTTTTCCTTGATATTCAAGTTCGCAGCATAAAAAACTAGGGTGCCGCTGCGGCCCCGATTTTCTGACAAATTGGATTCAGTTTCCTTTAAGATTTGTCGAAGCGGATGTGGACACGCTTGCTTCTTTGATCTCCTTTTAAAAAGGCGCTTCAACAATTCTGAGAGCTCTGAGTAGATAGCTTCTAAGATTCTGAGACAATCCGAGGGAGAGATTTTTGCTGGACTAGAATTTATTTTACGACTGCTGCGCGTACACGATTCTGTTGTTCACTATAAAGGACGTATTTTGCAGAAGAATCGCTCTTCGCAGCCGAAGGGAATGTTTGTTCTTTTTAAACATTTTCTTTTATGCGTTATGGGTTTTTTGAGGAAAAAAATCTACGTATTTGTAGATATGCGTTTTTGAGTCTAAAGCGCGTGTGTGCATATTTTAAACTGAGTCGTAATGTAGCGGACAACTGCGCCGCGGTATATGTTCCGTTTGGTTTGGTTTATTGGGGTTTAACGTCCCAAAGCGACTGAGGCTATGAGAGACGCCGTAGTGAAGGGCTCCTGAAATTTCGACCACCTGGGGTTCATTAACGTGCACAGACATCGCGCAGCACACGGGCCTCTAGTGTATAAAAATAATAAAAACGGTGAAGCACACATTTTGGAACAATAATTGATGTCTTAATTCCAATCATGCCGTCATCTGGGGTTGCAAATTGTGCGCTGAGTATTTTTCGGGTTTTTTTAAGACGAGGCGGCAATAGTGAAATGCAACCGGGCTCTACCTTTCCCTTCTACATAATTTCGGAGAACTGCAGACGCACTGCCGTTTAACTCCAGCGAATTGCGGTTGCCGTCGGCCCCTATCCTTCCCTCAATGTCTTCCTCTCTGAATTTTCCCGCGGCTTAAGGCCACATGCGTTTAAAACAAATTCAGTTTGGGCTACATGGTGCACAGCACTTGAGACAGGAAACAATAGCGCGTACAAAAAACGAACACAACGAAAGAACGACGGAGGAGAAGCGCTAACATCGTCTAACTTTATTCGCTGAGAAGCCAGCAAATGTAAGGAAAAACAAAGCGCGCGGAAATCAATTTCATACACAGTCAACCCAACCGCTCAAGATACGACCCCTTGGCCTTCAAAAGTGTCCCATTATATCTCCCGAACACAATTTTTTCTCTCTTTCTTTCTGATGTTAAAAGTCTCCGAAACCTCCCGTGCTTTATTATCTCTGATCCTGTCCTGAATCTCTAGCTTCCGAAGCCTTCGCTCACACTCTCTGCAATGAAAGGACTTTTCCCGTGGAGAAAGTTCTACCGCACGGTGACACACATTGCATTGTACACAATGTTGCGAAACATGCGTGCTTCCTTCTTTTAGCGACTGCACGTGTTCAGCTGCAGGGTCATTGTGTTGTATTGGTTCCTGTCTCAATAACGAATTACAAACGCGTTCTGAGGCTGATGCAGAGAGGTGTATTTGCACTAAGACTCTGGAGAGGATTTTTCTGCACTAGCTACAACCCCCCCCCCCCCCCCCCCCCCCCCCCCTCTGCCCGCCTTAGCGTTGCCACAGCAATGGCGAGCCTTGGTCGCCTCTTGCGGGCGCTGGCGGTTTGTTAGCCTTCCGCAGGTGTCTGAGAGCAGGGGCGACGTAGGTGTCCACCCGCTGTTCTCGACTTAAAGGCCCGGACATTTTTTGTTTACTCTCCGGGAGCGGGGGAGCTCTCCTTAAAAATCTGCCTAAATATTAGTGCAGTTTCAGATGAGGGCGTCGACCAGTAAGCGACAACAAACTTACCATTAGTTTTATCGTATACAGAAGCGGTCCAATCTGCGGCGATATTGGCAGGTAGACCAGCGTCTGGAGGTAATAGAAGTACACAAGTGCTACACATACAAGCACTTTTGCGCTGTAGGGGTCTTTAAAGGAGCCGATACCAAAGAGTCTCGAAGACATGTAGGCAACCCCGAAGAATGTTATCAGGAAGACCTCTACACACTTTGAAAAGAGCGGTACATTTGCATTGGTCTGAAAAAGAAAAGATAAAGAATTACTTGTGGAAAAAATCCCGGTATGAGATAGCGAACAACTTACGAGATGCAAGCGATAGGCGCGGTCAATGATTTCCGCGACGATGAGGAAAATCCACAGCACACATACTACGTCTAGCGTCTTGTTTCCGCACGAGGGCCACAGAACAGCGATGCTGAGCACAGCCAGAAATAAAATGTAGAAGATCTGGAAAAAAAATACTACGTATCAGCAATTTTTATCACAAACGTATCAGATGGTGAAATGGACGTGGGCTTTACGCTTCTACATGAGCTTGAAAGGCAAGCGACTTGCTTTCTCGGCTTTCTTTGCGCTTTTTATATACGGTGACCCAGCTACCAGAGATCGAACGTGCCGAAAAGGGGACGATGCCAGAATATACGAAGTAGTAATCTGGGATTATCGCTGTCACAAAATTCGCCGCATTTATGAAAAAAGCCAGCGCCGCGCGGATCACGCCAGCGCGCGCCGCAAGAGCAGGGGAGAAGGGAACCAGAGAGAGCGCCTAGCCTTTTGTGTGTTGCCACCCTCGCCACCACCCCTCTCCTGCGCGGCGCCAAGGAATTACGTCACGGCATGTCGTCGATTTTTCCAGAATGTCGGAGTAGTTTCTACTCAATACTGACATAGAGGGCATAGCCTGGAGAGGGCTAAGTGATTCCCTGTCTCTCTTCACTCGTGAGCTAGCGGTGGTGCCACACAAGAAAGATCTCGAAGCATCTCCAAAGCAGTCTCCGCGCCCAACCAACGGGAAGAAGAAAATTGCACAGCTTATACTGTAGTGTATGTGCATGCCTGCCCTGGCGCGAAGAATGAACAGACGCAGAACGCGCCTATATATGAACGGCTTTCGCCGCTGTCTGTGAGCCCGAGCCGCCGTTTAAGCTTCAGAGAAGCGCGTCGCTCGACTCCCGAGACAGCACCACTCGCCCAGCCGCGGTCCAATGAGGCAGCGTGCGCCAGCGTGCGCGACCTCGTCGTGAACCTCTGGTCGTCAGACTGTCGCAGGGCTCAGCGGACAAATTGTGTCTTGTTTGTTTGTCTCTCTCCTCTGCTAGTACACTTGAGGTGCAATAATTCATATATATTGTAATCTCTCTCGAGTGTCACTTTGCACGAGTTGCATTGTATTGTAAATATATTTGTATGTGCTAGTGATTATGAAATCCTCGGTATAGTCTCTTTGCTGTATAAAGTTTGCTTTGTTTGAACACCATTGCCCCCGACGCATTCTCTGGCTTGCGACTTGCGAGGGCTTGACACCAAAAACCGACCCCCTCGTCACTTGGCAGCTGGTGTCAGCTGAGCTTTCCACGCTGAGTCGAGGGCATCTCCTTTGTGACCGAGGCAGCAACCCCCCCACGCTGTAAGGTTGTCTGGGAAAGCACGTTAAAGCGCGCGAAGTGAATCGCCTCGGCTGAAAGCTGCCATCATCGCCGCTCGGTTGGCCACCACGTCCAAGAACGGCAGGTTAGAGCTGGTTATTGCGATGGCGTAAAAGTAGGGCATCCACCTCGCGTGCAAGAGGACCGCGGTTCGAACCCCGGTACCACACAATTCTCCACCGGGTTAAAAAAAACTTCGCGTGTCGATGGAATTGCATAACCAGGCCTGGAGTGCGGCCTGATATCGGTGAGGAGAACCGACAACGCACTTCCTCACCAGAACAGGATTTGGCCAGCCTGGTGTAGGACGTCGCCGAAACATTCTATGAACAAACCAACTAACTTTCGGCCCTCAGACCCCAGCGGCTGCTTAGTGAGGTTGGGAGGACAGATGAGGCGTATACAGTACTGAAGGGCGGGCACGTACTGTGCTATCGTGGATTAGCAGACAGACGAGAACTAGGTGTGAGATTCCTCACAAATCAGGATATAGCAGGCAACAAAGAAGAGTTTTACATTATTAACGAGAGAGTAGCAGCTATCATAATTAGTCTTCATAACAGGTACAACCTGATATGGTGCAGGCCTACGCCCGTACATCAAGCCATGATGACCCGATAGTTCAAAGCTTCAATGAAGATGTGGAATAGACAATGACCAAAGTAAATTCACAGCACACTATACTTATGGGCGACTTTAATTCGAAGGTAGGTAAAAAGCAGGCTGGAGACCAGGCGGCAGGTGATTGTGGCATAGGTTTTAGGGATATTAGGGGAGAATTATTAGCAGAGCTCGCAGAGCAAAATAATTAAAGGATCATGAATACCTTATTCCGCAAGCGAGCAAACAGGAAGAGGATGTGGATGAGCCCCAATGGAAAGACTAAAAATGAAATACACTTTATACTTTGCATCAACTTAGTATCGTAGAGGAGGTGGAGGTCCTCAGAAAGGTCCGCTGTAGCGACCATAGCATTTTAAGGTCTATTATTAGCTTAGATTTGAATAGGGAATGGAGGAAACTAGTGAAGCGTAGGGCTATAGTGAGATATTATTAAGAGAGAAGGTAGATGAGTTCAGTATGTCGCTGCACAACATATTTTCCGCTTTAACTGAAGAAGACGACCGTAGTGTTGAAACGCGGAATGATAATCTCACAGCTATTGCTACCGAGTGCGCCACAGAAGTAGGTGGTAGGATAGTTAGTCAGGATACCGGGAAGCTCTCTCAGGAGAATAAAAATCTGATTAAGAAACGCCAAAGCATGAGGACGCCTAACTCTACTGACAGAATAGAACTAGCACAGCTATCGAAGTTAATAAATAAGTTCCTACACCCCACCTTCTTTATTCATCACCACCTGGCTCGACTGGCTTGGCGCTGAAGGGGAGGAAAAACAGCTACTTCTGGTCGCCCAGGGGGTCGACATGCTCGGCCTGTAAATTTTGGCCGAATAAAGGTCTCCTACTACTACTACTAAGTGCCAGGTAGCCGACATAAGAAAGTTTAACGTGGAGAAAATCGAGCAAGCTTAAATAACATAGGTAGCCTGAAAGCAGTGGAGAGAAAACTGAGCATAGGTAAAAACTGCGCATAAGTAGATGTATGCGCTAGGAGACAAACAGGGTAGCAATATGGATGCGATAGTTGAAGTAGCCGAACAGTTTTCAAGAATCTATACAGTATCGAATGTAATAATCAATTTACTGAGAGAGGCAGTCGAGTACATCAATGGGACATCCCTCCAGTAAGGAAGGAGGAAGTAAAAAACGCCTTTGGAGCAATGCAAAGGGGGAAAGCAGCTGGTGAGGATCAGGTAACAGCAGATTTATTGTACGACGGAGGAGAGATTGTGCTACAAAAACTAGCCACCCTGTATACGCAATGCCTTGAAGCCATGAGAGTACCAGAAGGTATGAAGAGTGCTGACATCTTAATTAATAAGAAAGGAGACGTGAAGGACTTGAAAAATTACAGACCGATCAGCTTAATATCCGTCGCCTACAAGTTATCTACTAAGGAAATTGGTAATATAGTCAGGACCACCTTAGACTTCAATCAACCAAGTGACCAGGCAGGATTTTGTAAAGGATACTCGACACTATACCATATTTACACCATCAATCAGGTAATAGAGAAATGCGCAGAATATAACCAACCCCTATATATACACTTCATTGATTACGAGAAAGCACTTTACTCAGTATAAACCTGAGCTCCCATGCAGGCATTGCGACATCAGGGTGTTGAAGAGTGTTATGTGAAAATATTGGAAGACATTTATAGCGATTGCACAGCTACTATAGTCCTCCATAAAGACTGCAATAAAATTCCAGTAGAGAAAGGTGTCAAGCAGGGAGACACCATCTCGCCAATGCTGTTCACCGCCTGCTTACAGGAGGTATTCCGTGGCCCGAAATGGGAAGAGTTGGGGATAGAAGTTAATGGGAAATACCTGAGCAATTTGTGATTCGCTGATGACATTCCCTTGCTAAGCCACTCAGGACATGAACTGCAAAGCATGATCAGTAAGTTAGAGCAGAACGGTGGGGCTAAAATTTAACATGCAGAAAACCACAGTAATGTTTAACAGCCTAGCAAGGGAACAGAAGTTCGCAACAGGTAGCGAGGTGCTGGAAGTAGTAGGAGATTTGTTTGGTTTGGTTTATTGGGGCTTAACCTCCCAAAGCGACTCAGGCTCTGAGGGACGCAGTGCATGGTGAAGGGCTCCGGAAATTTGGACCAGCTGGGGTTCTTTAACGTGCACTGATATCGCACAGTACACGGGCCTCTAGAATTTCGCCTCCATCGAAATTCCACCGGCGCGGCCGGGATCGAACCCGCGTCTTTCGGATCAGCAGCTGAGCGCCGTAACCACTGAGCCACCGCGGCGGCGGAAGTAGTAGGAGAATACGTCTACTTAAGGCAGGTACTGACCGCTGATCCGGATCATGAGAGGGAAGTAACTAGAAGAATAAGAACAGGGTGGAGCACATACGGCAGGGCATCTGAGATCATAAATAGCAGTTTACCAATATTCCTCAAGAGAAATTTATACAACAGCTGTATCTTACCGGTACCCACCTATGGGGCAGAAACGTGAAGGCTAACAAAGAGGGTTCGTTTATTTTAAGGACTACGCAGCGAGCTATGGAAATAAAAATTGTAGCTCCAACGTTAAGAGATAGGAAGCGGGCGGCTTGGGTGAGGGAAAAACGTGCTTTAATGACATCCTTAGTTGAAATCAAGAGGGAGAAGTGCGCTTGGGCAGAGCACGTAATGCGAAGGCAAGATAACCGCTGGTACTTAAGGGTCACGGAGTGGATTCCAAGAGAAGGCAAACGTAGCAGGGGACGGCAGAAAGTTAGGTAGGGGGATGAGATTAAGAAATTCGCGGGAATAGGGTGGCCGCGGCTGGCGAAGGACAGGGTTAACTGGAGAGACATGGGAGAGGCCTTTACCCTGCAGTGGGCGTAGTCAGGATGATGGTGATTATTGGTCGGGCTCAAGGACGGCGCAACAAGGCTTTCGAATTGTCGTCCACTTCTGTGAGCACAGCTGATTACGGCAACTCACGCGCCTCGCTCATCCACTGCCTTCAAGACTGCCCGTGCGCCTCTCTGGTGAAGTTGGCTCCTCCAGGCAGTGCGCCACGTGCCCTGCTTCGGTGACAGCGCAGCTCACAGGCGCAAGCTCGTCAGTGTTCGTTTAGCTTCAGACTCAAGATCTTCCACCGTTCTTCCACCCCACGGTCAGGCGCACCGCGCCGACAACGGTATCTGAACGCATTTCATGCATAACTCCAAAGTACTGGAACTTGTCTTCTTTCCTTACCAATGCCGAATCGCGCCGCAGAGGTACGGTGGCAGTGCGGTGGTCCTGTGGATGTTGCATGTTTGCGCACGCCTCTGTAAGGGATCGGTAGTGCGTGCGGGGTTGTTAGTACCGCTAATTCTTTCTCAGCACACCGCCAGCTGCCGTCTGAAATGGACGCCACCGGCGTGAGGGGGGCGGCCGGGGCACTCAAAGCGAAGCGTCTCCTTTCCTCGGAACGCGGCCGCTCGCGAATGCGCCGGGAAGTACGGGTGTGTCCCCCGCCTCGCGGTACCGATTCGCGCTCTTGCTGGCACGAATGTGTATTTGTGTTTCTTTTTATTTTATTTTGTGGTGGAGAGGGTGATTTACCCTACGGTAGTTGGAGGGCTGGCCATGCTCTCGATTAGCCAATCACATGAAGGGTGTAGAATGATTAAGTGCTACCAAATGAGGGCCGGGCCTTGAGGTCTTTAAAACCGGGCTCCGGCTCCAGAAAAAGGGTTCTGTGCTAAGGTGAGATGCTATGCATCTTCGGCTATGCCGAGCAGGGGCCCCTCCTCTAGTGTTAGCCAGTTCTACCTTTTTGTTGTTTTGTATCTTTTTGCCGTTTAATTTGTCTCTAGTGCCTTAACTTCTATATGCTGTAAATATCTGTATATAAAACTTCAAGTATTCCCTTTATCCCTGCGTCTCAACTCATCGTAAGACCGTCTCTGACGGGGCACCCCTGGTGCGAAGATCAAGCTTCAGTCTTGAAGTGAACAAACCGTCTCTGGCGGGGCACCTCTGGTGCAAGGAAAACGAAGAAGAACCTGAACTTTACTCCTCCTTCGAAGTGAAGTGACTAGCAGAATCGACGTTGGAGGACGTTTAGCACCGACGAGGAGCCCATGCCGTTGTTCAGAGTAGCTGTTCGAAGCGACTTTGCAGCAAAGTGGCTATTTTACGACTCAGCCTGGCCCTGAAAATTGCACGCTGGCTCCCAGGATATTTTTGACTGATTGCAAGAAGCTGGATACTCTGTTAAAAGCAAACTGTTTACTGTAGACTGAGGATTGCTGTGAATTTTGAGAGCGTGGACGGATTTGTGTTGCACCCCTCGTTCGTCCCCTCGAGTGGCCTGACTCGAAGCTTAGCATTTTCGCAGCGCAAATGTACGCAGCTGATGTTACGGCGTTTATTGCTTGCTTGATGTGCTTCAATTGCAGAATTGAAACCTGGTAAGTCACTAATGGTGGCATTACGTTCTCGCGGGTGATTCCAGTCGCTGGTAGTGCGGACAAAAAATGAATTCTGGTATCTTAACAGCGCGTGCGCGTGGGGGGTACAGAGCATTGGAATGTGTATTGAGGGAACGGCGTAGGGCGGTCTGTAATGTCGTTACCTTGAGGTAATGACTGATAAAATCTATGAAAGAGGGAGAGTAGTGCTATGTTACGACGGGATGCAAGTAGGGTAGATCGAGCTGAGCTTTTAATGTTCTAATGCTGCTGCTATAAGAATAACGGGCAGAACAAATCCAGTGGCGCGGATTTGAATGGATTTGAGGATTGTGGAGAGGTCATTGTGATTAGGGTCAAAAATTGCGTAGCATATTCTAGTTTAGGGCGGATTAGGGTCCTGTAAGCAAGCAGTTTAACAGAAGGCGGGTAAGCGACAGATTTCGGCGTAGATAGCCCAAAACACAGTTTTGCGAGTTGGTGACCTTGTTTACATGAGTTCTCCAAGTTAGATCATTAGATATACGAGGTCTGTTAGAAAAGTATCCGACTTTATATTTTTTTGCGAACACCTGATGGATATGAAACAAGCGCGCTTGCATCAGGCGACCTTGAACCTAAATGCGCATGCACGAATTTTTTCCCGCCTGCCGATAGCGTCAGTCGCTAGGACGCAGCATTTGAGTGAGGCAGTGCGCAGTGCTCTCGTCGGTTTTTTATTGCAAGGAAAATGGCGCAGTGAAAGGAGCAGCGCTACTGCATAAAATTTTGCCATAAACTGGGCGACAGCCAAGTGGAAACCATTCGAAATATTCAGACGGCTTTCGGGGACGATGCTATGAGGAGCACACAGATTAAGCAGTGGTACAATTGATTTAAAGATGGCCGCACATCGGTGGAGAACGAGCCACGCTCCAATCGCCATCAACATGCCAAAATGACCAGGTCTTTGCGGAACTGAACGCTATAATGATGCGGGACCGTCGCGTGACTATCCGAGAAATTGAGGAAGAGGTGGACATGAGCAATTTCTCCGCACATTCCATTATCACCGAAGATTTGGCCATGGAGAGAGTTGCGGCGACATTCGTGCCGAAGCTGCTCACAGTGGAGCAAAATCAGCTTCGTGTTGAAGTCTCACAGGACATGCTGAATTCCGCAAACAGTTACCCCGACTTCATCAACATCATAATCACTAGTGACGAGTCTTGGGTGTACAGGTACGACCCGGAAACCAGATCCCAGTCGTCACAGTGGAAAAATTCCACGCCCCAAGACTTAAGAAGGCCCGCCAAGTGCGCAGGAATGTGAAAGTGATGCTGACTGCTTTCTTTGACACCCCCTGTGTGGCAGACCACGAGTACGCACTCCACAGGGTCAAACAATGACCAAAGAGTACTACAGGGATGTCCTCCGTTGCCTACGTGATGCTGTGCGGCGCAAGAACCCGGAGATGAGGTCAACAGGAAATTGGCGCACCCATCGTGACAATGCTCCTGCACATTCCTCGCACTCGATTCAGATTTTTTGGCGAAAAACCAGACTTCTGTAGTTCAACAGACTCCTTACTGTCCTGATTTGGCGCCTGCGACTTCTGGCTGGTTCCCAAAATTAAAAGGCCATTGAAAGGAGCGCGATTTCAGACAAGGAAGAACATTATGGCTGCAACGACAGCTGAGCTAAACTCCATTCCGAAAGGGGCCTTTTCGAAATACTTCGCGCAAGGGCAGCACCGCTGGGAGAAGTGTGTGGAGTCCTAAGTAGACTACTTTGAATTTGAGTAGGTTTGCAACGCTCCAGTTATGCAAGTTTTTTTTCTACGGCCAAAGGTCGGATACTTTTCTAACAGACCTCGTAATAACACCTAGGTATTTGCAGGAGTCAGTAAGGGCGACGGTATTTTGATAAGAAAATAAGTAGGAACCACATAGTTACGGCGATGGTGGAAAAACAACAGGGAAGTTTTGCTTATATTGAGCGTCATGAGCCAAGTGCCACACCATTCTAATACACTGTTAATATCTTCTTGTAAGCTGGAAGTATCTACGTAATTTGTTATTTGGCGATATAAGACACAGTCATTGGCAAAGAGGTGAATTTCAGAAGAAATGTTAGGCGGATCATTAATATAGACAAAAAAAAAAGAAGAGGACCAAGGACAGTTATTTGGGGCACAACAGAAACGGCGCGGGGTATACAATATGAATGAGCGTTGTCACCGTGCTATCACCAAATGACGCACGCGTTCCTCACCTGGTACACCCAGAACTTGGTTATGGGAGCACTCCACATCAACCGCACCATCTTGTGAAGCGGTGGGTTCATCTGGAACAGTGTGCTTTCTTGAGCAGCCGTGCCTCCGGTGTCGTAGCGGTCACACTTCCTGCAAAATGCATGAAGACGGCCGGAGCGAACTCGGTGCCGAGATTATAACAAACGGCGCGCCGTCCATGCCTTTGAAACCTTCCGGGTACACTGCTGCCTGTTGTAAGTGAATTTATCCTCTACTTAGTGCATAGCTACCTGGACCATTGTTCTCCTGTAATTCGATAAAAAGATAGATACCAAGAGGAGCTACCTGCAAGACAAAGCTGACTTCAAAGATTGTAAACAAGCCACACAGCATATTCCTGATCAAACGGTGGGCTATAGTTTGCTTATTATTACTGGCTTGCTTTCTTCCATTTATTCAATAATACTGGGTTAAATAAATAATTACTGGGTATTATGCAGCTGCCTTTGAGATCTATCTTTTAATGGTGTTAGAAGTGAATGACTTCAAACAGAAAGATGCACGAAAATAGCCTACTTAACATTCGTCTGCTCTGAATTAAGGTCATACTGCTTCAGCAGTATGCTGCGCAGACATCGCATCAAAATCACTAAATTAAAATACTGTGATGTATTCAAAGCGGTGCTGTCACTTCCTCCTTCATGATTACGACTTACATGCAAGGGTCACAGTCATCTTTTCCTTTTGATATCCTACGGCACATGTCAAGGAGTCTTCATAAAAACCCAGCTTGAAGCGTATTTTCGGCAAGGCACGTCGTTTTAGTTCACCTCACTAGCTTTATGTCATTTAAATTTGGAATGATTTCCTGATTCCACTGTCTCCATCCCCCCTGATTATGATGTTTTCGTCACCGCTTTTATGGTTTGGTTTGGTTTATGGGGTTTAACGTCCCAAAGCTACTAAGGCTATGAGAGACGCCGTAGTGGAGGGCTCCGGAAATTTCGACCACCTGGTGGTCGAAATTTCCTCCAAAGAAATTCTAGCCACCGCGGCCGGGATCGAACCTGCGTCTTTCGGGCCAGCAGCCGAGCACCATAACCACTCAGCCACCGCGGCGGCACGTCACCGCTTTTATGTAAATCATGCTGCATAGTGTCGCATTTTTGTTTCGGTCGCATTTCTTGGCCTTCTATATTTACCACCATTTCCATTTTCTTGCTCAATAACCAACTTAATCAATGGTCCGTGCAAGAGTCTGTAAGGTATTGTGAATGAATAAAGGAATCAATAAATAAAAACAAAACCACTTTCTGCGACTCAAAATTTGAAGGAGGCACTTAAACTCTGCATTATGGGTATGGCAGGATAGCTTTAACGCGTTAACGCCCGTATATGCGGAACTGGTCTTTCTCGCCACTGATTGATCACTGGGAGTCCTCTTACCACATAGAGTTTCTTACTATTACCTAGAGGGAAAGCTGGCGGCGCTGCACTTCAGCCACCATGGACGCCCAAAGCATCATGGGGCGCTGAGCTACTTGTTGCGGCACAGTCGTAATTTTTTGGGAACATGGAGTGGCACTACTAAGACGTTCCATTCCGAAAACGCTGTTCGTGAGTGCGCAGACGACTTTCGCGCGAACGCAGTGGGCAAAACCCATAGTAGTGAAAACGCGACGACACACGACGCCAATAAAAAATTTCACTTTTCCGAAATGCCATTAAAAAACCTCTTATAGTATTTAAGCAACAACATCTTTTTTTAAAACATATTTGCTTTTAAAAGTGGGCCTGTTAATTACGAAATATTAGTTTTTATAGTGTTCATTACTAGGCCAATAGGAGAGTGAGTCGTCTCTTATTTTGGGTAAGCTTTGCAGTTAAATGCTTTTATGCTCGTTTGTTGCAGTCATTAGACAAGATATTGAAAGTTACGACGTTTGTAGTTATCAAACAGCTTTACTTTTCTATGATTTTTTGGCCAAAAGTTGTAGTTCTGCAGTCGGTAGCTCACTGCCCCATGATGCTTTGAGCGCCCATGGTGGCTGAAGTGGTCTCGAGGGGTCGCCATGCAAACTCCCATAGACGGGCTGCCAGCTTTCCCTCTAGGTAATAGTAAGAAACTCTATGTCTTACCACAACTGGAGCTTTAATAAGGAATGCGCCACGGACGGAAGGTTCTTCCATTGGTGGGGTTTGAGAGACCCTCTTCCCGAGCGGCCAACGATTGCCACGGTGGTCAGTTTTCCAACTATAGGTGTTATCACGCCACTACGTCCCATGACCTATGAGGCCTACCTAGGTTGGGGCATATGCGCCCCACTTTGTTCCCTATACTCGTAAGAGACAGTGGGACGCAGCTGCCCCACTTCAGGTATCCTCCCACCAATCTTAAGGTTTCAACGATTTGTTTAAAAATGATTTCAGCCATGTCCACTAGATAACGTAACGGGTCCACCGTCCGTCCGTCCGTCCGTCCGTCCGTCCGTCAGTCCGTCCGTCCGGCCGTCCACCCACGCACCCACCTGCCCGAGCCCGCCTGTAAAATCTGTAGATTTTTTCGTATATTGTGCGAATTTTGTAGCGACGTGGACGGACGGAGAAAAGCGAGCAGGGGAGATGAAAGCAAATGCAGCCGTTGAGTGCATTGCAAGGTAAGTACAGGTAAGCGACAGCTTCATAGTCGACAAGCAGGACCCAGAAAGAACCAAAGAAGCTAAGAAACAAAAATACAGACTGCACAAAGCGTTGACCTCGGAGAAAAAAAGGTCAGCTGTATTGATGACATGCACAATCAGGAGAGAACTACAGTGGTGACCATCCAGTGGTCATTAAATCATTGGCTCAGACATGAAACATTTTGTTGTTCGGCTATTTGTGCAATACAGAAGAATCAAAACTTGCATCGTGGGGAAATCGGAGGCCCGTCATCATTTTCAGGGACATGAACCTCGAAGCCAAGTGCAGGCTCAAGTTACGAGAGTTCAAGGCTGAACTGTCATGGACGAATTCATGCATTACACTAACAAGCGTCCAATAGTCAGAAGCGCACTCCAGCCCACCACCGGAAGCTGCTTCGTCTAGATCTCCACACTGCACATAGATGTGGCTAGAATGCATTTCGTGCCATCCTTTACCTACAACATGGCGTTAGTCGTCGTCTTGCTGACGAAACCAAGGAGTGAGTTATGCGTTGTTTATTTACGGCGTCCGGTACGTTCGCGTAGCAGCAGAGCACGGCGCAGCAGCACTCCTAGATTTCAGCGATGGGGGACACCAGGCGCCGCACGGATCAGATCCCGACTGCGTCGCTATGTGACTTCAGCGAACCATGTTTAACGTGACGAGAAAAGAACGGCACCGACCAAAACAGAAAGATGGAATGACGTTTCGGCTCCCACACGGGAGCCTTGCTCCCCGTGGGGGAGCCATGTGGGAGAACAAGGTTCCCGTGTGGGAGCCGAAACGTCATTCCGTCTTTCATTTTTGGTCGGTGCCTTTCTTTTTCCGTCATGTCCCATCCCGACCAGACGGGCTTCCGTCAAACTCTTGACTTCGAACCATATTTAAGCTCGGAACTAAACATCGCTGTTCGCCATTTTTATTTGCTAGGTTGTATTTTGCTTTATTCTTTGAAAGCGTCCGGCGAAGTTGGCTGCGCTACAGGCGTGAGAATAAACCAAAGGCACAGGAGCCCATGGAAGAAAAATGAAATTAATCATTACAAATTACCCCCACTCGACCCAGAAACACGGTTGCCAACTGCTGCAAAGACTGTTGGCTCTTACAAATACCGAGAAACAAAGTGTTCGTTTCGTATAAAATTTTGCTACGCGAAACCAGGCGTGCGGAATTATTCACTGCTTGCCAAATTTGAAATCAGGGCTTGTCAAGCTGCATAACACGCTGCTTATTCTCCTGAATACGTAACGCCACAGGCGATCTACTCTACTAGTGTGGTCAAATAAATCGAGAAAACTGCTATGCTTCCTCACTCTACTCCCGTTCTCGATTCTTTGTGCCAAGCCAAAGTCATTCTCTGCGGTGGGAGCGTTACAGCGGTGATGCTTTAATGTGACAGCGTTAAGGCGTTGTGGGCGATAAATAAGGTGGCGTAGAAGCAACCCCAGAGAAGCAACATAGGTCACATGAACTTGCGGTGTCACCATAACCTGACCAGCGAATTGTGAAAGGTGTCACTCAAATTAATAATTGAGGTTGCTCGGGAAGAGCAATTTGGGCCGAATAAAGCACACCAGCGGCAGCACGTGCCGTCGCAGGGCAGCGACGCATCCCTCTGCAAAAGAAATGGCACGAGGTCTCCCAGGGACACATGATTATAAAGTCGAAAATTTCGCCTATGCAGGCACACACTCATTAAAGCTAACGCGGGGCATAAGTGTACCCACCAATTTTTCAGACTGGGAGTCAACGCAAATTGAACTTCTACACGCAATTACTTACGCGTTTTCTGTGACATTCCGTGAGAAACTGTAGTCCTTGTCACATTCGTCTTCTGAAGAGGAAATCACAGCATGGCATAAATACCTGCGCTGAACAGTCGTTTGCTTCAACGCTTACCTTCGCCGTATTCCATTTGATGCGGGTCACTCTTGAATCGCACCCATATATACATGGGGAGAGCCGTAAATGCGCACAGAATCACCTGTGTAGTAAAAAGCAGTGCTGAGGTTTTCAAGGAAATTTGAGAGCAGTACGCATCGAGCGTTACTTTTATATTGCACAGATCAATTTTGAGGAGTATTCCATAGCCGACTAAATATGCTTCATTGTTACAATCCGCCTGATAAATAAGGCTGCGACAGTAATCAACACCACTCATGGGATTCTGTACCTGCAGCCCAATACATTGACCCAAAACTGGAAGCGCGTTGGCCAAGCGCGGCGCTACCTGGGACGAGCATTCACTTCGTTGCCCCAGTGCTCGTAGTGCCACTCTAACAGACATCCAATGATGGCCCTGCTTGTCCCCTGTTCTTGCTCTAAGACACGCCTCAAACATTGGCCCTGACTACCCGCTGCTGTCCAGAGATTTATATTTATTTACCCTTTGAATACAGGAGAAAGGAGAAAAACAAAGCACGACTTAAGGCGCTGCCTGACAAGAGATCCTCCTTGATTAAGCAGTTACAGCAAACAGAATTAGAACTTCCTGTTGGGCGAGTTCGTAGCTCATTTGGATGTAGAGTGGTTTACAGTGCCGCGCACACACCTCGCACACACACACCCCAAGATAGGTGACACACATGCACACCGACAAACCTCGCCTCTCGTCATTGCGCTGTATGACGCTCTAAAAACACAGCACACAGGATGTACACGTACACAAAGGTTACGATAACAAAGCGCCAATCTAATAAAATCAGATTTACACACACATATTGCATAAGAATCAACATGACAAAAAAAAGCAGGCGGTACTAGGAACAAGATATCGGAATTATGCACCTCCATAAGCAACAACGCATGAATATTGATGCAGTCAGACATTTCCTTAATCATTTCCCTAACAACCACTTTCTTAGTGAGCTGCTAATGTACGCACAATGAAATAAGGCGATTTTCTTATTTGTTAAGCAGAACATGGACGTGCTAATTCACTTGTTGCATACCATAATTACTTCGGATTCTTAGTGTTTTTAAAGTCTCCTTGCACAGGCTCCTTGCACAGGAGCAAGGAGGGATGCAAATTTTTAATTTATTTATTTGTAAATATATAAATAAATAAATACGGTGACTAGGACATGGTGCTCTCATATCGTTCATTATATTTTATGTATTTTTCTTGTCTAAAAGAGTAGATTTGATTAGTTCGATGGGTTTTACTATTAGCGTTAAGGATGCTTGAGGAAGACTGGATGCGTTCGAAAATCTTGGGGTCAACTTCAGTATTTTTCAAAAATTTCCACGATCTTTTCTGCAACGTCGTTAAGCTGGTATATTTTTTTAGTCAAGGCTCCCCAGACATGGCTACAGTGTGACATTCTTGAATACAGTAACGTGTGAGACAACATTTTGTTTCAACAATGTGTTATCAAATTACTATCTTTCAGGAGGGCAGATGGAGTTCTGTACAGAGATTAGCTACGTGTGTTTCATGAACTTTCATGAATTTATTCACGTAATTCTAACGTCTCGTTAGAAAAAAAAAACCTAGGTCTGCCAGACCTTTCACTACGTCGTAAGTACTCTCATGTCTGTCATTTTGATAAAGTATACTACCTTCATGCTTTCCTTCAAGAAAGCCTTTTCACCACACCGAGTTCCATCTCATCTCCCATCGACCATTACCAAGTTGAAGTGACATCTTGCCGCACTAATTTCTACCATTTTTCCTCTTTACCGAGAACCGCCACTGAATGAAACTGCCTTTCCGAGTCGGCTGTTTTCATATGTGATGCTAGTAATCTTATACTTTCTATATACTTGGTACTTTTATTCGACGTGGACGTCATAGAATAGCCACTTTTCCTACGCTTGTACAAACTTCTTAGGCTAGCGTAGTTAATTTTGAAAGCAGATGTGATATTTCTTGCCTGTGGAATATCGTTTGCCTGATCTTGATATCGTAGGATGATTCAAAGATCCAGCGACACGTTGCGGAACAGAGTGGACAACTTCTTCGAGACACTATATACACTTTAATGCAGGTGTCTAACGAAACAAATACACTAGGCCAGAGTGGTACTCGCACTGCTCTGCCTGCCAGCAAACATTCACTCGCTTTTCAAACTCTCGCTAAGTATCCCTCGCAGTTCCGCGAGTCCCTCGGCGTGCCCTCTCCGGAGCCGATGTGCTCTGGCCCGATCGGCCCACCCATCTCTCCTCGTCCGGTCTCTGCCCGACCTCAGCCGATCTCTCCCCCCTCCGGTGTATCTCAATCTGCCCTCGCTCGCGCCTAAAAGCCGTCCTTAACCTCTTAAAGGGCAACTGACCAAGGTCTGGACATTTTTTTAAAAAAACAAGCCGACTACATAGATGAGGCATCGAAGATAGCCTCTGCAAAATACTAGAGCCATGCGAGCCCCGAAAAGCTCTAAAAATTTAAATCAAAGCCCACTCGTTCTTTCCTTCCACAAGCAAACGTCCTCCCCTCTAATCTGACTCGTTTGACATCATACGGAAAGCTTTCGCTAAAGGCATTCCATTGGTGCGTCGTTCTGACTGACTTGCGAACGGTGGGCGTAGCTGGGGCGTCGCGTCGTGTGCTCGTCAGCGCCTTCCGTTTTGGCACATGCTTGCAAGCCCACATGAAGGAAAAAAAACTGAGGAGGAAGCATCCGGCGACAGTCTTGAACCCTAGTCATAAAAACTAAAAAACAGTAAAACGGAGAGAGTCGCCCTCCCCCCCCCCCCCCCCCCCCCCTTATCACGGCACGATACAGCCCACTGCTGTGCGCGCTTCTTCCTCAGTTTTTTTCTTCCATACAAGCCCCCCAGAACAAGGTTTTAGTTAATTGTAACAGTTCATGTATGCTTCAGCGTGTTCTGTTCGTATGCCGTGCCGTGTGTAGTAGACCCTTCCCCTCGCGCGCATACTCGACCGCTCCGCTTATCGTTCGTGCGTCTTGTCTACACCTTGGCTCCGTTGAACGACATGAGCTTAGGAGCAAGGAAAAGACACAAACACACAGAACACAAACATACACGGCGAAAAGCAAACAGGCGGTTGCCGGCTCCGCGATTCCCCGTGTGTTTCGAACAAAACCGACTCCCGCCCCTCCAGTCGTGAAAAGATGGGAGGACCGAAAAAAAAAGCAATGAAAAGTTGGCTTGCTAACTGGAGTCGACTAACCGAGGTATGAAAGCATGCGCTCGCTAACAAGTTTAGGTGGTCGAGCCGATCCCGCCTCTCGATCGGTCAGTGTGCGGAGAAAATGCAACGACGCTGTTTCGTCGTTGGATGCGCACGCAGGGAGTGGAGTCGAACCATGATCTAGCATAGATTTCCAGGAGATTATGAGTTGAGTCGTGTCTGGCTCGAACGCATCGGCCTTCCAGACACAACGGTAAAGAATGTGGTTGTTTGCGGAAGACACTTCGCTCCGGACAACTACGTCCACGATCCAAGCAACTAGGGAGAGGAAGCACAAAGAAAAAAAACGCGACGAAACACCGCGAGGAGACCCAAAGAGCAAAATAGAGAGGCCGCCCCCCCTGAAAGAGACCGGGTACCAAACACCAAGAAAAGAATTCTTTTCAAGGCGGGACGCAATCCACTAGACACCACGCCTCCCGCTAGCATCGGAGGAGGAAGGGCCCTTGCGGAGCCTGAATAAAACTTGGGTTGGGCCTAGTTGGTACATGATGTTGTGAAGGTGTAGGCTGCGCAACCACGGGACGAAACACGAAGAAAAGACACACAGACACACACAAGCGCACTAACAACTGTTTACTTCTTCTTGGGAACGCATACTTATACACCAGGCCACGTATGCTCAAACGCAATCTTTAACAACAATAGTCATGCCAAGAACTGTTAACGCAGACGGGAACGCAAAAAACTGACTTCAGCTACGTACAGAGCCACGGACGTATCACTGGTAAAGTCTACTGCGTTTTCCTACTGCGCCTACTCGACGAGGCGCGAGAGAGAAAAATCTCGAGGAGGGAACGGAAGGAGAGGAGCCTCGCTACCAGAGAGGCAGAAAATATTTTCGACCACGAGGTATTCACTTCCCCTTTAAGTAGCTAAAGGGAAATGCGCTTCGCAGAGCCAATCAGGAGGATTCATACCGAAGGAGCCAATCGCACGCTGGTGCTCGTGGCTCGCAAGCACCCATGGCACCAGGAAGACATTGGGCGCTTTCGTTTGCAGTTACGGCACACCGAAACGAACGACAGCGAGAACACACGGAAGGCGAACACATAGTGCGAACACCATTAAATTTACACGTACCCCCCTCGAGGCCCGAGGGGCCCGCGCATCGGCATTGTCTCGCAGCCCAAACGCGAATTGGGAAGGCCGGGCCTCCTCGCTGGCGGTTAACCGGCGTTGCCGTCATCTGCCGCGTTTGTTTTAAAACCAACTCATGGCGGCGAAACCGGGATGGCGTTTGCTGGAGGAGCCCCGACAAAAAGGTAACGCACAAAAAACGAAGGAGGACAAGCTATCAGCTTTGTGGTGCGCGAGCGATAGGGCTCTGCGCAACAACCCGGCAACTAAACTGGCCTCTTTGTTGTATTCGATCAAATCACTCTGTTCTGTACGCGTAAGACTGCATATTGTCAATAGATTGTGCCACAGTGTATTACGTTACCGAATTATCTGCTATTTCTTCTGTTCAGCGTTCTGGCTTAATAAGATTGACCCAGTACTGAAAACGATATTACAAACTGGCGGAGGCGTAGCTCGGCTATGCCAGAGTATACGTAGCGAAAGCAGGATACAGGGCCTCCAGCTGCTGTCGCTGCTCCTAGCGGTCGAGACATCGGACGTTAAACGTGCCCGTCTCGTGGCGGCATATTAACGGCGTGTAGCCGGTTGTTCGGTGCGCTGTTCCTTTGTTTCCTGGGCAATTCTTTTTCTCTTCATTTCGTTCCGATGACGATTCCAGGCCTCCTTTTGCTTAGCAGAATTGTTGCCGTCCATACTGTGGTTGCGGCACACGCGAGCTCTCCTTTTCAACCCTCCGACATGTTATGAGGCATGCGACACAATTGGCGGAGCGTGCGAATGCGAGCGCAACGACGAGGCAAGCGGTGTAACGTCATACCAAACTGCGGCGACGGCTCAGCGGCCAAGCTCGCGGTGTAACGTCATGCCAGGTGGCGCCGCCTGCGCGCGGCGTCTGCCAGCAGCGGCCGTTGCTAGGAAACGGCTCAAGGTCGGTCTCTGTGCCTCCTCGGAGCCCCGTCAAAGCGAAATGGGAAGTTCGTGACCAATGTAACTTTCGCTACAAAGGCTCTATGGTCCCTCCCTGTAGATAACCGTGCTCTTATACAAATGGCTGATTTGATTATGCTATTCACCCAAACAGTTGCACTGCGATACATATGGACAAAAGAATATTGTTTTCAGTACCAACGAGCACGAGTGTTACGCGTGGTGGTGGTGGAAAACATTTATGTACAGATACACTTCAGGAGGTTATGCCTGAGCTGACCGAGAGGGGGTGAGCCCTTACAAGTACTAGGTGGGGGTCCCTAGTTCGGGACCCCAGTGGCGTCCTCCGCGGCCCGGGCTCGCGCGACCAAGGCCCGTTGGGCCTGCAGGTCAGAGCAGCCGAGCAGGGTCGCCTCCCAGTCCTCGCGGGTTGGGTTGGGGTGAGGGGGGATAGCAGGGTTGGAGAGGCAGGCCCACATCATGTGGTAGATGTTCGAACACTTCTCCGCACAGTGCGGACAGCTGCCCGAGAAAGAAGGGTCCAAGTGTTTCAGAGCTGCCGGGCAGAGCAAAGTATTAGAATAGAGGTGAAGCAGAAGCCGCTCCTCCACCTTTTACACGGGCGGGGATAAAGACCGTGGCCAGATTGATAAAGTAAAACAATGTTTTTGAAAAAGTAAGCGGGAGTGAATTCGAGTTCCTGATAGCCGGGGTCGGAGGGGAATGTCCGGTGAGAGAGCGCGCGGGCGGCGGCGTCAGCTGCCTCATTTCCCTCAAGGCCCATGTGAGCAGGAGCCCAAATGATACGCCGGTGCGCGGGTCACCGGTGAAGACGTTGTTCTGAAGAATGCGGTAGGCTAGATACGGCACCCAGCCCTGCTCTACGTTCCGACATGCCCCTCGAAAGTCGGAAATAATTGTTTTTGAATTGGAATGAGATGCAGCCAACGCAATGGCGAGCTCCTCCGCGTGTGTTATGGCACGGGCTCGGAAAGTAAAGCCGTTCACTGTTTTGGATTGGTGGCCGACTGCGGCCGTGTACCATCCCCCATGGTGGGGGCCTGAAGCATTCACATAGATTACGCTGGGTTTCGATCCATAGTGGCGGACCAGGGCTTCCGACCGCGCCAGGCGCCGGCGATTATGGTCCTCACGGTTCATGTTTGCGGGAAGAGGGCGCACGTGGAGGGCGCATCTCCACTGAGATGGAATACGTACGCGCTCTTCCATAAGAGTGGTGTGTTGGATGTGCAGTCGGGCAAGCAGGCGGCGACCCGACGATGTCTTTGAGAGACGTGTGTATTGGTTGGTCAAGTGGGCTTCCCGGAGCTCCCGAAATGTGTTCACCATGCCCAGCCCCAGGAGGCGCTTGTTGGAGGTGTTCACGGGGAGGCCCAGAGCTCGCTTAATAATTTTGCGGAGGATGACTTCGAGTGAATCCTCGTCTTGCTTCCGCAGGTGGAGGTATGGAGTCGAATATAGAATTAGACTGGTTACGAATGCATGTGCCACCCGCAAGGCGTCCTTGCATCGTAACCCCCCGCGCTTGTTAGAAACCCGACGGCCCAACCGGCCCACCTGGTCCCCCACCTGACGGAGTTTGGCCAAAGTTGCTTCTGACCGTCTGTCTTGATGTATAAGGAGCCCCAGTACCCGGAGTTCAATATTTTCAGGAATTGGACCTGTCTCTAGAGACCGTGAAATTTTGGCTGTGAACTTTGGTGAGGGGCGTATGTGCAGTCCCCAGCGGCTGCGGAGCAACTGACCAAGGCGGTGGTCAGATCTGTGACGCAGCGGAGGGTGCTAAGAATCTCTGGCTCCGGACACGCCGCCATTGGAAACTGACCTGGCAACGTTTAACGCAAGAATCTTATCAAGAGAGGCTAGTTTAGCAGTGCTGTTGGAGGAATTAGCCGGTATTAAATGGCATTTCATTGGGTTTAGTGAGGGTAGGAGGACAGATGAGGCGTATACAGTACTAAAGGGCGGGCATGTACTGTGCTATCATGGATTAGCAGATAGGCGAGGACTAGGTGTGGGATTCCTCATCAATCAGGATATAGCTGGTAACATAGAGGAGTTTTATAGCATTAACGAGAGGGTGGCAGCTCTCGTAATTAGACTTATTAAGAGATATAAGCTGCAGGTGGTTCAGGCCTACGCACCCACATTGAGCCATGATGACCAGATTGTTGAAACCTTGTACGAAGATATGGAATTGCCGATGACCAAAGTAAAATCACAATACACTATACTGATGGGCGACTTGAATGCGAAGGTAGGCAAGAAGCAAGCTGGAGACCAGGCGGTAGGTGACTATGGCATAGGTTCTAGGAATAGCAGGGGAGAGTTGTTAGTAGCGTTCACAGAAAGAAATAATTTACGGATCATGAATACCTTCTTCTGCAAACGACCTAACAGGAAGTGGACGTGGAAAAGCCCCAATAGTGAGACTAAAAATGAAATAGACTTCATACTGTGTGCTCACCCTGGCATCGTAGAGGATGTTCAGGTCCTCGCTAAGGTCCGTTGTAGCGACCACAGAATGGTGAGGTCTCGTATTAGCTTAGATTTGAAGAGGGAACGGAGGAAACTGGTGAAGCGAAAGGCTATTAACGAGTTAGCATTAAGAGTGAAGGTAGAGGAATTCAGAATGTCGTTGCAGAACAGATTTTCCGCTTTAACTGAAGAAGACCACGGTAGTGTGGAAACAATGAATGATAATCTCACAGCTATCGTTACAGAGTGCGCCGCAGAAGTAGGTGGTAGGATGGTTCGACAGGATACCAGGAAGCTATCACAGGAGACTAAAGATCTGATTAAGAAACGCCAAAGCATGAGGACGTCTAACTCCACAGACAAGATAGAACTAGCAGAGCTCTCGAAGTTAATAAATAAGCGCAAGGTAGCCGACATAACAAAGTTTAACATGGAGAAAATCGAGCATGCTCTAAAGAACGGAGGTAGCCTAAAATCAGTGAGGAGAAAACTGCGCATAGGTAAAAACCAGATCTATGCGCTAAAAGACAAACAGGGCAATGTCATCAGCAATATGGATAAGATAGTTGATTTAGCCGAAGAGTTCTACACGAATCTATACAGTAGTGAATGTAATCGTCAAGTTACTGAGGAAGGCAGTCGACCACAGAAATGGGACATCCCGCCAGTAAAGAAGGAGGAAGTAAAGAAAGCCTTAGGAGCAATGCAGAGGGAAAGCAGCTGGTGAGGATCTGGTAACAGAAGATTTGTTGAAGGACGGAGGAGAGATTGTGGTACAAAAACTAGCCACCCTGTATACGCAATGCCTTGTGACCTCGAGAGTTCCAGAAGCTTGGAAGAACGCTAACATTATCTTAATTCATAAGAAAGGAGACGTCAAGGACTTCAAGAATTACAGACCGATCAGCTTATTGTCCGTTGCCTACAAGGTATTTACTAAGGTAATCGCTAATAGAGTCAGGACAACCTTGGACTTAAGTCAACCAAATGATCAGGCAGGCTTCCGTAAAGGATACTCGACAATAGACCACATTCACACTATCAGTAAGGTGATAGAGAAATGCGCAGAATATAACTAACCCCTATATATAGCCTTCATTGATTACGAGAAAGCATTTGACTCAGTGGAAACCTCAGCTGTCATGCAGGCATTGCGGAATCAGGGTGTGGAAGAGTGTTATGAGAAAATATTGGAATATATTTACAACGATTGCACAGCTACTATAGTTCCCCATAAAGTCAGCAATAAAATTCTAATACGGAAAAGTGTCAGGCAGGGAGACACTATCTCGCCAATGCTCTTCACTGCCTGCTTACCGGAGGTATTCCGGAGACTGGAATGGAAACAGTTGGGGATAATAGTTAATAGAGAATACCTGAGTAATTTACGATTCGCTGATGACATTGCCTTGCTAAACGACTCAGGACAAGAACTGCAAAGCATGATCAATCAGTTAGACAGGCAGAGCAGAACGGTGGGGCGAAGAATTAACATGCTGAAAACCAAAGTAATGTTCAGCAGCCTAGCAAGGGAACAGCAGTTCGCAATTGGTAGTGAGGTGCTGGAAGTAGTAAGAGAATATATCTACTTAGGGCAGGTAGTGACCGCCGATCCGGATCATGAGAGGGAAATAACTAGAAGAATAAGAATGGGGTGGAGCGCGTATGGCAGGTTCTCTCAGCTCATGAATGGTAGCTTACCAATATGCCTGAAGAGAAAAGTATTCAACACTGTATCCTACCGGTACTCACCTATGGGGCAGAAACGTGGAGGCTAACAAAGAGGGTTCAGCTTAAGTTAAGAACAACGCAGCGAGCTCAGGAAAGGAAAATGATAGGTGTAGCGTTAAGAGATCGGAAGCGGGCGGCTTGGGTGAGCGAAAAACGCGCTTTAATGACATCCTCAGTTGAAATCAAGAGGGAGAAGTGCGCTTGGGCAGGGCACGTAATGCGAAGGCAAGATAACCGCTGGTCCTTAAGGGTAACGGAGTGGATTCCAAGAGAAAGCAAACGTAGCAGGGGACGGCAGAAAGTTAGGTGGGCGGATGAGATTAAGAATTTTGCGGGGATACATTGGCGGCAACTGACAAAGGACCGGGTTAATTGGAGAGACATGGGAGAGGCCTTTGCCCTGCAGTTTATGTAGTCAGGCTGATGATGATGATGATGTATGTGCACAAATTCAGACTTCTGGGTGGAGCATTGGAGGCCGCAGCGGCTTTCATAATGGTCCACTATGGTCGCCGCCTCCTGCAGGTTGGCCTCAGTGTCTCCAAGGGTACCCTGTGTGGCCCACACGGTGATGTCATCTGCGTACAGCGCATGCTGCACACCGGCAACAGCGCCCAGTTGGGCCGGTAGGCGCATCATAACCAAATTTAATAACAGGGAAGAGAGCACCTCACCCTGGGGTGTAACCCTGGTTCCTAAATGAAAAGGGCCATAATTAACTCGAAACTCTGATCATCCTTCTCAGGCACCAGTTAAATTTCTTCCTTTCGCCGATAATCGTATAGCACTTCACGTCTTCGTACCCTCGTCCGGCGACACGTTGCCGGTTGGGGCAGCAACTCCACACTTCTTGAGAAACAAAACTTGTATTTGAAGATGGGACCAAATACAAGAACTTAGAGAAAAGGGCGGTTTAAAAAAAGGCTTTCTAAAAGAAGGGCTGTAGAAAAGCGGCCGAGACTGAGACTCGGCGCGCTCCTTTTGCTCCTCGTTTGCAGCGGGTTTTAATGCCTTCGATAATTGGGCGGAGCTCTATCAAACCTGCTCTCGCCCAATTTCAACCAATACCGCTGCAATGGCACTGTACATACAAGTGGGCGGAGCCCAGTGCTCGCTAGAGACCGACTCTGGCGGACCGCGCACTTT
The DNA here is from genome assembly GCF_055824585.1 of Amblyomma mixtum. NCBI lineage: Eukaryota > Metazoa > Arthropoda > Arachnida > Ixodida > Ixodidae > Amblyomma > Amblyomma mixtum. The sequence goes on from NC_143018.1 coordinate 116,439,819, forward strand.
TCCTGAAACATTCGCACTTTCCGAGGCGCCAGCAAAGTCGACTATACCGCTTAACGCGACAGCCGGGTGGTTTCAGAAGGCGCAGACCTTATTGTCCCCCACCCTCACTTGAGAGCTCATCTCTCTTCAATGGGAGACGGTCACCGACCCTCTGCAACCCTGACAAGGTTGTTCAGGGTCTGCTCCCCGTTTCCCGCGGCCTTGGAGAGTGCCCGAAGCGCGCGACGCGCTGTCTCCGTTCTCGACCCCTCCAGACTTCAGCCGGACAAGGTAAGGGGAAATTAGCTACCGGCGCCGTAGGCCTCTAGCTGAACAGCCATGTTCTTTATCCTGGACTCGAATGTAAGATTGCCTGTCGGTCAAAAATATGCCGAATGTATTGAAAGGCGTTTCTGCTGCAGTTAGTTTGAGAGAGGTGGGGGATAATGATCTCGTGGGCAACTTTGTCGAATGCACCCTTCAAATCCAAGGCGAGTACGACCTTGTCATTGAGATCGCATTCGACGGGGTCGAGGACAGCTCGATTGAGTTGTAGCAGGACATCCTGTGCAGATCTGTGTGGGCGAAACCCGAATATGGTGTCTGCGAAAAGATGTTTGGATTCCATGAACTCGGACAACCTGTCGCGTACCATGGTCTCCATGAGTTTTCCCACACAGGAATTCAGAGAAATGGGGCGAAGGTTGTCCGTGTTGATGGCCTTGCCAGCTTTAGGAATGAAGGTGACCAGGGCGGTCTTCCAGTCGATGGTGAGTGGCACTTCCACGAGCCAGATTGAGCTAATGTAATTAAAAAAAGACAGGTATGTGGGGTTGGGGAGGTTGGCTAGCAATTTGACTGTAGTTTTGTGCCGACCCGGAGCGGTGCCATGTTTCATTTTTGCCAGGGCCGCCGTCAGGTCGTGGAGCTGGAACTGTTCATCCAGCTCAACGTTCTCAGAGCCTGCATAAGAGTACGCCGGCCCGCGGGGTGCACAAGTGCTGGTCCCGGAGCTTGTGCGCCAATTGAGTTGTGTTTCCCTGAAAGCTGTGCATTGCTTTTTGGAGGTGTTTTTGAGTTTCCGTGCGTGTTTGCGTTGGGTCAATTAGGGCGCGAAAGAGTCGCCACCCACTTGGAGTCGGCGAGTTGGGCCGCATACTCAGCCACTCGTTGAGTGAGCTCGGCGATACGAGCTTCAAGCTTCCGGTTGCGCTTTTGGCGGCGCCACCGACGAACGAGGCAATTCCGGGCCTTCCTGAGGTAGAGCAGGTGGTTGTCCACATCAGAGACCGCCTCTGAGAGCTGAATTTGAGTTTCGGAGGAGGGCAGGCCAGAGACCAATTGTTGTGACCAAGACTGGTAGCCTTGTTCATGTATGGGTGTGGCAGCGTTATAATTTTGCCTCAACTTGGTCCAATCTGGGAGTCGGGCTTGTGTTGTCGGTCGCGCGAAAGGATGGGTCCTAATCGTAGTGTTCAGGAGGCAGTGGTCGCGCGAAAGGATGGGTCCTAATCGCAGTGTTCAGGAGGCAGTGGTCGCTGCCGGGGGTTTCCTCGGTGGTGACCTAGTCTGCATACTGAATGTTGTGGTGAAGGTCAAGTCCGGACCGTAGTCACGGAGTTGCCTATACGAGTAGCGTGGACTGGTTCAGTGTGAAGAGCGAAGCCCAGCGTTAACGCAAGCTCCGCCGTCCCCGCTTCTCTTCACGGCAGTAACCCCACATCCGAGCGCGAGCGTTGAAATCGCCCACAGTCAGGGGGGGGGGGGGAGGGTCCCGATCCGCAACTCTCAGCGCGCGGCTAAATGGTCCGCGAATGATACATTCGGCAATTTCGGATTGCAGTATACATTGAGTATGTGTAGCGGTGGGTCCTGCATGCGGAGTGGGAGGTGGGTCACCATTACATACGAGTACTTAAGTTGTATGTCTAAGAAGGGTTTTCTGGCGGGCTGGTTGGTGCTTGTCGTTCATGATTAAACTGCGCGAAAAAAACAGGGACATAGACAGAAAGCATAAACACAGATAGAGCGCAGAACTTCCAACTTTTATTCGAAAAACGCTTAGAGCATTACCTTTTATACGCTCTAAACAACCACCACATGACACAGCCGGGATCAAAACAGTTAAGTATTGAGAGTGAAGTGTACATGATGCGGGGACCCGCTAGAGCGCCAATCTAAACTACACCAGTGTGTGCAAGCTTACGCACCATTGATACCTTGATAAAGGGATAAAAGGAGACGGGAAGATAAAGATCATGAAAGCGAAGATAATACTAATACCACGAATGAGGGCATCAGCAAAACGCTGTATTACTAGCGAAACTTACTCAGCAAAATGGGCGCTCTGGCGGGTCCACGCATCATGTACACGTAACTGTCAGTACTAACCTGTTTTTATCCAGACTGTGTCTTATGGTGATTGTTTAGAGCCTATAAAAGGTAATGCTAGAAGCGTTTTTCGAATAAAAGTTGGAAGTCCTGCGCTTTATGTGTGTACGTGTTTTCTGTCTCTGACCGCGTTGTTTTCGCGCAGTTTAATCACGAACGACAAGCACCAACTTGCCCGCCAGAAAACCCTTCATGAATATGTTTCTCCTACCCTGGGCTCTATTCTGTGCTCTACATCCAAGCATCAAGCTGCAATCTTTTGAGCGTCGCTTATCGCAGTCATCACATGCCGATTCCGGGTTCTTGTATACTACATGATGATGAAGATCCCCCCTCCGCAGGTTCAGAAAATGCTGGGCACGCTTGAGCCGTCATGGAGACCCGCTAGAAGGATCAGCAAAATAATGAAGTCACAATGTTGGAGACTAGTCCGTTTCTACATGGACTGGCTACCTGCCCTTGTCTATGAAGAAGAAGATCCCTTCTTGGCAAACCGAAGATTTTCAGAACTAAAGAAGACTGCTGCCAGTTCCGCCGAATTTCTTTGGAACTATGTAAAGCCAGAGCCACCTTTTGGGAAGCGTGTCAACAAGGCAGCCAGGGCCATCTTCGTGGAAGGCAACATCAACATCCCTGGAGGTATACAGAGCATCCTGGAGTAGGTTCCGAAATTCTCCTTTGAACCACCGACCAACCACTCTGAGCTTCTAGCCACAGTGCGACAAACTGCCCGCAGCACAACCATCCAAGATAAAGGACATGTTATCGACGTAGGAGTTCACAGCCTCATCAATACTGTAAGTGAACAGCCACCTAGAACCCCCCTTTAAAGAAAATTGTGAACCACTTTGTGAACCAACAAAAAAGGCGGCTTCGTAGCTATGCCTGTCGGAATGTATGACGAAAAGGCTCGGCAGGCACTAACGAAGAACTTCAGGCCGATAGAATTTTGTGAAGAAAGACGAAAGAGGGCTGCCAGGAAGCTTCTCAGGAAGGTACAGCTGGATTCAATGGCCAATGACGCCAAGAAAGAGAAAAATGGATCCCTGCAAGTTTTCTTCACAGGAAAAACCCGCAAGATGAATTGCCCTCTTCGCATCATTGTATCAGAGAAGGACAGTTGGCAGCGAATGGTAGGGGATTTTGGTTCGTTTGGTTTATGGGGTTTAACGTCCCAATGCAACTCTGGCTATGAGGGACGCCGTAGTGAAGGGCTCCGGAGACCACCTGGGGTTCTTTAACATACACTGACATCGCACAGTAGGTGGCCTCTAGAATTTCGCCTCCATCGAAATTCAGCCACCGCGGCCGGGATCGAAGCCGCGTCTTTCGGGCCAGCAGCCGAGCGCCGTAACCACTGAGCCACAGCAGCGGGGAGGTAGGGGATTTTCTAAAGAGGCACCTGAACGAAGTAGTGGGACCGGACCCGTTTTTAGTGAAGAGCTCAAAAGATTTTCTTGCCAGTCTAGGTGACATAACCTCTGCCACCACGGCGTTCTCGATAAACATAGAGGACCTGTTCTACTCTCTTCCGCATGAAGCCTTGTTTTGCAGCACTCAAACAGCAAGTAGAAGAATATGGTGAAGTCAGCTTCCGCAATGCTGTTAGCATTTCTTTGGAACAATTCCTTGAACTGTTTAAATTTTACTTTCCGTCGACCGCGATTTGCCACAAAGCACAGTTTTACATTCAGAAAAGTGGTATATGTTTTAGATCTTGTTCTAACTAACGTGCCTGATCTTATCCCTTCGATTTTTTACCTACCTGGTCTCAGTGATCATTCTTTGCTCCATTTTGATGTACAAATTCCTGTATCTATCCGAGTTAGTCAGACTAAACAAATTAGGGATTGTAAACGGGCTGACTTTAACGCTATTAACTGCGAACTAGCTCGTTTTTTGGACGATTACTTACCAGGCTTTTCACAGCGTTCTGTTTACACTAACTGGGATTTGTTCAAGGATATCGTTGAACATCTCAATAACACTTTTGTACCATTAAGATCTCTGAAGTGCGATCGGGAATCACCCTGGTTTAATAATGTTTTAAAAAGACTCTGCAATAAAAAGAAGCGCTTGTTCCGCTCTGCGAAGTTGTTGAATTCTAAACAACGATGGGAGGCCTACTTTTCCGCAGCTGCAGAGTACAAAGGTGCGCTAAAAAACGCAAAGGACACATTTTTTAACCACACCCTGCCTGCTATGCTGGTCAATAATCCTAAACAATTTTGGAATGTAGTTAAGAAGAAAGACTCTTCCACAATTCTACTTACTTCTTCTGATGGCGTTGCCTTTCCTCCATACGAATGTTCTTCAGTTCTAAACAATACATTTGCTGCGGCATTTTCTAGCAATGTTTCTCTTGTTCATCGCGTGTGCCCTGTTTTTGATGCTCTTCCTATGGATCCAGTTGAATTCGACGCGTCAGGCATCCAGTGCATCATAGAAAATCTTAAGGTTTCCTCTTCCTGCGGTGTTGACAACATTAATTCGAAGTTTTTAATTAATACAAAGTTCTACTGTTCCATAATTCTTACTAAATTGTTTGAACAGTCTCTTGTAACAGGTTGTATTCCCAATGATTGGAAAATTGGGAAGGTGATTCCACTGCATAAGTCCGGAAATAAACATTCTCCTGATAACTTTAGACCTATATCGCTCACTAGTATTCCGTGCAAGATCATGGAACACGTCATATATTCTCATCTCATCTCTTTTTTAGAATCTAACTCCTTTTTCAGCATTGCCCAGCATGGTTTTCGTAAGTCTTTTTCATGCGAAACTCAGCTAATATGTTTCACACATCACCTTCATTGCATCCTTGACCACGGGTCTCAGGCAGACTGCATATTTTTGGACTTCTCGAAAGCGTTTGACACTGTTTCGCATGAGCTTCTCTTTCTTAAATTAAGCAATCTTAACATAGACCCTAATGTCCTTGCATGGCTACAATGCTTTCTTTCTAACCGTTCACAATTCGTAACAGCGAACAATATAAACTCGCATTCTTTGCCTGTCCGTTCCGGAGTGCCTCAGGGGTCAGTTCTTGGGCCCCTCCTTTTTCTCATGTATATAAATGACTTACCGGCTAACATTTCTTCTTCAATTAATCTTTTTGCCGATGATTGTGTTATTTACCGCGAAATTAAAGATGATAATGATGTCTGTTGTCTTCAATCCGATATTAACAAGATTCTTGACTGGTGTTTTATTTGGAACATGCAACTAAACATTAATAAGTGTAAACATGTACGCATTTATCGTCTCTCTAATGCCGCTTCCTCTTATCACATTAACAACGTGTCTCTCGAAACCGTGTCATGTTATAAATATCTGGGTGTTTACGTTTCTTGTAACCTGTCTTGGAAAACTCACGTTGAATACATAATAAATAACGCTGATCGCATGCTTGGGTACCTTCGCAGAAATTTCTCACGTTCATCTAGTTCAATAAAATTATTACTTTATAAAACATTGGTACGGTCCAAGTTAGAATATGCTGCATCTGTCTGGAGCCCTGGCATCGATTCACTTGTTTCAGATTTGGAAGCTGTGCAGAACCGCGCATGCCGTTTCATTCTTTCTAATTATCACCGAACAAGCAGTGTAACCGCCATGAAATCAAGTTTGTCCCTACCACTTCTTTCCCACCGCAGATCAATAGCCTCATTGTGTCTTTTTCATAAAATTTACCACAACAGCTTTCTCAACCCTAAGTTACTGTCAAGACCATGCTACATATCAGCACGCGTTGATCACCGTCATAAAGTTGGAATCCCATCTTGTCAAACCAAATGTTTTCATGACTCATTCATACCTCGAACTTGTGCCAGCTGGAATCACCTTCCCCACGACATCGCAGGTATTTCTGATAACAATGCATTTCGTCAAGTCCTTAATGTTTCTTTCTGAGTATGTGTCGTTTATTACTGTATAAAAATTGCCTTTCACTGTCTACACACTATTTTAATATATCCCTACTGCATTCTAATCTTATTGCCTTCCTGTGTTTTCAATTTGTCATGTATTCCTGGTTTATTTTTGTTTTCTCTTGTTGTTGCTGTTTAGACTGAAAATTTTATGTATTCCCACTCCCCTCTTTAATGCCTTCGGGCCCTGAGGGTACAATAAATAAATAAATAAATATGCAGGGGCTCATCTGTGGAACCAGTTTTATGTAATATTTTTGTCTCTTCTTTGAACCAGTGCTTGAAAAGTTGTCTCTCCAACCAACGCATTGTGCGCATTTTTCGGTACGTTTACGATTATCTCGTGATGTTAAGCTTCTCTTCTAACTCTAGCCTGCCTTAATCAGTTAGTACTATTCTTAATGTTTTCAAGCGTGAAGTAAAAGGTCTTAATTTTACACATGAATTGGCCAAAGGTAACCAGATCCAGTTTCTGGATACTAATCTGGAATTCACGCCCTGCCTTGGCAATGCGGTACGCCTCAGTCACTTCCCTTTCAATCTTCTTCTTTGCCGTCGCCAGGAACCTCGTACTCGGTAATAGAGGTTGACAGGCGTGGATAGGCGGATTGCACTGGTCTTAAAAATGTCCTCTGGATCTTTTTTTTTTTACTTCGAGGAAATGCTCCTGAGCCATCTCGCCGTCTGACTTATTTACACTTTGCCACAATTTATTGGTACGTGATATACTACTCCCGTTCGGCACTGTTTTTACCGGTTCGCATGTCTTGTTGAGCAGGCGGTCCGTCGTTATCTGTTAACGATTGCGCATATTTTTTGCACCTTGCACGGAGCGGAGAACCAGACCCCAACGTAGTACCTTCCTGCTATCGTTTTGATGTTGTGCGAGAAATTCTAGAGGTAGGAGATGACTGCCACACAGCTCTTTTCTTTTTCCTTCCCAGCCTTCACCTTCACTTTTAGCCTTGGAAGCGTGACATTTGGTTGACGAATTACCTTTTCTGCGGCAGCGAAAAAGCCGGAACCTTGATAATTTTAATTCCATGGTATTTACTACATCCTTATTGACTTTGTTTGGCTCTTGTGAGTGTACAACTAACTAATAGTCAAAATGATCTCACACTGAATATCTAACACTCAATCTTTCCGAATGGTGTGGCGAAGATGGCTGCAGTCGCAGGAAAAAAACACGCAAAGCGCTTCACTGCTATGAATCGCAGTTCGGAGCTCTTTAAACGCATGAAGTGATTTTAATGAAATACCTACAGGTTAAAATATCTGGGTAATATGGTGGCATATCGGGTACTGGTGTGCCAGAAAGAACTGCGCAGCCCAAGTTCAGAAAGCAGTGAATTATAAGCGTGACGAAGAACGAACAATGATTGTTAATTGCCAGTCTCTTTTAATATGTAGCTGCTTCTTCTTCATTTACTCGAACTAGGAAGGAAAGCGTAATGGAATAAATGCTTCTGGCTAAATAGCTAACCTTTCTTACGAAACTGAACTTTTTTGCTATAGACAGTGAGGTGTAGTAATGGCTGTTACATTTCTTTCCAAAGTACGGCCAATGTTCGACAAGTTCGGCCCCGCTACACTTAACGAAATGTGATGAAATGTTCCTGCCTTTCTTGCACAGTAGCTTAAAAAATGCTATCCTGCATGGCTTCAAGGTGGTAACTTCTATTTCTTTCCAGTAATTAGCGGGGTTATTCCCAATATGGTGTCGTGCTTAGAGAACACGAACGGCGCAATTGGTGGCCTCGTTTATGGGCGTCAACTCATTGCCTTTTAAGCCCTACGTATTTGGCAAAGCTGGCTAGAAATAGCCGAAGTGGAAATGCGTTTATGATAGCAGCACCGCGAAAAGGAAGCGCGATAGAGCTAGGGCAAGAAGAATAATCGGTTAACGCTGTGTCCGTGCGATATGCAAGACTAACGAAGCATACTTACACTTGGAAAGGACGCTCGGTACTTTACCTGGCGAGAGAGACGAGCACACAGTCACGCAGAAACGGAGTTGTGTCCGTTCTCTCTTGCCTTTCGTCTGCCAGCGATGCATGTTTTAAAATTTCTGCAAACCAACTCGCCCAGCAGCATACCTTGCTATTTACCTGAACGATGCGGAAGTTCAGCTTTTCCGGCGGGCAGGGGCAGCGCACGGTCATCTGATCTTTTGAGACCTTCGCGCAGCATGTGCAACTGCACTGAGACGCGCATGAGTCACCAGGCTAAGTCGTCATTTCCTGCTTCAAGAATTGTGGCGCCACAGCCTCTCTGCAGTTAATTCCTTCCTCCATGAAGCGAAACAAGCAAAGCAAGCAAAATAAAGCAAAAGAAAGCAAACCAGAGCAAAGCGGAGAAAAGCAAAGCAAAGACAGCATAGCCGCCAGCAGTGCTGCTGAGACCATTCCACCAGATGCGGCGGAAGACTCTGTAGCGGATGCTGTAAGAGAAACCATGTGCCCAGCGCCTCCATCACGACCGGGTGGGAAAAGCTCACGCTACCTTGAGCCACAGTGGAACGCTGAAGAAGCCCCAGGTGATGTCGCGGACGCTGATGCAACCGAGAAACTGGTTGGTCAGCCATTTCTGACAGCACGGGTGCGAGAGAAACTTTCGGTTGCTTCCTTCGGCGGCAATGTCCACTGCGGTCTTGTACTTCCAGTCCATGCTTTGCACACTCAGGATGTCGTATGCGCGGCACGTGGATTCCAGATAGCACAGGTTCAGCACCCCGGTAGCCATTGCCGCGAACTGCCTGGAAGTAAAACGAGAGCAGGGCTGCTTTGCCGGATGCCTCGACTTCGTCGCTAGCCCGTTTTCCTCTAGTTTACGCGACGGTAGTCAGTGACCGAACATAGCGCGGAACGCACAAAAGGAGCGGACAATAAAATATCGATATGAAGCCACCTATGTCAACACATGCGCTTCCTTACGCGTGTTTCGAATACAAAAATTTCAAGCACACCAGGCTGTGCAGTGCTACAATCACTCCAAAACTTTCCCTTCACTCTATGCAATGCAAAGCACCAGAGTCGCTTGTTTCTCAGATTCTATATAGATTTAAATAGGACAAAATTCTACTTTTGTTAATTATGTCAAAAAGTCTGTCAGTTTCACAGAGGAGGAATAACCCCGAACTTGGACGAGACTTAAGAACGAGAAGACAGGACGAGCGGTACCGCTCGTACCGCTCGTCCCTGTCGCTCGTCCTGTCTTCTTCTCGTTCTTAAGTTTCGTCCAAGATAAGTACAGTAAGTTGGGCTAGTTGGTGTGGATTCATACTTAGCAGCGAAAAAAATGAGGACCAAATCGAACAAGGAGACACAACACAAGCGCAGACTATCAACTGAATTTTTTTTATTCACGAAAGGGAAGCTTTTAAAGGCGTTAGAAAATACAAAATCGAAACACAACCACTACCACGCGTGCAAAGGAAACCTATGACATATCATTCCTGCTTGAAATACGAACACAACAACAGGATAACAAATGCAATCACATCAAGCCCCCCCCCCCCCCCCCCCCCCCCCCCCCCCGCCGTACTGTCTGCTCGTGCTCAAGAAACTGCGCAGAAAAGGAACCTCCTTTTCCTGCAGGCTGACCGACGGTGATGTGGCACACGCGTCTCCTTCTTTCTTAATCAAATAAGCTTCTAACAGCTCCCGGCAGACCTTATCGCTGTGCCTGAACAAGCTGTTTGCCCTAACTAGGTGGGGAAAGCGGTCTTTGAAACCCCTGCAAATCAAGGAGAAGTTGGACGCCACAGCACCTTTCAATGATCTCCGGTGTTCCGCTATACGCTCATTGATACACCGACCGGTCTGGCCGATGTGATTCTTACGACAGGAAAGCGGAATGCTAATACAACGCCTGTGTCACAATCTCCGATCCTTTTTGGTGGGCTATCGTACAACTACCCCTCCCGCGGACACCACCATGCTCAAACTTTTTGCGCACAGGACTGCACACACCAGCAAGCTTATTCTTCGCGGTGTAAACAATGTTCACCCCGTACCTCGCCCCCACTTTCTTTAGGCGAAGTGAAATGCCGTGGACATAGGGAATTCCTACCAATCGTTTTTTCGTCGCAACCTCTTTCACGATGACCTCGGGCCTACCGGTCTTGGCCAAGATCCTTTCGGTGACTCTAGCCAGAGTGTGATCAGGAAAACCTGCTTCGTTGAGCCGGCGTATTTTTGCCGGGAAGCTTGTTTCAACCTTGTGGCAGCGAGATATTGAAAAGAAGGCTTTTAGGCAAGAACTAGCAATGCCGGCCTTTACCAGTTTAAATGACCAGATCTGTGATTGAGGAGGGGCTTCTCCGTCCTTGGAAGATACTCCCAGCACACCCCACTCGCATAGCACCCAATCCTCAGGTCTAGGAACTGGATGGAGCCTGACTGCGGTAATGCAAATGTGAACTTCAGACCATCGCCCCTTTCCTTGAATGTCTTGACGACGTCCGGGATAACCCTGGGGGAACTATCTTTTAGGAGGATCAAAAAGTCATCAACATACCGGAAGACTCTTTCAGCAAGATCAGCAAGATCTTCAGCTAATTTAACGTCCATTCTGCTTAGGAATATGTCGCTCAAAACAGGTGCGACACGGGATCCAATGCAGACGCCAGTGTCTCCTTGTTCGCTTTGGTCCTCGTTTTTTGCGCTGCTAAGTATGTCGTCCAAGATCGCGGTTATACCTCCTCTCCAACATGTTAGGCCAACTGGCCCAAAGCTTCCCCTTGTTGAATCTCAGTTTCCTTGGCTGCTTTTAAAAGTGCTCCATTAATCCATAACTTTCTGACTTTCATACCTTTCCAAAATTCTATGAATTAAAATGACTGTTTAATGGTGTTCTCAGGTTTCGCTATAAATAAATCGTATGCTACTGCGCGGTAGTATGGGTAGTAAACATCGTCCCAATTTGTTTGTGCTGTTTGTCTTTGAAGGACCTGAATCGTTCCTTGATTAATTATTGTGTACCTATTCTGCTGACGTGAGGTTTATATTGTGTTTTGTGTAAGCTGTGTTTGAAAAATAAAGATCGGTAAATGGTTGATAACGTCAGCTATTAAAATACCAGCTTCAATACCGGCCGCGTTACAATTCGTGAAACAAAGATCTAGCAAAGCTCCAGATGTACTTGCCCCGCCGCGGTGCTTCAGTGGTTACAGCGCTGGCTGCTGACCCGAAAGACGTGGGTTAGATCCCGACCGCGGCGGCCGAATTTCGATGAAGGCGAAATTCTAGAGTCCCGTGTATTGTGAGATGTCAGTGCGCTTCAAAAAACCCCAAGTGGTCGAAATTTCCGGAGACCTTCACTACGGCGTCCCGCATAGCCTGAGTTGCATTGGGACGTTAAACCCTAATAAATCAATAAACCATCCAGATGTACTTGTCGCTGTTGTTGGCACATGAATAGCGTTTTCATATCCGTATAAATGAACCACTTCAATAAGCTTTTGGCAGTTTAAATCAGTTGAAATCGCAAACAACACCAACCGATGAGCTATACCGGACACAGGATCTGAGCACTCCTTCACGAAGTCCAAGAAGCACTGACAATGTTCTCGAAGGAGGTCGGTATACTGCTACACGTGCTGCGCTTTCGCGCGTTCTCGTAATCGTCCCATAACGAGAACACATTTGGCAATACTTTGAAATAACACTGCAGCAAAAATGTTCCGTCACATAATCTGTGAGGCCTCTACCTCGCATATTACGAAAAACTGATATATGTTTGGTATGATTGAAACAGCGCAAGGCCGGAGGCCAAAGAAGAGAGCGGAAGAAAGAAGGAAACGGACAAATCAGCGCTGTGTTGTCCGTTTCGCTGATTTGTCCGTTTCCTCCTTTCTTCCGCTCTCTTCTTTGGCCTTCGGCCTTGCGCTGTTTCAATCATACCATGCATAACCAACTCGCCCATCACTTCGTGCTTTCAAGTGACATATGTTTGTACCCGTAGAATTCGAAACATTCATTTCACTTGAAAAGGATGTTTCAGTGAAAGCTTACAAGTCAAAAGGATGTTTTAGCGAGGCCAGAAACAATATCATCGAGTCCTTTTTATTCCCTGGGCAACATGCATTTAATTGGTACATAGAAATTGTCTTATCACATCGTGTTTTGCAGACGACGAGAGAAAAAGTGTCATAATGGCCACCATTAGAAATATAGTTTCTCACAGGCGTAACGCCACTAAGTTAGTAGCTTGGGCGTGTCGGAATGCTGATCGTATTTTCACTAGGTCGTCGACAAAAGTAATTCTGCCAATCCGGCTGCGAAGGGCTGGACGAACGAACAGCTTTTCGTTCTTAATACAGGCCAAGCTTTGCCGCTGCCTTTATTTCTCACAACAGTTCCTTGTTTTGAATGGTTCTCTTTTAAATATCTTATACTCTAACTCCTTAATTTCTGGTTCTCGACTCCAACGTGTCCCCAGTCACACGGGATTAAAAGCGGAGTAGCACAGTGGCGATCCTGCCTGCCTGACGCGTCTTTTTCGCCCCTTAGTGGAAGTCGATGAACTGCCTCAACGTCGGCCCCTGAAATTCCAGCCATCTCAAGTTCATCAACCAGAAGGTTAATTTTTAAGTTTCTCTTCGGTGTACTGAGGCAGCCATTCTATTTCCATGTTCTTCCGTCTGCTGTCCTGCTCGAGATAGTTCTTGCTTCAAGTTCTTTAATTCTAGTTCAACTGTTTCATATTGTGGACCAGCGCAAAACTAACAAAGGACCAAGGAAAGAAAAGACGACACGGGCGCTGTCTAGCACCTGAATTTTATTCAAGAACCACGTGAAATATATAAGCTACGAAACAAAACCAACAAACAAAAATAAGAACCACATCGAAGATTACACAGCCGATGTACGACAGTTATCGAGGAAAGCTATCTCGTTTCTCTGCAACGCCACGGATCGTTTCGCAACACACGTGTCAGTGTTCTTGGCGCTGCAATAAGCCTCAAAGATCTCCCGGCCTGATGACTGCTGTAGTACTGGATCTCAGCATTATGCAAGTCAGGCAGGCAAGGGGCGTCATCTTGATCTTTGCAACCGCGACAATGCTGCAAGGGGATTTCTTGCTGTCGAGCGAATTCTCGTGCACTTTATTCTACCCAATTTACGCCATACCTGACAAGAGGAAGTGGGGTGGCGTCAGCTCCAGCCGAATACTCTTCCAATGCCCCTATTCTACTCGCACCTTTAGGAATCGCCTCGAACTGTCTTGTCATGTAGAGAAGACTGGCACGTTTCCTCAGTGCCCGCGCTATTGCAACCGTGCCAGCTTTCGCCACATGAAATACAAGTTCGGCGAATCCTAAAATCGCACCCTTTCCGCATTGCAACCTTTGCTAACTCTCCTCTGAGCCTGCGGGTGGAGTGACTGACCGACAACATGGCCACTGGGCAGCGATAGCTGATGGACCAAGCCAGGGCAGTGGGTGCCTCGCATGGGGTCCTGGGCTAGGAGCTCTTCTCAAGGAATCAGTTATCGAACCCAGATATAATAAAGTGTATTCCTACTTTTTCTTTTCTATATTGTAAGCTTTATACTTCCTACAGGTACGTTTCCCTGAAGAATGGAAAAAAGTTTTGCTTCAAGTAATACTTTAGTCTGGGCGAGTTGGTTCATGTTAAAAGAAAAAAAACTGGTAATGGCGCAAGAAACGAGGACACGAAGGCACACAAAAGACAGGACTGACGCCTTTAAACTACAATGAAGGTGCTACCGATAGCTTTTTAAACTGTTAGCTTATATCAGCACTACCAGCGATACCTGGAATCATTAAGGTATTGTCTGCAAGAGATCGGTGCCGTTTCTTGATAAAAACAAAGTTTTAAGAGAAACTAAGCAACAATTTCGGAAGCACAAGACAATTGAGCAAGCATGACTTTACATCCTAGAGGAAACACAGCTATCCACCACTCTATGAAAAGTTTGGCTTGATTTATTAGGATTTAACGTCCCAAAGCGGCTCAGGCTATGAGGGGCGCCGTAGTGAAGGGCTCCGGAAATTTCGACCACCTGGGGTTCTTTAAAGTGCCCTGACATCGCACAGTACTCAGGCATCTAAAATTTCGCCTCTATCGATATCCGGCTGCCGCGGCCGAGATCAAACCCGCGTCTTTCGGGCCAGGAGCCGATCGCCATAACCACTGAGCCACCACGGCTGGTACTCCATGAATGATCATGGCTAGGTTTTAAAAATGAATTTCGACTAGGAACAAAGGCACCGATAGATAAGAGCGGCAATATTCTTCCTGGTTATGATTCTGAAGTCAGCAATTCGTTCACCCTCTCTGACACATCAGGAACCACCAACTAAGCCTATCTATTGATGCACATATTCAGTATTAACGGCACCCCGCCCCAGCACAGACGAGGACTCCTGCGAAGCTCCCCTCGAAGTGAGAGTCACTAATTTTCTTCGCCTAATTTACGACAAACCTCTTGCACTGCAACCGCCGAAAACGTCCGAGCTCTCCGGCAAGACGCCTAGCGAACGTCGATGTGGGTTCAAGCTGAACCTTTCATTGAACTTCAACGCCATTTGAAAGCAGCACCACTACTTTACCCTTTCGACGAACACACCCAAATCGAGATCCACATTATTGCAGTCAAAGCAGAAATCTGAGCTTGTTGGTTGGGATTCATGTCAAACGTAAAACTTGTGCTTAAGATGAGGACAGAAAAACAATCGTAGAGGAGGAGCACTTATCCTCTCTTTATTCTATTTCTATGTTCGCGTCTTAAGCGCTAGTCTCACGTTTAATATGAAACACTAATGCAGGCAGCCTTGATTTTAGCCTGACGTCATGCTCGTGCAAGTATGATCGGCACAGAGCGAGTTATTGCATACACTAGTTGTTCTCTACCAAGGGCAGAAAAGTGCCTCGAGATCATTTAGTCAGCATTGAACATCCACTACAACGTGTAAGAAATGCAATTAAAGCATTTTTAACGGACCGGAAAGGTTCCTTCATTAGCAATACAAACCTAATGATGCCCCTACCGGAATTGCAGTAACAACTTTAATATAAGTATGTCGAAATACGATTTTTTTTCTCAAAGTCATGGCACTCACGGAATAAGCATGCGCACGAGCTGACTAAAACACTTGTTGAACAAAGAAGGCGTTCATTTCTTCCCTTAGCTACCAGCGAAGGGAATAAACTGGCTCCAGTGATTTCCAGTGCAGATTCACAATCTTCCTTCACATCAGGCTAGAATGTAAGACAAATCAATAATGTGCTCATAGACCTACATTTTTAATTTATTTGAGGTAACCTCTTTGCTCTACTAGCTTCTTCTTGGTCAGTAGCTTCTAATTTTTTTCTATCATAAAATATTCCGTCTACTCCCATAATTGGTAGCTTGAGCGACTACCGTTATGCTTGTTTGCTAACTTTTTTTTCCAGCAGGGGTTTTGAATTCGGAAGCTATTATTTGATAATCGGCCTGCTAGCAGTTAAATATTTACTGTCATTCTTTCTGTATTGATCAGCATGCAATGTGTCTTTATTTTTCTGAACTTTTATATCTGTACGGACGGTTCGCGTGCTACGGTCTCGTACTGAGGCTAGTAGTGATGGAATAGCCCCTGCACTTTGTGCATTCAGGACACGTCGGGCCGCATGGCTTGCGGTAGCCTGGCCCTCAGAGAATAAGTCTCGACGGTAGAATTCCGACGCATAGGGCCAGGATGAAGCTGAAGTCAAGTGGCGATTATGATACCGCATTGCAAAAACCCTACAACGCCTCATCGAGTACCTCAAGGGCGAGACATTTCCACCCTCGAAAGTAAAAAGCATGGACTGCTCTCATCCTGTGGACAAAACGGCGTTCTCTAGAACTGCGCCCTACAAAACTTTGTGGTCGCACCTGCAAAACATCGCGAGAATATTCTGCAGGCTGCACATGACGAAACAAGAGCCAGGTATCTCGAGTTCAGTTGTGCATCCGGATGGCAGTTTTGAGTATCCCAGGGGAAGAATTGCAGCGACGCCTGACAGACGTTGTGAAAGAGAAAAGCTCGCCTGCGCTCATGGAGACACATCAAAATTGGCAAATTGGTAAATTGGTTTTTGAGGAAAGGAAATGGCGCAGTATCTGTCTCACATATCTCGGCGGACACCTGAACCACGCCGTAAGGGAAGGGAGGAAGGAGGGAGTGAAAGAAGACAGAAAGAGGTGCCGTAGTGGAGGTCTCCGGAATAATTTCGACCACCTGGGGATCTTTAACGTGCACTGGCATCGCACAGCACACGGGCGCCTCTGTCGTTTCGCCTCAAGAGGCGCCCATGTGCTGTGCGATGTCAGCGACACATCACCTTGCGTGGCGATCGGTATATCTCACCTGCTGGTGTCCAGAAGCTCCTGTTTTATGGTGCCTTCGGACACGTACACTGTGAGCCTCTCGTACGTCATGGACAAGAGAAGTGCCAGATGAATGGGCTGATCGCAGTTTTTCCACAGAACCTCGGCTGTCTTGCGCTTGTTCGTGAATGCTGCCCACAGCGACAGGATCACGAGTGCCTTTCGTTCTGCCGACGCGGCATCCTGCGTTGGAATTCTTAGTCAAGAATGAACACGCTGCATGTGGCGCTTCTCCTATACGGAGAACGCCGAGACTAGCATACCTGCTGCTCATAAGCTTGCAATTGTTTTCGGACTGTTTAACAAACTAATGCCGCAACCAATATGCGGCGCACTCACGAGCGCGGTAGATAATAGACTATTAATGCAGTGCGAGGTACAAGGTACACTGAAAGCTGATTAATACAACAAATGGGGCGGGAAAAGTACAGAGAATGCACAGAAGCACGGGAAACTTAAGTGAAGTGCAATCATCTTTGTTCAACCTCACACACATTGCAGAAGCTTAGCCAGAAATGCTATAAAAAGGCTTAAGGGTACTGCGCCCCTGTAAAACACTTGGCCATGTTAAGCATAACAAGATAAAGTATTTTTCTTGAAGAATAATGGGAGGAAACGACACTTCCTCACAACGTTTGTCCTCCACATTTCGTCAGTCATCTGTCTCGTCAGCTGCTCTGGGAGGAGCGGAAACATTTGCGGTGAATAAATACCAAGAACGCTGACACGGGGACACGCGGAAACCGGTTCAGAGAAGGAAAAGAAGAAAGAATCTGCCTGCGGAAGGAGTAAAGTGTGAGGGGCAGTGAAGAAAGGTTGCAGGGGACGTGTGGGTTCGCTCATTCGTCCATCCGCGAATAGAGCGCGACCCGTGATTGCACTGGTTGTTATTGGCAGCTGTTTCCGGGTGTAGCTTGCACTTCGCGTCTCTGGACGGCGCTTGTCATTCTATCTGCTATGCGACTCTGTGGTGGGCGATCGCCGAGCGAATTACGCGTTTCGATAGCCTGCCTACAGGCTTACTTCGCGACGACTTCATCAGCCCTGGTAAGCACTGTCGAACATTTATCTGCTTTTATTTTGTAGAAGGTGGTGGTGAGGAAACATACTTATGTAAACTTTTAGTAAAATATTTCACTCTCGTCACCATCTTTCCATGCATCCTGGAATAAATATATGCAGACCATTCGTCATCGTGCAAATTGCCCAGTGCTTCCTTATATCTTCAGCGGTAAGTCTTGAACACGAAGCGATTATATGTTTTCGACGTAGCCGCCTTTCATAAACTCGTGACGGCGGGTGCACGTTGCAAAATGCATGCAAACTCCAGCATGAGCGCAGCTAATAGAGAATTTTAGCTTCAGAAGGTGAGTCCTATTTCCTTTTGGAAACCTTGACGATTGCTCTGAATGGTTGAATTTTAAAAATGAATTGAACTGGAGTGCAATACTTTTTATGAAGACGCCTAAAGCCATCTGGCATCTTTGTTCCAGACGCACGCGGTTGGGTTGTCCACCGAGATATGTGAGACAATTCCTGCATCATTTAGCTTTCTCAAAACCAATATTCAATTCTTTCTATAAGCCGCTATGCCTTTGCTTAAGCTTCACCCGCAAGCATTTCTCTATCACTATTTCACGTCCCGTAATCCTCACAATCCTCACAACAGTTTACAATTAGCAAAACTGCAACCGATTGAAGACATTTCAAACAAAGAAGATTTTCCCCCAGTCTGCGTTATAACTTCCTACTCTGCCCACAGAAGGGGAGATACGTCAGTCGATCCTGAAATAGATGAGGAGTTTTTCCCACCTTCCTCTTCTAGGAAGAATGCGAGAGTGTTTTCTGTAAACGAGTACTTTTGGTCAGAAATCATACTCCTGGAGCAGCTGACATATAACTTAGCACGTTGTTGAAGGAAGAAACGCACGATCTCAGTGCACATGTGATTTTGTTGCACGCAGGTGCTCAAATGAGAAGTAGTTAAACTATCTAAACTCAGCCTTGATTCTGCTAGCGCCAAAAGCATAACTGGAGAACCTCTGAACAAGAGTTCACTTCAGTTTATTTTTTTTTCGCAAAAAAAAAAGGCTTCTATATATGACTGAATAAATGATTGCACCACTGCATGCGCTGAGCCACGGGGTCAATAAAGACGTCCTGTCTATCCTCTTCCAAGCGCTAAATATACTAGGGTTCCGTTTAGCATGTCTTGCTGATTTCAGCTGCATAATCGTGCCCCTCTGAATCAACGCCGGAAGAACGCTGGAAATCAGAAAAACTGGCCCATTTTTTAAGTGGGAGCTGCACGCTACCTCTACCACATGTGAGATATGTGCACTAGACATCAAGTGTAGCAGCTTTCTACTTTTTTATAGTTGTTGGGGCGTGCATATTTTTCACTGAAGTAGCATGAACGATTCTACAATGATTTGGAATCTAGAGCTTCTGCTATTCATTCTTTTATTTATTTCTGGGCCTGTAATCTGTAAGGTAGCTGTTCCGCAAGGCTCCTTTTCCAACCAAAAGATCTCTGTCTCAGAAGAAACTCGCATTCTTTTTGGAAACGAAAAGTCAAGTTCCCCGAAAGGACCCTTAAAAAATGCCACTAAGGAATTGACATTAACTGCGTACAAATCATTAGTTCGACCCATCCTGGAGTACGCCTCAATTGTCTGGTTCCCTCATTACGCACGCTACATTGACCGTTTAGAATCAGTTTTAAAAAAAAGCAATACGATTCATCTTCGGCCAGTACGATCACTGCTTTTCACCTCCCTCCCATAAGTACAGTTTATCTTTGCAAAGGTTAAAACGTAGGCGCGCACGTGAACGCATGATTATGCTGCACAAGATCGTTCACACGTCAATATGGCATTCAGGCACCCTTCACAATTGTGTCCTCAAGCGCACGTGGAACCCGACAGAACCACCCATTAAACATTGTTCCTTTCAAACCACATGTAGATTGCTTTAAATTTTCTTTTTTTGTCTCTAACTGTTGAAATTTGGAGTCGATTAGACGGCTCACTTCGCTTATCGCTAATTGAACAGTTCGTTGTTCAGTTGCCTGACAATTTGTCCTGTTGATCTGTTTTTAATGTTTATATGTTACATATTTCTATGCTACCCATGTTATTTGATTTTACTAATGTATGTACCCACTCCTACTATATCTACCCCCTGAGACAGCAGTATTTCTAAATAAATAAATAAATAATAAAATGTGCATAATAGTCTCAATACCGTTTTCTTGTTGAGCGCATTTATCGACGGTCAGCAGAATTCGAGTGGATATGGGCAGCATCCATGGCATGTTTATGCTTTCAGTTTGGAATCCTGTTGCTATGCCTCCGCGCCGTGAAGTCTTCAGTGTGTAGGAGAGCTCCGTGACAGCTATTGCGTCATCAAAGACAACGGCACTGTATGGCTGCGCTCACCCAGAATTATTACAGGACTGTCAACGCCTTGTGAGGTTTCCCACCGTAGCGCGACGACGTCGGGCTAGCTAGTTCAAGTGCATCGTGGTCACTGCTAATCAGGACCCGTCGAGCGCAAGATTCCAACCAACTCTACAGTGCAGAAGCATGATTTCGTATTCTTCATTACGTAAGATTGGAACGTTGCATATGGGTGGACTGTTTATGTTACATTCTAATGACCGCTTTCGTAATTGTTAAGGAGCGAATGCGTTTGTGCAGTTCTTTCCTAGTTTCACATGTTTGGTGTCTTCTAACTGCAACGTTCTCAATAATATCTATACTCCGTTTCATACATAGCTGTCAACGCAGCCAAGGCTACGGCGCCTGTTCGCGCTCCTCGTCCGCATCGTAATGTAGTGCGTCGAAAGTGAAAAGAGTAATGAACTCAAAATTAAAGTTACTGTTGTTTATTATTGCAGTATAATGATAATGGTGTTTTATTTTGCAAAAAGATTGCTTTTTCTTTAATGTTCTTCAAAACAGAGTGCCTTAGTTTTCTGGGTTTTTTTCGGCTCCTCCTGTATCAGGTTTTCGCAGCTAGGCCGGCCGGCGATGTCGTCTGCTTTCGTCTTTCGGTTTCTGAGTATGCGAAAATGGCACCGCTATCGCCTACTCGCTTGTTTTCTTCGCCCACTGCGGCTTCAAAAACATCTCCTGCTCGCCTGTTCTCCAAGCTGAAGTCTCCGAAATTTTCGAAAGACTCCAAGCAGGTTATCGTCAACGTTTACTCTAGCGTAAGGAAGCGCTTCCCGGAGAAGACTGTGCGCGAAGTTCTCAAAACTGTGGGCGAGATGACCGGGGTGAGCCCTCGGACAGTTGCGAGGTTCAAGAAGGAAGGTCTCGCTACTGGAATAAGATCACCGCAAAAACGACCTAGCAAGGTGACCATATCTAGCTCTCGCAGTGTTAAATATGACAGCTTTGAAGTCAACGCCATCCGACTCAAGGTACATCGTATGTATGCCGAACGCGAAATACCTACTTTGGACAGAATCCTGGATGAAGTGAACGAAGATGCCGATTTGCCGGACATGAGTAAGGCTACCTTGTGGAGGTTACTAAAAGATATCGGTTTTAAGTTCGAAAAACGAATGCGAAGTCTTGCACTCATCGAGCGATCTGACATCGTAGCCTGGCGGCGCCGGTATCTCAGAGCTATTAAAGCATTCCGGAGCCAAGGGAGGTAAGTGTTTCGTTTTTAATGGTCGTTAATACAGCGATTTGTCCTTTTTTTTTGCCGCACCTTAATTACATCTGTTTCCGTCATGTACTATTTTTATGAATTCAGGAATACCGTTTCTAAAACAAAATCAAATGCGAATCAGTGATGACACGGAATAGCAGATGGTGCTTTGATACTGCAAAGAAGAATGAATTTCTCGCTTTTTGTGTCCTTTTCTGGTCCTTGCAACTTGGTGCCGATTATTCAAAAAACATTAAAATTATAATTTTTGTTTTAAATAGGCACTTTCAATTCGCATGCTGAATTTAAGAATACTCTATTGGACATTCAAAATCTAATATTTGAACACGTGATCTTCTATCTTTCCATGGCGAATATTTTGATAACAATGACTGAAGTAAGATTTTTATCTGCGGCTTCCGTGCAGGTGCATCATATACCTCGATGAGACTTGGGTAAACGCTGGCCATACCAAGCAACATGTGTGGAAGGACAGCACAGTCAAGTCATCGCAAGATGCTTTTCTTAGGGGCCTAACAACAGGTCTGCCAGCGCCATCAGGGAAAGGAGGCCGCCTGATCCTCGTTCATGCAGGAAGCAGCCACACAGGCTTTGTGAGCGGTGCTGCCGACTTCTTCAGAGCGAAGAAGGGCTCATCAGGGGATTACCACACCGAGATGAACGGCAAGAACTTCGAGGAGTGGTTTTCGAGCAAGCTTCTGCCGAATATACCCAACAGCAGCATTATTGTTATGGATAATGCTCCCTACCATAGCGTCGCCCTCGAAAAGCCACCAACGGCATCAACTCGGAAGATTGAAATCCAGGCATGGCTCACAAGGAAGGGCATATCATGGTCAGCAGACATGGTGCCAGCTGAGCTACTCGATTTGTGCAAACGAGTAATGAACGGACACACTTTGTATGCAATTGACACACTTGCTGCGAAACATGGCCACGAAGTGTTGAGACTGCCTCCTTACAATTGTGAATTCAATCCAATTGAGCAGGTGTGGAGCATGGTGAAAGGCTTTGTAGCAAAAAAAAAAACACAGCTTTCACCTTGGCTGAAGTTGAGAAGCTGCTCCCTCAGGCTTTGGAACATGTATCAAATGAAGACTGGAAAAAGTTCTGTGCCCATGCTGAGCGCATTGAGGACGAAGCCTGGGAAAGGGATATAATTTTCGACGAAGAAATCGAGCCAGTAGTTTTCACTATTGGTAGCTCCAGCAGCTCATCAGAAGAATCCAGCTCTCAACTGAGTGACATTGAGGAGCTAGAGCATTAAGGTGCCACTACGGTGCGTTAAAAAGCACCTGCCCAGAGTACGGACATTTTTTAAAAACAAGCCCTCTGCATAGATGAGGCATCGAAGATAACCTCTGCAAAATATGAAAGCTATGCGCGCCCCGAAAAGCTGTAAAAATTCAAACCAAAGCCCGCTAGTTCTTTCCTTCCACAAAGAAAAAATCCACGCGCTCTACTCTGGCTCTTTTGACGTCATGCAGGTCTCTTTCACTAAAGGCATTCCATTGGTGCATCATTCTGACTGACGGGAGAAGGTTGGGCGTAGCCGAGGGGTCGCGTCGTTTTCGCAACGTTTTCCGCAGCGCCTTCTGCTTTGCTTTGGCACATGCCTACAAACCCACATGAAGGAAAAACAACAAAACAACTGAGGGGAAGCGCCCGGCGACAGCCTTGAACCCTAGTCATAAAAAGTTTGGTTTAGTTTGGTTTATAGGGGTTTAACGTCCTGAAGCAACTCAGGCTATGAGGGGCGCCGTAGTGGAGGGCTCCGGAAATTTCGACCACCTGGGGTCCTTTAACGTGCACTGACATCGCACAGTACACGGGCCTCTTTTCGTCTTCATCCAAATTCGGCCGCCGCGGCCGGGATCGAACCCGCGTCTTTCGGGTCAGCAGCCGAGCGCCGTAACCACTGAGCCACGGCGGCGGGGTACATAAAAAGTTAAAAATAGTAAAACAGAGAGTAATAAATAGTAGTAAATAGCAATAAATAGTAGTAAATAGTAAATAGTAGTAAATAGTAAAACTGAGCAGCTCCTTGAGCCGCGGCTGAAGTCAGGCGTTCGGGTCCATTTGTTGGGCCAAACCTTCCAGCCGTTCACGCAGGGCAGGGGCCATTTCAGTGCGAGGACGATCGCGAACTTTCGAATCCCAATGACAAACAAGAATCCGTTGACAACTTCGTGCCACAGCGCGGGAAAGACAGGACACAGTGACAGACATGGCCGGCGCTGGTCTTCCATTGGACATTTATTTCGTCGATCGAGGAGCGTAACCAGAATGCCCGACAAAGTGCAAGACTGCAAAGGGTGATAGGAGCAGCAAAATATAGCTAAAGAAACAAAACCATCAAAAGTGGCGGGAGAAACCACGCACGAGTTGTACTTCTCAAAGGCCTGCCGCGAAAAAAAAAAAAAAAACTTCGCCAATGACAAGCGGCCTCAGACAACACGGAAGGCACGGAGTGCGGAAAAACATGTGAGCACAGGGGAGCAAGGCAGCAAAATGCCCGCGCTCCAAGCATTGCTCAATGACGATGGAAAAGCGAGGTACAAATACAGGCCCGTAATAGGGGTCGAGCAGTTTTGTCGCACACCCACCCATCCAGGAAGTGCAGGGAAAGGAGTGGAGAAGGTGAAAAAATAAAGCTTAAACATAAAAAAACAGCAACTGGGGAGAGGACCGGGTAGCAAAAACCAAGAAAAATATTCTATTCAAGGCGGGGCCATGACGTAGACATGTGACGCATCTCCACCGGACACCACGCCTCCGGCTTACATCGGAGGAGGAAGGGAGATTTTCCCTTGCAGAGCCTACTCGACGAGGCGTGAGAGAGGAAAATCTCGAGGAGGAAACGGAAGGAGAGGCGCATGGCGAAGTTGTTGATTGCGATGGCTGCAGCTACGCTTTCGACCAGAGGGTAGTCAGTTGCCCTTTAAGTAAAAGTGCCTCTGTCAAGAAACTCAGGAGATATTTTCTGTCAGATAATTGTTTTATCCTTTCTTTCTCTGAACTTTATGACATTCTCACAGTGCCACTTTTTTGATTTCTAGGTCATTTCTTGTGTAATATTATTACTCATGTCACATGAGTTACATAATGTGTTATGGCTGTTTTCATTTGGATGTGCAAGTTGTCACAATTATTTTGTGATTGTTTGGACTGGGTATTACTGTGAAACCACTGCTCCAGACGTATGAACCCTGAGAAAGAAAACTGTGTGGCAAAAAGTAATAAAGGAGGAGGTTAAAGAAAGGAGAGGTTCTCTTTTGCACGTCCTGCTTGATTTAACTACGTTAAGCCCTACCAGTTTTTTCCCATGGACTGCAAATAGTGCAACTTTGCAATGTCGTCTCTATATTTGAGCTATTAATGATGTGCGCCTGTATCCTACCACTTTTTCAGTATAGTCTAGATGTAGTTCAATGACGCTGAACTGCAGTGTGGTTGCTTGCAGCCTCTTCAAGCTGTCTTTGTGGCAACTTTTTCTGCTCACCTGCAGTATTTTGCCCCATGCTCTTGATGAAAATAAGTGTTATTGTTATTATTCAAATGCACATTGGTTACCATCATTATTAGTGCTCTGTGCAGGATTTTGTCACCACATTCTTGTTTGTTGCACATATCTCAATACACTGCAATATGTGATGCTAATGTATAAATATTGCAATGTTTTCTGTTTCTCTGAACGGTGTTGCCACGTTTGATATTTTTGTCACTCACTTGCTCCAACGTAAATGTATTGCAATTTCCGCTTGGTCAGATTTCTGCCATTCGATAGTTTGGTCGGATTATTGGGTTTAAAGTCCTTAAGCAACTTAGGCTATGGAGACACTATTGGAATTTAAACAACTTGGAGTTCTTGCACGGTTACACGCGGCCCTCTAACACTGTTCTATCGAAATGTGACTGCCATGGCAGGAATTGGAGCTCAGTTTTTCTAGTCAGTAGCCGAGCACTATAACTGCAGAGCCACCGCAGTGGCTCATTGTGATAGTAAAGTGCCATATACATTGTATGTTGCATCAGCAATCACCATCATCCCTAGTCGAGTGTGCAAGGTCTTGATAATTATGATAATTTTTTAACCTTGTGCATATCGTGCTTTGTGCCTTGTTTCATTGCTGTCTCAGCTCGCAATTTCTGTACATACCATGCTGATGTATTTATTGTGTGTTAAATATTGTAAGATTCCTAAGTGCCCTATGGCCTTGCCAGGACACATGACTTCATCCTCAGGTACAGGCATCACAGATAATTCTTCAGATAAGTTCCATTTAGTGCTACCCATCTGGTTTGCCTCAATATATTATAACTCGCTGTGTAATTGCACTCCTATATATACTATTTGTTCCAAGTTGTTGACGACATTGCTCTGTTAGTCTCTGACTTGGTACGTGTGGTGTATGCCAAAGTTTGTTTTGCAGTTTTCATGTTTGTCCCCTGCTGCAGTTATATATTTAACCCATGTTACAGCTCTAAAATGTTGACCTATATACTTTGAAAACTGCCAGGACAAATGGCGCTAAAGAGACTAAGAAAATGCCTTTTAATAAAGAATTTAACACTTGTTATTTGTGCATTATGCTTGAGTGGGTCACCTGAAGTGCAGCTTTTTTTTTATGGGAGCACTCACCAATATTTTAAAAAACTCGCTTTTGAAGCATGTAAGCAGTTTTGAGCAAGATAATTTTGGTGCCCTCTTCTCTTTACTGTAAAAATCACCGATCGTACATCCCCTGTAGGCCATTCGCATGATATGCGTAGCAAATGATAAATATATCATTCTATAATCTACAGCACCAGTTTTCAAAACCTTTATGAGTTCTGGCAGCCGTGAAAAACAACGATAGTAGATTACGATCGAGCACAGATGGACAACTTTAGTTACAAAGATGATTTGTAACATTGACAATATTTAC